>NC_054470.1:11603123-11970623 GCF_017639515.1 Carcharodon carcharias
TCCTTTTGAAACATAAATACATTCGGATTGGGAAAAGGTATCCACCAGGCAAAGGGTCCCTTTTAAACTACCTTGTTACAACCCTAGCAGAGGGGGTTGGACAACAAAAGGGAGCCAGTTCATCCTTCCTCACCCGGGAACATAACAGTGCGTGATACCTCATCTGGGGTCATAACAAATTGGGAGAACCTCGCCTGGGGACCGACCATAACAAATGTAGGACAGAGGTCTTGGCAGGGGCAACTGACAGCTTTAGGGCTGTGGAATTTGGTGAGAAGGAGGGGGAAAATACCTTGGATCGTGACTCCGTGGGGCACAGGGTTCCTGAAAAGGAGGAACCCCACCTTGCCGTGATGCCAGTCCACCTGGCAGTTTGGGCACTTGATGCCGGCCCATTCCTTGGCCACTAAAAGGCCTCAATTGGTCCACAAGTAACCAATGCGCCAACACCTCCCACCTTACTGGTAAAAATTGCTGCAGGTGGGGGCAGGTAGGCGATGACCACAACGCCATTGCCATAGCAACCTAATTTTCACCTTCCATCTGTCATCCCGCCGCTGGGTGGGGTGGTGGGGGGGGGGAGGCATAAGATTAAAATTGCACTGAGACTTGCATTCCGTCAACGCCAGTATGTGTATTCTGGTCAACAATAAAGCATTTAATGTGTGGTCAAGCACAGATCACAGTATTTCATTTGGTCATGGCAATTTTCTACTGTGCACAAGTACCTCCTTTAAATGATTCTCTCTGATGAATTTACCCTCATTTTCAGAAAAACAAGTATAAGGAGTTTATGGATGAGGCCATTTCTGCAGCTGTCCCTGTAACTTGCTTCCCTTCATCTTTCCCCAACCTTATTCTCACTACAAAACAATCCCCAACCCATTCTTACTCTGAAACTTTGAAGATCCTCAGGTTCCTCCTGCCCTGTCGGGGGTCATCTAATCTGTGAGACGATACACATGAGACGATATTTCCTTATTCTTCTCACCATGTTTATTGAAATCTGTAGGATATTGCAAGAGCTGAGCATTTTATTATACTACCCTTTCTGTTGGGGAGGTGTAAATAAAGTGTCTTCGACATGACTGCTTCCAGTGAGACCACATGGTGAGTCTTCTCTCAGTGTTGTACATGACAGAAAGATAGCGATGAGGCTAGAATGGATTTTGTTTTACTTATCATTTGAGAAATTAAGGACCGAAGAACATTGTTCCAACCATGGAAGTTCGGAAGTTGATTCTGAGGAAGCTTGAGCGGTTTGATTGCCCGGGGTACACATGCTGTGTTCATGAACAGCTCAGCGAGTCAGCAGGGTATGAAATTGAATAGAATAAAATGGCACAGGAGACATATCTGAGGACAACAGGGGAATTCAGCCCTAACAAAGACGACACTTAACAAACAAAGGTTTCACATTTGGCTGAAAAAGAATAAAATAGATGAGGGTAAAGTAAATATTTTCCTAACCATGATGGGCTCAGATGTTTTTGATGTAGTATCTAACCACAGTTGCTCCCAAAACCCTAGCACTATGGACTATGTTGAAATTAATGAAATTCTGGACTCCTGTTACTGCACGACTAAGATTAAAATTGCACTGAGACTTGCATTCCGTCAACGCCAGTAGACTGTGTTTAACTTTAAGTTGATGGATAAACTGAATCACAATATCCCCAGTGATAAATTAAAACATATATAACTTCCTCAGAGTGGCAAACAGAGTCGGATTGCCACTTCACTCCTACTTTCTTACCCCACTCAGGCTGGGCGAGATCCGGGCAGTGCAGCGCCTCCCCCGGCCCTTGTGTCGAGCGCAGCCCAGTCAGCTGCAAGGTGCCCTCTTTTTGGGGGCACTAGCTGCCATAAACCAGATGAGTGAAAGATCCAGCTAAGTTTAAAGGTCCTTGACAGGCCAGGGAGAAGGTAAGCATAGAAGTTAAATGGGAAGGATTTGGGAGTGGATCGGATCTTCAGATGGGGTGGTGTTGGGTCGGGTTGGGCCCTGGGTGGGTTGGTTCGGGCTGGGCCTTTGGCTGAAAGGGGCATTTCAGGTCGGGTCAGGCCTTGGAGGGTGTGGTGGAGTCGGGCCTTGGTGGGGAGGTGTCAGTTTGGGCCTTTGATGAGGAATGGGGGCGAGAGTCAGGCCTGGTGAGTGGTGGGGAAGAGTCCCTGTGGGGGTGGAGAGAATCCCATGGGTTAGGGCATTCTTGTTGGGGGGTTTTTCAGTCCCTTGAGGGCGGGAGGAATATTGTGGGACGGGTAGCCAGCGTGTCTGGGAGAGATCCCTGGCGTTTCAGGGGTGTTGGGGGGAGTCCCGTGGGGGGTCAGTGTGGGTCTGTGCAATAGTTACTCAGAAGTTAGAAGAGAACATAAGAACAGAAAAAATAGGAACAGGAGAAGACCATTCGACCCCTTAAGCCTGTCAGCCATTCAATAAGATCATGACTGATCTTCTTGTGTTTTGATTTCCACATTCCCATCTAACCCTGATAACCTTTGATACCCTTGCCCAGCAAGAATCTATCTACAACAAAAACAGAGTTACCTGGAAAAACTCAGCAGGTCTGGCAGCATCCAAGTAATTCTGTTTTTGTTTTGGATTTCCAGCATCTGCAGTTTTTTTGTTTTTATAAGAATCTATCTACCTCTGCCTTAAAAATATTCAATGACCCTCGCCTCCAACACCTTCTGAGGCAGAAAGTTCCAAACTTGCACATTTCTTTGAGAGAAAAAAATTCTCCTCATCTCTGTCCTAAAAGGGTGACCCCTAATTTTAAAACCAAGCCTCCTAATTCTGGACTCACCCACAAGAGGAAACATCCTTTCGATATCCAGCTTGTCAAGGCCATTCAGGATCTTGTATACTTCAATCAAATCACCTCTCACTCTTCTAAATTCCAATGGAAACAAGCCCAGTCTGTTCAACCTTTCCTCATGAGACAACCCACTCATTCCAGTCAACAATCTAGTAAATGTCCTTTGAACCACCTCAAATGCATTTATATCCTTACTTCAATAAGGAAACCAAAACTGCACACAGTATACGAGGTGCGGTCTCACCAATGCAAACTGAAGCATAACATCCTTACTTTACAGAGATAAAAACAAAACAACTGCGGATGCTGGAAATCCTTACGTTACGTTCAATCCCTCTCATAATAAAGGATAACATTCCATTAGACTTCTTAATTACTTACTGTACCTGCATACTAACTTTTTGTGACTCGTACTAGAACATTTGGATCTCTCTGCACTTCAGAATTATTTAGCTGGTCTCCATTTAAGTAATACTCTGCTTTTATGTTCTTCCTGCCAAAGTGAACAACTTCACATTTTCCCACATTAAACTCCATTTGCCAGATCTTTGCTCACTCACTCAACCTATTTATGTCCATCTGCAACCTCCTCACGTCCTCTTCACAGCAAACTTTCTTATCTATCTTATTGTCATCTGCAAATTTAGTTACGATGTCTTCACTCCCCTCATCCAAGTCATTGATGTAAATCGTAAAAAGTTGAGGTCCCAGTACAGACCCCTGTGGGACGCCACTCGTCACATCCTGCCAACCTGCAAAAGACCCATTTATGCATGCTGTCTGCTTTCTGCCAGCCAGCCTATCTTCTATCCATGCTAATATGATACCCTCTACACCATGCACTTTGATTTGATGTGGCACCTTATCAAATGCCTTCTGGAAATCCAAGTACAGAATATCTGCAGGCTCCCCTTTATCCACCGTACATGTTACTCCTTCAAAAAACTCCAATAAATTGGTTAAACATGATTCTGCTTTCACAAAACTCCAATCAATTAATTAAAACATGATTCTGCTTTCACTAAACCGTGCTGAATCTTTCCGATTGCCTTGAGCTCTTCTAAGTGCCTAGCTATAACTTCTTTAACGATCAATTCTAATAACCTCCCCACAAAAATGTCAAGCTAACTGGCCTATAGTTTCCTGTTTTCTGCCTCCTTCCATTCTTGAATAGAGGGGTTATATTTGCTACTTCCCAATCTGATGGAACCTTTCCATAATCTAGCGAAGTTTGGAAAATTAACACCAGCACATCGACCACCTCATTAACCACCTCTTTTAAGACCCCAGGATATAGTCCATCGGGACCCGGAGATTTGCCAGCCGGCAGCTCCATCAATTTGCTCAGTACCGTTTCCCGAGTGATTTCAATTTCACCAAGTTCCTTCCTCCCGTTCACCACCTGATTTGCAGCTATTACTGGAATTTTTTTGTATCCTCTATAGTGAACACGGAAGAAAAATATTTGTTCATTTCTTCTGCTATTTCCATATTATCTGCTGTTAACTCCCCACTGTCACTCTCTAGAGGACCAACACTGACTTTACTTACTCTTTTCCTTTTTAAATCCTTGTGGAAATTCTTGCTAACCATTTTTACATTTCTAGCTAACTTCCTCTCATACTCTAATTGCTTTCGCCTGATTAGCTTTTTTAGTAATTCCTTGTCATTTTTATATTCTGTCCAATCATCTGACTTGCTTCTCATCTTTGTGGAGTTCTATGCTTTTTCCTTACATTTGATGCTTTCTTTTACTTCTTTAGTTAAACGTGGACAGTGGGTCCTCCCTTTAGAATTTTTCTTTATGGTAGGAATGTACTTATTCTGAATACTCTGAAATATCCCCTTAAATGTCTACCACTGCTTTTCTATTGATCTATCTTCTAGCCTAGTTTCCCAGTTCACTTCAGCTGGCTCAGCCTTCATCCCCACATAGTTGTCTTTATTTAAGTTTAAGATACTAGTCTTAGACCCACTCTTCTCCCTTTCAAATTGGATGTAAAATTCAATCATATTGTGGTCTCTGTTACTTACGTGTCCATTTACACTAAGGTCATTAATTCATCCTGTCATTTTGCACAATACCAAGTCTAATATAACCTGGTTGGTTCCAGAACATGCTGCTCTAAGAAGCTATCTCAAAAGCATTCAAAGAACTCCTCATCCTGGCTGCTACTGCCAATCTGATTTTTCCAGTTTATGTGTAGATTAAAATCACCCATGATTATTTCTGTCACTTTATCACAAGCACACAATTTTTTCTCTTGAATACTTTGTCCTGCACTGTGGCTACTCTTAGGGGCCTGTAGAACACTCCCACTGATGACATTTTCCCCCTACTATTCCTCAACTCCACCCAAACCAATTCTACACCCTGATCTCCTGAACCCAGGTCATCTCTAATTATTTGCACCAATGCCCTCTTTGATTAACAGTGCGACCCCTCCACCTTTACCTAGCTTCCTATTCTTCTTGAATGTTATGTACCCTTCAATATTAAGGACCAAATCTTTGTCGTCCTGCAGCCATATCTCCGTAATTACTATCAGATCATATTTATTTACATCAATGTGGGCCATCAATTCATTTATTTTGTTATGAATGGCACATGTATTCAGATAGAGAGCCTTCAGTTTTGTCTTTTTGTTACCTTTGCAACATCTAGTGTTGACTGTTGATGTATTCTTAGGTTTTTTCTCTCTGTCCCTTCCTGCCATTCTCTGACCCACATTTCTCATATTACTATTTTGCTCTCCTGTCTTGATTCTACACCATGAATTGCTACCTCTACCTAAGATTGATCCCTCATTCCTCTTGTTTAGTTTAAAGCCCTCTCTATTCCCCATGTTATGCGATTTGTGAGGACACCCGTTCCAGCGCAGTTCAGGTGTAAACTGTCCCAAAGTACAACCCCCACTTTCCCCGTACTGATGCCAATGCCCTACAATCAGGAACCCACTTCTCCCACACCAGTCTTTGAATTATGCATTCACCTCGCTAATCTTATTTGCCCTATGCCAATTTGCACGTGGCTCAGGTAATAATCTAGAGATTATTACCTTCGAGGTTCTGCTTCTTAATTTGGTACCATCTACTCATACTGACTTTGTAGAATCTCTTTCATAGTTCTATGTCATTGGTGCCTATATGGATCATGATAACTGGATCCTTCCCCTCCCACTGCAAGTTCCTCTCGAGCCCTGAGCAGGTGTCCCGAACCCTGGCACCAGGCAGACAATTTAGACGTCTGGACTCTCACTCTCTGCTACAGACAACAGTGTCAATCCCCCTCACTATAGTATTCCCTACTACCACTACATTCCTTTTTGCTCCTCCTGCTTGAACAGCTTCCTGTGCCACAGTACCATAGCCAGTAAGCTCATCCACCTTGCAGATCTCACTTTTATCCTCATAGGGTGTGAGCACCTCAAGCCTGTTTGACAATTGCAAAGTCTGAGGCTCCTCCCCTACTGCCTGCTCGGTCCCATTACCTGCCTCACTGACAGTCACATCCTCCTGTCCCTCACTGCTCACCAAAACAGATGACCCTATTCTAAGAAGTGTGACTGTCTTCTGGAACAAAGTATCCAGGTATTTGTCCCCCTCCCTTATGTTGCGCAGTGTCTGCATTTTGGCTTCCAGATCAATAATCCTGATCCGGAATTCCTCAAGCTGCTTACATTTCCTGCAGACGTGTTTGTCATGGATCACCTTAGCATCCAGAAGCTCCCACATCCCACAGCTGCAACATAACACCTGTCTCTCCATTCTAACTTATGTTATTTAATTTACTTTAATTACTTTCTTCCTACGTATGCTGCAATTTACTGTTTATTCAAAGCCAGTACCACCGACAACTAAAGGTTATATGTTTCTTAACTACAAAGCTATGTGTTTTAGGTGTTTGTTTAAATTACTTTATTTTTATTGCTTTTTTAATCTTTATTGTTTTATTTTAATTTTAAAGTTTTCAAATTTTGGTTTATTATTTTAAAGCTTTAGTTCTTTTTATTTATAGACCTACCTTAACTTGCCTGCCCTAAGCTGGTTTCTCACACACACTGTCCCTTTGACTGAGCTCTTACCGTCCAATCAACTGACTAGCTTCCTGTGACACCACAGTTGCTTTTTTTTTCTCTTTCTTCTGCACAACAGCCTCACAGCAGCTGAAACAGCGAAACAGTGAAGTCCTCAGCTCCCAACTGTCTCCCGCTGCTCCGCTTCGCTCCAACTTCCGGCAAGGTAGGCCACTCTGCAATCCCCGGTCTGTATTTATCGGCACTCCTCAGCTCCCGACTGTCTCCCACAGGTCCGCTCCGACTCCCAGCAAGGTTTCAATTCTGCTAACCTTTTCTGGATTACTATTGATGTAACACTGTCGGAACCATCCGAAGCTTGTGATTCAAATCGCGTTTTCAGATGCTTCCCAGTGCAGGACAGTTGCCCAGGGGAGGTGTGCACTTCCGGACAATTGCCGTGCAAACCTTACCTGTGAACTTCCAGGGTGGTGGGTGGGGTGTGTTCCCCAATGCCTCCTTGGGGTAACCTCCTCCCCATAATATGACGCCCTGGAGCTCTGAAGTTACTCAGAAGCCCTGGAGTTTTAATGCAACCAGAACATCTAAATAGACGCATATCCAATACAGGATGGTCACCCCGGGGACTGAACCAGAACTCAGCCACCAGAGGACAATAAACAAGTAATGGTGTGATCTATTCATTAATACCTTCCTCTATTCATCTGTTGTGATTGAAGGTATAGCTTTTCCTACTACCTATCAGGGTCACGTGATTGTTCTTGTAGACTCTGATGAATGAGCCCTAAGCGCAGGTAACATGGGGAGGGGGGTGTGGCTTTTCTATTTGAGGACGTGGTTCAAGCACGTAGCTTCTGAAAGAGCTCTCTGTCATTAAGTTATCTGTTTCAAGTGGGTCTGTCAAATTATTGCATTTGGCGACAAGGGTAACATAACCCCAACGCTGCACCTGGCCTTGTGAATGTGAGTATGTCAGTCCTTAAGATAAAAAAGATAAGTATACTCACCAGTCATGCCAGTCTTTGGCAGAATTGACCCTTATGATGCTACTGCGGAAGACTGGAGCTGGCATGTGGATTGCCTTGGTTTCTATTTTGTGGTAAACTAAATTACAGCGGAGGAGAAGCAGAAAGCAATCCTTTTGAGTGTCTGTGGTAGCAAGTCATACAATCTCATCTGCAGCCTGACAGCACCCCCCAACACGCCCAATTCAAAATCTTTTAACAAATTAATAGACCAGGTGAAGATGCATTTTCAGCCCAAATCATTCGTAATAATGCAGAGGTTTAAGTTTAACTCCAGGGTAAGGGCCCCAGGAGAATCCATCACAACCTATTTGGCAAAGTTGAAGCAGTTGACTGAGCACTGGGACTTCGGCGACACGCTCAAAGATATGCCACAGGACTGATTAGTTTATGGAGTTCACGACGACACCATTCAGCGTCATTTACTCACAAAAGTTGACATCGATTTGAAGCACGCCATGGAATTAGCGCTAGCCACGGAAAGGGCTGCGACAGACTTGCAGGCTTTACAGAAGGTGCAACATGCAGCCGATCTTCAGTTGGGGCGGGAACCAACCACCAGATGTGGCACAGAAGCCAGAGACACAGCAATGAAGTGAGGGATAATCTCTGCTGCTAAAAAAAAATCAATAGGCCTGGTGGAAGCATTTCAACAGTGACTCCGAAGTTAATCTGTTATCGACGTGGGGGTAACCACATACTGGACACCTGCAGGTTCAAGGAGGCAGGTTGCAATTACTGCCATAAGAAAGGTCACGCAATACAGCAACACAGGGCAAAATCGAGACAGCCCTTAAATCAGCAGACCAAGGTGATTGAAATGAATAATATAACAGAAACTGAAGCCGCCGATTCTGATTTCTATTCCTTGTACAGCGTCAAAGCAGTAAAACTGAACCTACAACCATCACAATTCAAGCAAATGAGAAGCCACTCATAATGGAGGTAGATACAGTAGCCTCAGCCACAGTGGTGGGAGAGCGTGCACTTAAATACATAAATGCGGGTACCCAGCCACTGAATCTGGAGTGAACAATGGCTCAACTGAAGACATACACTGGAGAATCCTTACAAATAAAGGGCATTGCCACAGTCCCTGTGTCTTATAGGTAACAGGCAGCCCAACTTCCGGTGATCATAGTGACAGGTGAAAGACCTAGTCTTCTGGGCCGAGACTGGCTCCAAAAAAACCAAGCTTGACTGGACTGAAAGCTTTCACCTGAGAACAGGAAGGTTCCTGAACTGCTAAGGAAATATGACAGTGTATTTCAGGATGAGTTGGGAGAATTGAAGGGCCTTCACATGATGCAAAGATCCCTTAGGACAGAGTTGGTTCCTCGCAAAAATCATAAAGAGAAACAAAATGAATTTAGTGCCACTTTGAGCAAACTGAAAAGACAGTTGGCAGAGAAGACTCAACAATGTTCAATATTCCAGGAGGAAGCTGAAAGATACAAGAAAGTGACTGAGGCGCTGAAGAATCAGTTGAATTAAACAAAAGAGGCATCAGAAGGAAAAGTTGTGGAACTTTCCAAGATGTGAGTGGGTAATGAAGCCATGGGTAGCTCAACTACTGAACTGAACCAAGTTAAGATTCAGAGAGAAACTTGGCCTACTGTGAACTCAAAATGAAGGATGAGGCAAAACTCTATGGCAAATAGCAAAAGAAAAGAGAGAAATCAGTTCAGAAAAGCCAATCGGCTTTGTCTCCAGGACCCTGTCTGCAGCTGAGAAGGGTTATACCTAACTTGAAAAGGAAGTTTTGCTACTTATATATTTGGAGTGAAGAAATTCCATCAGTAACTGCATGGAGTACATTTCACCATGTGTCAGACCATTAACCATTAATAGGTTTATCCAGTGAGGATAAGGCCATTCCGCCAATATCCTGAGTAAGAATTGAACGTTGGGCTTTGATATTATCTGCGGATTACATATTGCAAATGTGGCCGCACTCAGTCATCTCCCATTACCAGGTAGCATTGTACATGCTCCAGTGCCACAGGAAGTTGTGCTCATACTGAATTTCTTGGATTCTTCGCCTGTGTGTGTGAAGTAAATTAAGAATTGGACGAACAGAGATCCATTTTTGTCAAAAGTCCAAGACTTTGTATTGCAAGGGTGGTCGAATTCAGCAGTGTCTGAAGAGATGAGACCATGTCATGCCTGAAAAGCAGAGTTAAGCTGTCAAGATGGAATCTTATTGTGGGGATCAAGAGTTGTCATCCCTTCGCAAGGAAGAGAGCCGTTCTTAACAGAGCTTCACAGTGCAAGTCCAGGCATATCGATGCAAAGCTATGTCTGGTGGCCGGGCATTGACAATGACATTAAAATGGTCAAGCACTGTCTCCATTGTCAGCAACAACAGAAGTTGCCTGTTTCAGCTCCACTACATCCGTGAGAGTGGCCTGGTCGACCCTGGGTCAGACTACATATTGCTTATGTAGGTCCATTTTTAGGTACCACGTTTTTACTGATTGTAGATACGCACTCTAAGTGGATGGATGTCTATGAAGTCAGATCATCAACGTCGAGTTAAACTATTGAAAAGCCGCGTCAGTGTTTTCGTATACATGGCCTACCAGAAGTCATAGTTTCAGATAATGGTACAATCTTTATCAGTACAGAGTTTCAGAGATTCATGTGTTTAAATGGAATCAAACATATTAATACAGCCCTGTCCCTCATCAAATAGTTTAGCGGAAAGAACTGTACAAATTTTCAAATCTGGAATGAAGAGTTTATCAGAAGGTTCTCCAGAAATTCAAAGATCTACTGGAGGAGATACAGTTTTTGTGTGGAATTTTGGAATTGGATCTTGTCGGGTTCCTACTATAATTGTCTCAGCAATTGGTCCCTTGTCCTTCCAGGTGGAGATGGAAGACTGTATTGTTCAAAAACATATGGGGAAAAGTTTTCCCCCCATTGGGTGGGTGGGGTGGGGGGGGAGCGTTGGAGCGGGTGCACCCCCAATCGGGGGAGTTCCACCCGACATCATCCCGCGTCATTTTAAGCATCGGTGAGCAGGACCCGCCCCCGCTTGCCAACTGGAAGATCCTGCCCATGGATCATCTCAGGTGTAGAGAGACATTCTAACAACAGCTGTTCACCCTGTGATTAACGTTGAACCATTAATCCCTGAAGTGACAGATGGACCTAGAATAGACATACTCAGTATCTCTGTACTGAACTGCCACTTTCTAATGATGCACCTTATGTTGCAGTTCCTGATGTTGTCAATCCAGTGGGAGAACCTCAAGAGGTAGAGCGACGCCACTCTAACCAAATACGGAAACCACCTTAGAGACTTAATCGTTAATCGACTGACCTGTATAAATGTGTATGTTGTGGGTTAAGATGTCCTTTGTAAATAGGAAATATGAAAAAACTCAAGGGGGAGGAAAGTGATTGAAGGTATAGCCTTTTCCTACTGTTTATCAGGGGTCATGTGGTTGGTTTTGTAGACTTCACCGAATGAGACCTAAGTGTGGATAATCCAGGGGGAGGGTGTGAGGATGCGGTTCAAAGCATGCAGCTTCTAAGAAGCTCTCTGCAATAAACTTACCTGTTTCAAGTAGAAACCTGTCTGGTACGTCAAGTCATTACAACAGCAAATTTATTCTTGCATAGGGGAGGTCACGCGGCAGGATTGGAGTAAGACGTGGCTGAAGACAGCTCCCACAGCTTCTGCAATTTATCCCTGGAAAAATTATTGATATTGGTTTAACAGGTTCACCTTTTTCACTATCAGTGTTTTGGGGTTTATTCTGATGCTCAACATACATTCAAAATGTCTAAACCCCGAGGTAAATGCAATCAGAATGAAACCGGGCTCGGTTCTTTATCCACTGCGGTGTCCAATGCTACAGCTGGTAACAACATGGTGGTTTCCTGCGCTGAGTTTAATTCTGTCAGCACGCTTGCTGACTTACAGAGCACCATTCTCGCTGAATTTGCTGGGCTCCATTCGCAATTGCATTCCTCTGTTGCTGCTCTGCAAATCTCTGTCGTCTCCTTCAATCAAAGGCTGCAGGACGTTGAACAATCAGCTACTGACTTGAGTGACAGAATTGCAGCTCTGGGGAACTGCTGCACCCAGCTGGAAGCCTAAAATACTAAATTACTGACGAAGATGGATGATCTGGAGAATCTCAGCAAGAGACAAAATTTAAGTATTTTCTCAGTGTCCGAGAGGGCAGAACAGGGAAACCCTACAACTTTACTGAGGCGCTTCTTTTGAAGGTTTTCAGAAAGGAGAGTTTTGATTCGCCGCCAGTAGTGGATTGAGCCGATCGCTCCTCGGCATCACGGCCGCAGCATGGTGAACCTCGAACGCCGATAATACTAAAACTGCATCACTACAGAGTGAAGGAGCAAATTATGCATCCGCCTAGAGTAAAGGGTCAACTACACTTACGTGGAAGCAAGATATGTATCTACCCTGACCTCAGCGTGGATCTAGCCCAGGGTCATGAATACAAATCTGTTAAAGCCCAACTTAGTGAAGCCGGCCTTAGATATGGCCTTTTCCACCCTGCTCGCCCGTGTGTAACTCTCAACAGAGTGAATAAGGTTATCAATATGACACAAGTAGCTTCAGCCTTTTTCAAGAACACAGTTGTACCTTCTCTTAATGAATCATATTGTGACTACGCCCAGGGCAAAATAGTACTCAATGTGCAATTAGGTAACTATGTTCTGTTACATGGTAAGTTTTGTTGGTTACACCAGTCACTTCGTATTTAATGTCCAAACTGCATTAATCGTCGAAAGTTTTACATAAACCCTTTGGATGTTTATTTTTTACCTTTACCACATGTGCAATTGAATTCTTTGAGAGCTAAATCCCTCTTGTTGAGCACTGTACGACAAAACTGTTGCTCCTGGACAGATTCTGCACCTTGTTTAGCATACGCTGAGCTTTACAATACTTTTGCTTGGGATATTTGATGGTATATTCCTTTAATGTGGGCTGTATTTTGAAGACACACTGGTAAGGCAGATATGAAGAGTACACCAACTGTGAGGGGTAGCACTCACCTTGTTTGGGGAGGTGATGTAAACTTTTCTTTCCTTCTTCCCCTTCTTTTATTTTTCCTCTTTTCTCACTTCTTTTTTCTCTTTCTCTTGTTCTTTTCCAAATATACATATATACTGTCATTTTGGTCAGTGTTTAACATTCTTCATGTGGATGAGGCTCTAGTCCAAAAATATTTAATCCTTTATTTGCAATGGTGAACTTATGGGCACCATATGTTTTGATATGCTTTTATTATCATAATGTCCCACTAATATTAAGGCCTCACGTGGTGCTTGTCCAATCCATTTTATCACCTGGAATGTGAAAGGTCTAAATCGGCCAGTTAAAAGAAATAAAGTTCTCTCTCATTTACATCATTTGAAAGTGGGCAATGCTTCCAGCATGAAACTCACTTACATACATCAGGCCACTTCCGAATGTGGAAGGGTTGAGTTGGCCAGACGTTTCATTCTAATTTTCATAGTAAATCGAGAGGTGCGGCAATTTTAATCTATAAAGAAATCCCCTTTGTTCACTCTCGGGTTATAGCTGACCCTATGTTATAGTACAAGGTAAACTTTTTAACATTCCATTGACCCTAGCTAATGTATAAACACCCAACTGGAATGATCACCATTTCATTTCAAATTTCTTATTTTCCATACCTGATTTAGAATCATATCACTGACTTCTGGAGATTTTAACTGTGTTCTTAACCCAAATTTAAATCACTCAACCACAAAATCTGTTCCAATATCAAGATCAGCCTCAGCCATCAGGTCTTTTTTGGAAACACACGGATTGTTAGACTCATGAGCCGGAATCGTCCCAGATTTGCACTAAGTGCAGTAGCAGGCGGGTAAAGTCATGTTTTACCCGCTGGCCGCGATGGCGGGTTTTCACGCCATATTGCCCCAAACCCACCACGTTACTTATGCATTCCCAGGAAACACACCATTTCCATGGTGGGTGGGCTCTCATTCGCCCTCCATGCCATCACTTTGCCGCTTCATCACACTGGGCACCATATTTAAATTCCAGGCGCGCACATAAATCTCAGTGCTTCCAGCCCACGACTACTGCAGGGAAGATGTCTACGAAAGGCAAAAGGACTGCAGCCTCCAGGTTTAATGGCACATGACTGGAATGCCATTTAGGCGCAGTGAAGGCCCGCTGTGATTTCCTCTACCCCCACTCTGACAGCAGGACAGGCAGCGGCATCACCAATCCAGCATGGCAGGTGCTGGCAGCGATGGTTAGTGCCAAGGTTGGCCGTCCAGTGCAGATAGATGGTGAATGATCTCATTCGTGCAGCCAGGTTATGGCAACCATCTCATCACTCTAAACTCACACTCTCAAACCCATCACACGTTCACTGGCATCTCACTCACTGCCTGCTCAAGGGACATCACCGCCCATTCTTGCACACACACCCTCACATGTCCACCTGGCCTCATCTCCCGTGGAAACTGCCTCCTCAGCCCTCACCATCTTGAGGCCACTTACACAGATTAACATGTGCCCCCACACATACCTTGGGATACCCCCCTTCCCCAGTACGGCTCTCGTCCTGCAGCCTGTTCCCTTTTCTGAGGCCACTTCTCCCCCTTCCCCAAGCAAGACCTCGCCCCACAGCCATTGAAAAGCCCCCCACATATGGCTGATCTGGTAGGTAGAGACCTACCCGTGAGCCCCACTAAAAGTGATTGGTGCTGCTGTGAAGCCTGGTGCTGATGACTGTGAGTGCTGACTGAAGTAAGGTAGGCAACAAACTTTGAAGTCTTGAGCCCGCCTGGTGCATGTCACTTATGTGCTGTTGTGAAACATGTCGGCATGTTTTCCCGCCGTCGTGGGGGGTGGGGGGTGGGGTGGGGGGCATGAGTCCGGTGATCTGGCCTTATAATGATATGCTGATATATTACAATGAGTTTCCCAATGTCGGATGATGGGAAACGTGGCCATCGGTGGGTGGAGTGGATGATCGCAAATTGATTTCACGCCGTCACGAAACCAATTGTGCCACATTGACCGCTCACAACACCAAACACGCCCGTGCCAATACTCCTTTCTCTTTCCTGTTCACCACACCTACTCACGTATTGACCATTTTTTCCTTGACAAGAGACTGCCCACATTAATTCAATCTTGTGCACACAATAGTTATGCGATCTCTAATTGTGCCCCCTTAGTTTTAGCAATACAATTCCATGACCAATCTGTTTCTCGTCCAACATGGCGTCTTGATTCTTTTCTCCTGGCGGACCTGGATTTTACTAAATTAATTTCCTCACAAATAGATACTTGTAAAGAACTTAATACTACTCTGGATATTTCCTCTGCTACTGTCTGGGAAAGTATGAAGGCTTCCCTATGTGGACAAATAATTTCATATACTGCTCAACTTAACAAATGTATTGCCTCAAATTTGTCCCAATTGATTAATCAAATTCCAGCAGTATGCTATCGCACCAATCCCAGTATTATAGAAACAGAGAGAAAAACAGAAAAGGCTGGAAAAACTCAGTAGGTCTGACAGCATCCGTGGAGAGAATAACAGAGTTGATGTTTCGAGTCTGTATGACTCTTTATTATGCAAACGGTGTCTGGCTCGACAGACTGAATTTGATCTTTTTTACAAAACAAACAAAAAAGCTTATACTTAGGTCACGTGGTTCATTCTATGACGGTGGTGAAAGAACCAGTAGAGTCCTAGTTCACTGGCATCACCAATCTGCTTCCTCCCAACTTATTACTGAAATCACCTCTCCAACAGGGCTAACCACCACCAATCATCAGGAGATCAATGATCAATTCAAACTTTTTTACTCCACTCTATACCTCAGACTCCTTTTCAGATCCTGGTTTATTTCACAACTTTTTGATAATGTTGACATTCCATCTCTAACGTTTGATTCTATGAATGCATTAGAAGTACCTCTTTCCCAAGATGAAATCCTAAAGGCAATTAAATCCATGCAAAGTAATAAGGCACTCTTACTGCTGTCAGACCCACTGAGTTTTTCCAGCCTTTTCTGTTTTTCTCTCTGTTTGTATAATACTGGGGCAGGTACAATAGCATACTGCTGGAATTTACAACGGTTGCAATTGGAGGCAGCCTCCTGTCAATCCACACCTCTGTCTGCTCTATTGCGCTCCTTCATTCCTTTGTTAACCAGTCACTTTTCTTCAAACCCTATTGTTGGACAGTCACTTAAGATTTGGACCCAGTTCAGAACACAATTTGGGCTAAAACAAAAACAGAATTACCTGGAAAAACTCAGCAGGTCTGGCAGCATTGGCGGAGAAGAAAAGAGTTGACGTTTCGAGTCCTCATGACCCTTCAATAGAACAGAGTCATGAGGACTTGGAATGTCAACTCTTTTCTTCTCCGCCAATGCTGCCAGACCTGCTGAGTTTTTCCAGGTAATTCTGTTTTTGTTTTGGATTTCGAGCATCTGCAGTTTTTTGTTTTTAACAATTTGGGCTACCCCATCTCTCTCTTCATGCAGCCCTATTGATGAAAATCATTTATTTCCACTTTCATTAAAAGATCCTGCCTTTCAAGACTGGCACGTGAGAGGAGTCAAAACCCTTGCTAACTTAGACATTGATAATATTTTTGCTTCTTTTGACTCTCCCCCTCGGAAATATGATCTGTCCCGCACACATTTCTTTCACTACTTACAAATCAGAGATATTGTGCGCAAAAAAAAAATGCTCAGTTTCCTTTATTACTCCCTAAATCATTGATAGCCATTGTATTAGAACTAAATCATTTTGTTAGGGAGTTCATTTCCAAATTGTATTCTCAAACTTTTTCACTACTCTGCTCTTCGCTTTCTACCTTAAAAACTCTTTGGGAGCAAGAATTTGACTCAGACTTATCAGAAGATAACTGGAGGTCCATTCTCTCTGGTGTACATTCCTCACCTGTACGTGCAAGACAGGGGTTGCTACAATTTAAAATCTTACATCGTATCCATCTATGCAATGTGAAATTATTTAAGATTTATTCAAATTTTGATCCAACCTGTGATAAATGTCAGATTGCTTCAGCCTCTCTAATTCATATGTACTGGTGGTGCCCCAAATTGATTTTGCTTAAAACAAAAAATTTTCACATCACTCTCATATTTTTAGTCGCAGTATTGAACCTTCTATTACCACACTCTTTAGAGTGGAACCAAATGGCAAACCTCCTACAAAAATTCAGACTGATGCCCTCGCCTTTTCATCATTATTGGCTAGATACATTATTCCATTAAATTGGAAACAGTCAGCCCTGCCTTCTTTTACTAATTGTATATGTGGTCTTACGCAGCACCATAAACTTGAGAAAATCAAGTACACTATATGAGGCTCCACTTATGGATTTTGTGGAGCTTGACAACTTTCTTAGATTAGTTTGAGGAGCTACAGCTGTCTACTTTCATATAACTGACCCTAATTAGGTTGTAAGTATTATACCATGCGAAACTATATCTGACCTATGATTGTTGTTGATTTTCTTATTGTTTGTTTTTTGGGGTGGGGGGTGGGTGGAGGGGGGGGTGACTGGGGAGGGTTTTTTTTCCTTTTTCTTCTTCTTCCTCCTACTTCTCTTTTTCTTCTCTTTCACTTCCCAATGTAAGTGTGTTAAATTATTGCTGTACTGCAAGTTTTTTTGTGTACTGTTACTCATTATGCTTGTTAAAACATAATAAGCATAAATTAAAAAAAACTTACATTAATTACAATGCCAAGAAAAAGAAATTTTGAAAAAAAACTAACCAAGCAGAATATATGTAAACAGCGTCATCATGTCAAAATGAAATCTTAAGCGAATATAGGGGTTCAAAAATTACGACATCATAAGCATAAGAAATACAAATGTCTTTATGAAAGGCAATCTGAGAATATGCATAAGAATCACAACAAATGGTTTGGATAACTTTTGGGCATACAAACACGTTTCACATGGGAGGATAACAGAAATAAAAGAAGAAATATAAATTGCATGGAAAACACACTGGTGCAAACTTAAACTGCACAAAAGGGGACAAAGAGCTAAAATGTATTAACTGTATGTAGTGTAAACCTCAAGCAAATGGAAAACCAAAAATACATGATACACATAGTAGCAAACACTGGGTAAACCATTAACCGATGAACTACCGTCTAAGGGAATATAGTGAATGAAATACTCCCAATATACTAATTCCTGTTGGCCTTCAACTTAGTATAGAATAATCTTAAAACACTAAGGCCTGGACTTTCACTGAGTCAGGCTAACTTGGGATTCCTTTGAAAATGTTGGTAGGACCTGATTCCAGGATTCCCTCACATATTCCAACATTTGCCAATGAGGGATAAGGGTGCGGGTAGCTAGTCTGTACACAGCACGTACACTTTTCCAGCTCCATTGCAGGGGTTGGCAGTTCAAGCGCCCTACCCTCCCCACCACTAACCCTAACCCTAACCCTAACCCTTATCTATGGAGAGATATTTCACAACCTCTCTGAGGAAAAGTGAACTAAGGGGGAGCACCAGTCCCAGGTGGGGAACAGAAAAAAAAAGTCTCCTGCTCCTGGAATTTTCATCGACAGGCTTTGAAATACACAAAAAAAATATCCTTTCAGTTTAAATAGTTAGATGGTGTATTGTAAGATAGATGTATTTTTACTGCAGTGATTGATTGTAGGGCTCTGTTCTGCAAATGTAAGTTGACCATTTTATTGATCAGCATTGTGTAAGTGTTAAGATGTAGTAGAGTAATTTTCCCATTGAAAAAATGCCACTATACATTCAAAACTGAAGAAAACACTGCTTGGGATCTCTTAGTATAATATTCTGAAGTGATTTAGATCCAAGAGCTCTTTTAAACTGAAAGAAACAAAAACAGCAGCTTTCACTTGGCGCAAAAAAAATCAGAAACCTGCTCCATCCAGTCCATGCTTTGATTGACAGGTCATCTGGTTTTTCAGTTTCAATAGATTTATTTTTTTTTACATTTCCCAGGGTCTTTTTATTAAAGCTGAGCCCATTATACTTGCTTGGTTGAGTTTCAAAAGCTACTGAACTAGCCGGGGCTGGGGTGGGTGGTGGTGGTGGTGGTGGGGGGAGGTGGGGGGGTGGGGGGGGGGTGGGGGGGTCTGTGTTCAAATTTTGACTGACAGCTTTTGGAGGTTATTAAAGGATTATCTGCCTTTGATGTGGTAAGCGAAGCAGTATTTGGTTTTTTTAACAGCAGATTGACTACTTGAGCAGGTTTAAGATTATTTGAATGGCTTTTATGATTGAGACTTTTTTTTAGTCTGCTGTGTGTACGAATGAGAGCTCTATTAGATTGTTAGAAATTTATTTATTTAATGTCCATTTCAAAGACATCCTGAGATCTGACTAAAGTGAATACTGGGTGAGTGGCTTTGGAGAATGCTTGGGGAGGCATGGCAGATATGATATTGATTTAGTCGTATATTCTGGGAAACTACGTACATGTACCAGATTAAATTTTAAGGTGTAAGTTTTTTTTAAGTTGTGGGGGTGCAGAGTTAAATATTGCAAGATCTGAGCATTTTGTTATACTGCCCTCTCTGCTGCAGACATGTAAATAAAATGCCTTCAGCATGGCTGCTTGCAGTGAGTCCACATGGTGAGTCTTCTCTCAGTGCTGTAACTGACAAAATCATTCCCTTTTCTCAGGCACAATCTCTCTGCCTATCAAAACTACCATCTAAAAACACCCTTGACTCATAGAATCTCTTCAATCTCTCTTTCCTCTCTTAGGTCCGCATACTGTGATGTAGCCTCCCTGTTCTATGCCTATCTCTGCAGAAACTCATTCCTCAAACCCTGCCAGCCCTAACTTCCACCATCTCACAGCTCCAAGACCACCTAGACAAAATAACAAATGTTTCCTTTATAATTGTGACTGCAGGGGATATCCTTCCTCAACTTTCCAGACTTTCTGCAGCATTAAATACAGCTAGTCGTGCCATCCTTCTCTGACACTCTCCTTCATTACCTATTTTGTTGGACTGCCCTCATCCTGAATGTAGCCAGTGAATGACCAGCAATTGCTCTTCATTTCTCTCCCTTGCCATCACCTATGGTTTTCCAAACTTCCATCCTTGGCCTCCCCATTTTACTAATATATGTGCTGCCCCTTGACATCGTCATCTGTAAGCAGTGAATTGGCTTTCAGGCATGCATTGAAATGCCTAGCTCGACCTGTCCAATACTCCTCGTAACTCATCAGCTATCCCTGCACTGCCAGACTGCTTGTCAAATGGTGTGATGCTGCACTCTCTGAGGAGTTGCCTGTGCATGGGTGGCCCAGCTCTTCCCCAGTCTCTCCAGCTCTCTGATCCTCAGCCAGACATGACCTGCATCAGAGAACAGATAGAACGAAGGGTTATGGTCTTCCCAATGCATTATTGCAACTATCCCCACTGTGGAGCTCCAGGCAACCATGATGCCTCACGTGTGCCAGATGTACCCTTGTGCCCCTAGACTCATCCTCTCACTCTCCTCTTTAACATCTGCTCCTCTGACCCCTCTCCCAAAAGGCCCTACCAGCAGGGCAGCTGTGCCCAGAAGCTGTGCCGAGGTTCCACCAGCCAAACCGGCAAGCTGCAGTGAAGTGCTTATTTGGCACCGGCAGCTCACCAGCAAGCTTGAAAAGAGGCCTGAACTTAAAAATGGTGTGGTACGGATGTGATGTATAAATGGCCTCCTTCTGTGATTGTTCTACAATTTTAGGGATCATCGTCACTCGTACCTTATTTTTCATTTACAAAACGTTTCCCTTCTACAATTGTGGGTCTGTTTTCGAATGAACTGAGAGCAAATTGTTCCTGAGTTTTGCTTTGAGCTTGGATAGCTGATTTGCATTGACTGTTCCAAAACCCAACCTTACTTCCTGGGTTTCATTCATTCAGTTGCCTGCCGATATTATTGTCTGAAGATCTGCGTTGTGTGGTGTCACGGTGTTCGGAATAAACACATACTCAAAAGTTGGTGACATGTACAAGATATGGAGAACATTTCACACATTTAACTGGCAAACAATACATTGTCCAGGTGTGTGTGTGGGGGGCGGAGAGATAGAGAGACAGAGAGGTGGTGGGGGGGGGGGGGGGGGGCGGTGGTTGTAGGGACAAACAAGCAGTGATAGAAGCAAAACAAAAACAGAATTACCTGGAAAAACTCAGCAGGTCTGGCAGCATCGGCGGAGAAGGAAAGAGTTGACGTTTCGAGTCCTCATGAGCCTTCGACAGAACTTGCGTTCGAGTCCAAGAAAGAGTTGAAATATAAGCTGGTTTAAGGTGTGTGTGTGGGGGGCGGAGAGATAGAGAGACAAAGAGGTGGAGGGGGTGGTGGGGGGGTGTGGTTGTAGGGACAAACAAGCAGTGATAGAAGCAGATCATCAAAAGATGTCAACGACAATAGTACAATAGAACACATAGGTGTTAAAATTAAAGTTGGTGATATTATCTAAACGAATGTGCTAATTAAGAATGGATGGTAGGGCACTCAAGGTATAGCTCTAGTGGGATTTTTTAAATTTTTTTTTTATATAATGGAAATAGGTGGGAAAAGGAAAATCTTTATAATTTATTGGAAAAAAAAAGGGAAGGGGGAAACAGAAAGGGGGTGGGGATGGGGGAGGGAGCTTACGACCTAAAGTTGTTGAATTCAATATTCAGTCCAGAAGGCTGTAAAGTCCCTAGTCGGAAGATGAGGTGTTGTTCCTCCAGTTTGCGTTGGGCTTCACTGGAACAATGCAGCAAGCCAAGGACAGACATGTGGACAAGAGAGCAGGGTGGAGTGTTGAAATGGCAAGCGTAAGGGAGGTTTGGGTCATTCTTGCAGACAGACCGCAGGTGTTCTGCAAAGCGGTCGCCCAGTTTACGTTTGGTCTCTCCAATGTAGAGGAGACCACATTGGGAGCAACGGATGCAGTAGACTAAGTTGGGGGAAATGCAAGTGAAATGCTGCTTCACTTGAAAGGAGTGTTTGGGTCCTTGGACGGTGAGGAGAGAGGAAGTGAAGGGGCAGGTGTTGCATTTTTTGCGTGGGCATGGGGTGGTGCCATAGGAGGGGTTGAGGAGTAGGGGGTGATGGAGGAGTGGACCAGGGTGTCCCGGAGGGAGCGATCCCTACGAAATGCCGATAAGGGGGGTGAAGGGAAGATGTGTTTGGTGGTGGCATCATGCTGGAGTTGGCGGAAATGGCGGAGGATGATCCTTTGAATGTGGAGGCTGGTGGGGTGATAAGTGAGGACAAGGGGGACCCTATCATGTTTCTGGGAGGGAGGAGAAGGCGTGAGGGCGGATGCGTGGGAGATGGGCCGGACACCGTTGAGGGCCCTGTCAACGACCGTGGGTGGAAAACCTCGGTTAAGGAAGAAGGAGGACATGTCAGAGGAACTGTTTTTGAATGTAGCATCATCGGAACAGATGCGACGGAGGCGAAGGAACTGAGAGAATGGGATGGAGTCCTTACAGGAAGCAGGGTGTGAGGAGCTGTAGTCGAGATAGCTGTGGGAGTCGGTGGGTTTGTAATGGATATTGGTGGACAGTCTATCACCAGAGATTGAGACAGAGAAGTCAAGGAAGGGAAGGGAAGTGTCAGAGATGGACCACGTGAAAATGATGGAGGGGTGGAGATTGGAAGCAAAATTAATAAATTTTTCCAAGTCCTGACGAGAGCATGAAGCGGCACTGTAGTAATCATCGATGTACCGGAGAAAGAGTTGTGGACGGGGGCCGGAGTAGGACTGCAACAAGGAATGTTCCACATACCCCATAAAGAGACAGGCATAGCTGGGGCCCATGCGGGTACCCATAGCCACACCTTTTATTTGGAGGAAGTGAGAGGAGTTGAAGGAGAAATTGTTCAGTGTGAGAACAAGTTCAGCCAGACGGAGGAGAGTAGTGGTGGATGGGGATTGTTCGGGCCTCTGTTCGAGGAAGAAGCTAAGGGCCCTCAGACCATCCTGGTGGGGGATGGAGGTGTAGAGGGATTGGACGTCCATGGCGAAGAGGAAGCGGTTGGGGACAGGGAACTGGAAATTGTTGATGTGACGTAAGGTGTCAGAGGAATCACGGATGTAGGTGGGAAGGGACTGGACAAGGGGAGAGAGAAGGGAGTCAAGATAACGAGAAATGAGTTCTGTGGGGCAGGAGCAAGCTGAGACGATCGGTCTACCGGGGCAGTTCTGTTTGTGGATTTTGGGTAGGAGATAGAAGCGGGCCGTCCGAGGTTGGGCGACTATCAGGTTGGAAGCTGTGGGAGGGAGATCCCCAGAGGAGATGAGGTCACTGACAGTCCTGGAAACAATGGCTTGATGTTCAGTGGTGGGGTCATGGTCCAGGGAGAGGTAGGAGGAAGTGTCTGCGAGTTGACGCTCAGCCTCCGCGAGGTAGAGGTCAGTGCGCCAGACAACAACAGCACCACCCTTGTCAGCGGGTTTGATGACAATGTCAGGGTTGGACCTGAGAGAATGGACTGCAGTAAGTTCAGAGAGAGACAGGTTAGAATGGGTGAGAGGAGCAGAGAAATTGAGACGACTAATGTCGCGCCGACAGTTCTCAATGAAAAGATCGAGAGAAGGTAAGAATCCAGAGGGAGGGGTCCAGGTGGAGGGAGAATATTGGAGATGGGTAAAAGGATCCGTTGAACTGGGAGAGGACTCCTGCCCAAAGAAGTGAGCCCGGAGATGAAGACGGCGGAAGAAGAGTTCAGTATCATGCCGAGCCCGAAATTCATTGAGGTGAGGGCATAAGGGTATGAAACTAAGTCCTTTGCTGAGCACTGACCGTTCAGCATCGGAGAGGGGAAGGTCAGGGGGTATAGTGAATACACGGCTGGGGTTGGGATTGGAAGAAAGGGTGGGGACGGAGGAACAGGCAGGGGTGGGGGGTCCTAGATGGGTGTTGGTGTCGATGAGTTGTTGTAGCTTGCGTTCCTTAGCGCTTGAGAGAAAGAGAAAAAGTTTCTTGTTGAGGCGTCGGATGAGCCGAAGGATAAAATGAAACTGGGGGCATGCGCAGCTTTGAAAAAGGGTACGGCGGTGCTGCTGGAGGGAGAGGTCGAGTGTGTTCATATGGCGGCGCATGGCACTGAATGTGGATTTCAGAATGTGACGGGAACAGCAGGGACTAGGGACTTTACAGCCTTCTGGACTGAATATTGAATTCAACAACTTTAGGTCGTAAGCTCCCTCCCCCATCCCCACCCACTTTCTGTTTCCCCCTTCCCTTTTTTTTTCCAATAAATTATAAAGATTTTCCTTTTCCCACCTATTTCCATTATATAAAAAAAACCCACTAGAGCTATACCTTGAGTGCCCTACCATCCATTCTTAATTAGCACATTCGTTTAGATAATATCACCAACTTTAATTTTAACACCTATGTGTTCTATTGTACTATTGTCGTTGACTTCTTTTGATGATCTGCTTCTATCACTGCTTGTTTGTGCCTACAACCACCCCCCCCTCCACCTCTTTGTCTCTCTATCTCTCCGCCCCCCACACACACACCTTAAACCAGCTTATATTTCAACTCTTTCTTGGACTCGAACGCAAGTTCTGTCGAAGGGTCATGAGGACTCGAAACGTCAACTCTTTTCTTCTCCGCCGATGCTGCCAGACCTGCTGAGTTTTTCCAGGTAATTCTGTTTTTGTTTTGGATTTCCAGCATCCGCAGTTTTTTTGTTTTTATCTCAGTGATAGAAGCAGATCATCAAAAGATGTCAACGACAATAGTACAATAGAACACATAGGTGTTAAAGTTAAAGTTGGTGATATTATCTAAACGAATGTGCTAATTAAGAATGGATGGTAGGGCACTCAAGGTATAGCTCTAGTGGGTTTTTTTTTATAATGGAAATAGGTGGGAAAAGGAATAGGTGGGGGAGGGAGCTCACGACCTAAAGTTGTTGAATTCAATATTCAGTCCGGAAGGCTGTAAAGTCCCTAGTCGGAAGATGAGGTGTTGTTCCTCCAGTTTGCGTTGGGCTTCACTGGAACAATGCAGCAAGCCAAGGACAGACATATGGGCAAGAGAGCAGGGTGGAGTGTTAAAATGGCAAGCGACAGGGAGGTTTGGGTCATTCTTGCAGACAGACCGCAGGTGTTCTGCAAAGCGGTCGCCAAGTTTACGTTTGGTCTCTCCAATGTAGAGGAGACCACATTGGGAGCAACGAATGCAGTAGACTAAGTTGGGGGAAATGCAAGTGAAATGCTGCTTCACTTGAAAGGAGTGTTTGGGTCCTTGGACGGTGAGGAGAGAGGAAGCGAAGGGGCAGGTGTTGCATCTTTTGCGTGGATTGGAAGCTTCCAATCTCCACCCCTCCATCATTTTCACGTGGTCCAACTCTGACACTTCCCTTCCCTTCCTTGACTTCTCTGTCTCAATCTCTGGTGATAGACTGTCCACCAATATCCATTACAAACCCACCGACTCCCACAGCTATCTCGACTACAGCTCCTCACACCCCGCTTCCTGTAAGGACTCCATCCCATTCTCTCAGTTCCTTCGCCTCCGTCGCATCTGTTCCGATGATGCTACATTCAAAAACAGTTCCTCTGAAAAGTCCTCCTTCTTCCTTAACTGAGGTTTTCCACCCACGGTCGTTGACAGGGCCCTCAACGGTGTCCGGCCCATCTCCCACGCATCCGCCCTCATGCCTTCTCTTCCCTCCCAGAAACATGATAGGGTCCCCCTTGTCCTCACTTATCACCCCACCAGCCTCCGCATTCAAAGGATCATCCTCTGCCATTTCCGCCAACTCCAGCATGATGCCACCACCAAACACATTTTCCCTTCACCCCCCCCTTATCGGCATTCCGTAGGGATCGCTCCCTCCGGGACACCCTGGTCCACTCCTCCATCACCCCCTACTCCTCAACCCCCTCCTATGGCACAACCCCATGCCCACGCAAAAGATGCAACACCTGCCCCTTCACTTCCTCTCTCCTCACCGTCCAAGGACCCAAACACTCCTTTCAAGTGAAGCAGCATTTCACTTGCATTTCCCCCAACTTAGTCTACTGCATTCGTTGCTCCCAATGTGGTCTCCTCTACATTGGAGAGACCAAACGTAAACTGGGCGACCGCTTTGCAGAACACCTGCGGTCTGTCCGCAAGAATGACCCAAACATCCCTGTCGCTTGCCATTTTAACACTCCACCCTGCTCTCTTGCCCATATGTCTGTCCTTGGCTTGCTGCATTGTTCCAGTGAAGCCCAACGCAAACTGGAGGAACAACACCTCATCTTCCGACTGGGGACTTTACAGCCTTCCGGACTGAATACTGAATTCAACAACTTTAGGTCGTGAGCTCCCTCCCCCATCCCCACCCCCTTTCTGTTTCCCCCTTCCTTTTTTTTTCCAATAAATTATAAAGATTTTCCTTTTCCCACCTATTTCCATTATAAAAAAAACCCCACTAGAGCTATACCTTGAGTGCCCTACCATCCATTCTTAATTAGCACATTCGTTTAGATAATATCACCAACTTTAACTTTAACACCTATGTGTTCTATTGTACTATTGTCGTTGACATCTTTTGATGATCTGCTTCTATCACTGAGATAAAAACAAAAAAACTGCGGATGCTGGAAATCCAAAACAAAAACAGAATTACCTGGAAAAACTCAGCAGGTCTGGCAGCATCGGCGGAGAAGAAAAGAGTTGACGTTTTGAGTCCTCATGACCCTTCGACAGAACTTGAGTTCGAGTCCAAGAAAGAGTTGAAATATAAGCTGGTTTAAGGTGTGTGTGTGGGGGGCGGAGAGATAGAGAGACAAAGAGGTGGAGGGGGGGGTGGTTGTAGGCACAAACAAGCAGTGATAGAAGCAGATCATCAAAAGATGTCAACGACAATAGTACAATAGAACACATAGGTGTTAAAATTAAAGTTGGTGATATTATCTAAACGAATGTGCTAATTAAGAATGGATGGTAGGGCACTCAAGGTATAGCTCTATTGGTTTTTTTTTTATATAATGGAAATAGGTGGGAAAAGGAAAATCTTTATAATTTATTGGAAAAAAAAGGGAAGGGGGAAACAGAAAGTGGGTGGGGATGGGGGAGGGAGCTTACGACCTAAAGTTGTTGAATTCAATATTCAGTCCAGAAGGCTGTAAAGTCCCTAGTCCCTGCTGTTCCCGTCACATTCTGAAATCCACATTCAGTGCCAAGCGCCGCCATATGAACACACTCGACCTCTCCCTCCAGCAGCACCGCCGTACCCTTTTTCAAAGCTGCGCGTGCCCCCAGTTTCATTTTATCCTTCGGCTCATCCGACGCCTCAACAAGAAACTTTTTCTCTTTCTCTCAAGTGCTAAGGAACGCAAGCTACAACAACTCATCGACACCAACACCCATCTAGGACCCCCCACCCCTGCCTGTTCCTCCGTCCCCACCCTTTCTTCCAATCCCAACCCCAGCCGTGTATTCACTATACCCCCTGACCTTCCCCTCTCCGATGCTGAACGTTCACTGCTCAGCAAAGGACTTAGTTTCATACCCTTACGCCCTCACCTCAATGAATTTCGGGCTCGGCATGATACTGAACTCTTCTTCCGCCGTCTTCATCTCCGGGCTCACTTCTTTGGGCAGGAGTCCTCTCCCAGTTCAACGGATCCTTTTACCCATCTCCAATATTCTCCCTCCACCTGGACCCCTCCCTCTGGATTCTTACCTTCTCTCGATCTTTTCATTGAGAACTGTCGGCGCGACATTAGTCGTCTCAATTTCTCTGCTCCTCTCACCCATTCTAACCTGTCTCTCTCTGAACTTACTGCAGTCCATTCTCTCAGGTCCAACCCTGACATTGTCATCAAACCCGCTGACAAGGGTGGTGCTGTTGTTGTCTGGCGCACTGACCTCTACCTCGCGGAGGCTGAGCGTCAACTCGCAGACACTTCCTCCTACCTCTCCCTGGACCATGACCCCACCACTGAACATCAAGCCATTGTTTCCAGGACTGTCAGTGACCTCATCTCCTCTGGGGATCTCCCTCCCACAGCTTCCAACCTGATAGTCGCCCAACCTCGGACGGCCCGCTTCTATCTCCTACCCAAAATCCACAAACAGAACTGCCCCGGTAGACCGATCGTCTCAGCTTGCTCCTGCCCCACAGAACTCATTTCTCGTTATCTTGACTCCCTTCTCTCTCCCCTTGTCCAGTCCCTTCCCACCTACATCTGTGATTCCTCTGACACCTTACGTCACATCAACAATTTCCAGTTCCTTGGCCCCAACCGCTTACTCTTCACCATGGACGTCCAATCCCTCTACACCTCCATCCCCCACCAGGATGGTCTGAGGGCCCTTAGCTTCTTCCTCGAACAGAGGCCCGAACAATCCCCATCCACCACTACTCTCCTCCGTCTGGCTGAACTTGTTCTCACACTGAACAATTTCTCCTTCAACTCCTCTCACTTCCTCCAAATAAAAGGTGTGGCTATGGGTACCCGCATGGGCCCCAGCTATGCCTGTCTCTTTATGGGGTATGTGGAACACTCCTTGTTGCAGTCCTACTCCGGCCCCCTTCCACAACTCTTTCTCCGGTACATCGATGATTACTTCGGTGCCGCTTCATGCTTTCGTCAGGACTTGGAAAAATTTATTAATTTTGCTTCCAATCTCCACCCCTCCATCATTTTCACGTGGTCCATCTCTGACACTTCCCTTCCCTTCCTTGACCTCTCTGTCTCAATCTCTGGTGATAGACTGTCCACCAATATCCATTACAAACCCACCGACTCCCACAGCTATCTCGACTACAGCTCCTCACACCCTGCTTCCTGTAAGGACTCCATCCCATTCTCTCAGTTCCTTCGCCTCCGTCGCATCTGTTCCGATGATGCTACATTCAAAAACAGTTCCTCTGACATGTCCTCCTTCTTCCTTAACCGAGGTTTTCCACCCACGGTCGTTGACAGGGCCCTCAACGGTGTCCGGCCCATCTCCCATGCATCCGCCCTCACGCCTTCTCCTCCCTCCCAGAAACATGATAGGGTCCCCCTTGTCCTCACTTATCACCCCACCAGCCTCCGCATTCAAAGGATCATCCTCCGCCATTTCCGCCAACTCCAGCATGATGCCACCACCAAACACATCTTCCCTTCACCCCCCTTATCGGCATTCCGTAGGGATCGCTCCCTCCGGGACACCCTGGTCCTCTCCTCCATCACCCCCTACTCCTCAACCCCCTCCTATGGCACAACCCCATGCCCACGCAAAAGATGCAACACCTGCCCCTTCACTTCCTCTCTCCTCACCGTCCAAGGACCCAAACACTCCTTTCAAGTGAAGCAGCATTTCACTTGCATTTCCCCCAACTTAGTCTACTGCATTCGTTGCTCCCAATGTGGTCTCCTCTACATTGGAGAGACCAAACGTAAACTGGGCGACCGCTTTGCAGAACACCTGCGGTCTGTCCGCAAGAATGACCCAAACATCCCTGTCGCTTGCCATTTTAACACTCCACCCTGCTCTCTTGCCCATATGTCTGTCCTTGGCTTGCTGCATTGTTCCAATGAAGCCCAACGCAAACTGGAGGAACAACACCTCATCTTCCGACTAGGGACTTTACAGCCTTCCGGACTGAATATTGAATTCAACAACTTTAGGTCGTGAGCTCCCTCCCCTATCCCCACCCCCTTTCTCTTCCCCCTTCCTTTTTTTTTCCAATAAATTATAAAGATTTTCCTTTTCCCACCTATTTCCACTATAAAAAAACCCCACTGGAGCTATACCTTGAGTGCCCTACCATCCATTCTTAATTAGCACATTCGTTTAGATAATATCACCAACTTTAACTTTAACACCTATGTGTTCTATTGTACTATTGTCGTTGACATCTTTTGATGATCTGCTTCTATCACTGCTCGTTTGTCCCTACAACCACACCACCCCCCCCAACCTCTCTGTCTCTCTATCTCTCCGCCCCCCCCACACACACCTTAAACCAGCTTATATTTCAGCTCTTTCCTGGACTCGAACTCAAGTTCTGTCGAATGCTCATGAGGATTCGAAACGTCAACTCTTTTCTTCTCCGCCGATGCTGCCAGACCTGCTGAGTTTCTCCAGGAAATTCTGTTTTTGTTTTGGATTTCCAGCATCCGCAGTTTTTTTGTTTTTATAATACATTGTCCAGTGTCTTTGTAAACATTGGGTAGAACCTTCTGTTCCGTGTGCAGGGGGGGGGTCCTGCATGCAGACACATACAATGATGCGCGCCGACGTAGGGTGTGCGCCCCAACATCATCCCGCGCCATTCCGATCTTCAGTTTGGCCGGCGTGCATTGGAGTCAGCAGCACGCCCACTGGACTTTCAAAGGCCCGTTAAAGCCATTAATGAGCTAATTAAACTACTTTTCAGGACTGCTCGTCCAAGCTTAAGCTTGGCGGGCGGGCGAAGAGCACCAGGCGGCCTTTGCATTTTTCGTGGAACCTCATCCATGGGCGGGATGAGGTTTCATGAAGGGGTTATTAATTAAATAAAATGTTTCATGAAAATCCATAAACAATGTCACGTGAGGGGCCATGTCTGAATATTTCTACTTTTTATTTGTCCCATCTTTATGACTGAACTTAATCTCCCCGAGGCAGCTCTGTGCCTCAGGGAGATTTCTTCACTCTTTCACGCGCATGTGTGAAAGAGCACAGGTCCCGACTCTCCCTCCTCCCCCCGCCCATGGAAGTAGTGCTGAAAGGCTTCCGGCTGCATGTCACGCAGGGTTGTCCTTAACTGGCCCACCCACGTAAAGTGGCGTCGCACAGCTGATCACAGGTGGCGATCGGCTCCGCACACTCCTGTGCCCGATCAGCTTGCCTGATGGGGAGAAAATTCTCCCCATAGAATCATACATTGGTTACAGCAGAGGAGGCCATTCAGCCAATCATATTTGTGCTGGCTATCTGTGAGAGAATTAATCTTGTCCTGCTCCCTAGCCTTTTTCCCATTGCCCTGCAACTAGTAATCATTCAATTCACTCTTGAAGGTGCTGATTCAATCTCTACCACGTTGTCAAGGCAGAAAATTCCAGATCCTAACCACTCACTGCACAAAAAAGTTTTTCCTCATGTTGCTGTTGCATATTTTGCCAATCACGTTAAATCAATATCCTTTGGATTCTTCATCTTTCCACCAATGGGAACAAATTTTCCCTACCTATCCATGATTTTGAACACCTCTATTATATCTTCCCTTAACCTTATCTGCTCCAAGGAGAACAGTCCCAAATTCTCCAACCTGTCCACATAAGTGAAGTCCCTCATTCCTGGAACCATTCTCATGAATCTTTTCTGCACCCTCTCCACTGCCTTCACATCGTCATAAAAGAGTGATTCCCAGAACTGGGCACAATACTACAGTTGAGGCTGAACCAGTGTTTTATACAGGTTTATCTCAATGCTTTGTTTTGTATGCCGTTATGCTTAATTAACCACTGTCTCAACCTGCCCTGCCACCTTCGATGATTTGTGCACACGTATCCCCAAGTCCCTCTGCTCCCGCACCCCCTTTAGGATTATACCCCTTAGCCATATTCTGATTGAAGGATACTTATTCAAATGACGGAAGGAGATCCACACTTGCGTAGAAGTGATCACCCATTGAAAGCCTTAGAGGTCTTATATATGTGATAAGTATACTCCATGGGCAGAATTTTGCTGTCGGCGAGCAGGGGACGGGGCCCGTTTGCCGACGCATAAAATGACGGGGGATGATGTCGGGCGGAACCCCCGACGTGACCCCGCCCCATTTAAATTTTCAGGAAGGCAGGGACGCAGCAAAATCAGCTGCGAGCCCACCAACCTGTCAATGGCCATTTGAGGCCATTGACAGGATCAATTAAACAGTTAAAGGACCTGCCCATCCAACCTTAATGTTAGCGGGTCAACCAGGAGCCCCAGCGGCTAATAGAGAAAACATGAAACCCCATCCACCGGCGGGATGAGGTTTCATGTAGGGCTATAAAAAGTTTAATAAAGTTGTTATGTAAATTATGAACATGCCCCATCTCGTGTTACATGAGGGGGACATGTTAGGGAATATGTTTTTTTCTATTTGTCATATTTTTCAAACTGTAAGCGATCTCCCTGAGGCAGCACTTAGCCTTACTTAGCCCGCCCACATAAAATGGTGGTGCGGCCCGCTTCTCCGGCGGGTATCGGCTCCCCACCCGCCGGAGATTGGCTCGGGCCCACCCACCCGACAGGCAGAAAATTCAGCCCCATGTTTTGGGTTATGAACTTGAAATTAATTTAGCGTCAAAAGAAGACAGGGAATGATTTTAATTACAGATACATGCTCCGTGCTTTTAAAATGCGAAGGTTTAGATGTACGATTCTTATATATTTTGACATAACTAATTATGTATTATGACTACATGACTCTATGTTACAACTCTGCACTAATTTATATTTTCTTTATATAGAATTCTTTGAATTCACTATCTGAATTGCTTATCCTTATTCTTCCTACCAAAGTGAATCACTTCACACTTCTATTATGTCAATAAGACTTGAAATCCAAAACCGTATGTATCAAAACTTTATTCTTTTTTGCTATTTTAAAAATGGAATTTGACGAATCACAAAATGGCTGTTACCGCTCACATGACTCTCACGAATGGCCATCTGTTCTGGAAGGTTCTAACAGAGACTACAAGAACAGAAGATTTCCGCTCCCATCCTTGTGGAATCTCACAAGTTTCATAATAATGAAAGTAGACGACTAACAGACAAACTGACTTCCCCAGCCCAGGCGATAAAAAAGACAGAGACATCGAAACTCATTATATCCGAAGAAGTGTTAACAGCCACCGTTTCACTCCTAAGTGGAACAATGGATTTTGACCAGGAGCACAGGAACTGCTTGTGAGGCTGCAATTAACCAATTCATGGGCCACATCACATGGTCCCATGATTCTAGACTTTTGGATCATTTTAATATTACATTTCTAGTCTCACAGTCCTCTGACTGCTGCTTTAACACCAACCGGAACAGTCTTCAGCAGCTCCCAGTTGAGCAAGCAGCTGGCCATCATTTCTCAACTCCCTAAAGCCTGTTTGATTTTAAAAGTCTTTGATCATCGTCTGCCAAGCGGTCTAAGCACAGAAAGCCCATCTGGACTGAACCCCGCCATAAAGGAAATACTATCTGGATTTTGACTTCATGAACTTTGAAAATTACATAGCGAATATTAATTTCTGTGGTTATTTTATTGTTATTGCCCATAGTTGTAAGTCTTCCTCTTTTCTAGTCCCCTTACTATATATGTGTGTGTTTGTGAGTGTGTGGTTGTGAACTCTTCCCCCCTCCACCTCCAGGTTTGAATGTGAATAAACTAACCTTCTGAGTTAATCATAATGCAAATTTGCTGCAACTTAATATTAAATTGGATCACACAAACTGAGGGTTTGGGGAAACACGCAACAGCCTATTTTAAAACTTATTCAAAAACAAAAATAAAAATACCTGGAAAAACTCAGCAGGTCTGGCAGCATCTGCGGAGAGGAACACAGTTAACGTTTTGAGTCCGGATGACTCTTCAACAGAACTAAGGAAAAATAGAAGAGGGATGAAATATAAGCTGGTTTAAAGATGTCATAGACAAAAGGACAAAGAGGACATCTTTTGGCTATCTCCACCTATCACTGGCCCTCTATCCAGCTCCACTTATCCCACCCCCACTTAAACCAGCTTATATTTCACTTCTCTTCTATTTTTCCTTAGTTCTGTTGAAGAGTCATACGGACTCGAAACGTTAACTGTGTTCCTCTCCGCAGATGCTGCCAGACCTGCTGAGTTTTTCCAGGCATTTTTAGTTTTGTTTTGGATTTCCTGCATCCACAGTTTTTTGCTTTTATCTTTATTCAACACACCTCTGCTTACAGACAGGGAGAGGATTAAGAAGTTAAGTTTCTCTCTCTCCAGCCCATAACACTTCTTTGCATTAAATTTCATCTGCCACTTGTCCACCCATTCCACTTGCTTGTCTAAATCCTCTTAAATTTATCACCATCCTTCACACAGTTCACAATACTTTCAGGTTCTGTGCCATCTGCAAATTTTGAAATTCTTCCTGTACATCAAAGTCTAGGTCATTAATATGGAGCAAGACAAAAATGGACTCTAACACTGGAAAACCCATTATATACCTTCTTCCAATACAGAAAATAATCATTCACAACTACTCATTGTTTCCTGTCACTGAACAAATTTTGTATCCATAAAAATAAAAACAAAAAAACTGCGGATGCTGGAAATCCAAAACAAAAACAGAATTACCTGGAAAAACTCAGCAGGTCTGGCAGCATCGGCGGAGAAGAAAAGAGGTGACGTTTCGAGTCCTCATGACCCTCCGACAGAACTCAGTTCTGTCGAAGGGTCATGAGGACTCGAAACGTCAACTCTTTTCTTCTCCGCCGATGCTGCCAGACCTGCTGAGTTTTTCCAGGTAATTCAAATTTTGTATCCATGCTGCTAATGTCCCTTTTAATACATGGACTCTCTTTTTGCTGATGAGCCTGTTATGTGGCTCTTTGTCAAATGCCTTTTCTGGAAAACCATGTACTCCACACATCAACCATGTTGCCCTCATCAGCCCTTTCTGTTACCTCATCAAAAAAGTCAAGAAAGTGAGTTAAACAGTATGTGCTCTTAATAAATCCATGCTGGCTTCTCTTAATTAATCCACATTTAGCCCAGAGACTGTTAATGTTGTCCCGAATTATTGTTTCTCAAAAGCTATCTACAATCAAGGTTATTTTGACCTACCCACAATTGCTGGGTTTATCCTTTAAAACTTTTTTGAATAAGGATGTAACATTTGCAATTCTCCAGTCCTCTGTCACCATCCCTGTATCTAAGAAGGATTGGAAGATTATGAGCAGTGACTCTGGAATTTCCACCTTTACTTCCCTCAGTATCTTTGGAAGCATCGTATCTGGTCTGGGTGACTTATCAACTTTAAGTACATCAAGCCTATCTCGTACCTCCTCTTTATCAATTTTTAACCCATTCAGTGTCTCAGCTACCTGCTCGTTCACTATGGCTTGGGCATCATATTCTTCCTTGGTAAAGACAAGTTCAAAGTTTTCATTTAGTACCTCAGCCATGCCTCTTGCCATGAGTAAATCCCCTTTTAGGTCCTAATTGGCCCCACTCATCCTTTTACTACCGCTTTACTATTTACATGCATATAGAAGACTTTTAGATCCCCTCTCATATCAGCTGCCAATCTCTTCTCATAGACCTCACTGCTTCTCTTTCATTTTTGCACTTTCCCTCTGAACCTTCTATATTCAGCCTGGTTCCTAACTGCATTGTCCACTACTCATCTCTTCTGTCATCCAGAGAGCTCTTGATTTGTTTGCTCTACCTTTCCTCCATTGGAATGTACCTTGACTGTGCTTGAACTATCTCCTCTTTAAAGACAGTCCATTATTCAGTTATAGTTTTGCCAGCTGTCAATCTTTATTTCCAGTTTGTCTGGGCAAGATCCATTCTCATTCCATTGAAGTTGGCCCTCTCCCAATTAATTATTCTTACTCTGAATTGCCTTTTGTCCTTTTCCATAACTAACCTGCTGGTTTGAGTCACATCTAGCACAAAGGGATATATTGTGGTTGTTGGAGGCCCACCATCTCAGTCCCAGGACATCATTGCAGGAATTACTCAAGATAGTATCCTAGGTTCAGCTATCTTCAGATGATTCATCAATGATCTTTCCTCCATAATAAGATCAGAAGTGTGGATGTTCGTTGATGATTTCACAATGTTCAGCACCATTTGCAACTCCTCAGATACTGAAGCAGTCTGTGTTCATATGCAACAAGATGGACAACATTCAAGTTTGGGCTGATAAGTGGCAAATAACATTCAAGCCATGCAAGTGACGGACAATAACCATATCCAATAAGAGAAAATCTAATCATCTTCCCTTGACTTTCAGTGATGTTACCATCACTACATCCCCGACTATCAACATCTTTGGGGTTATCATTGACCAGAAATTGAACTGGATCAGCCATGTAAGTACTTTGGCTACAAGGTCAGGTCAGAAGCTGGAAATTTTGTGGCAAGCAGCTCACCTCCTAACTCCCCTAAGCCTGTTCACCATGTAAAAGGCACAAGTCAGGAGTGTGATGAAATATTCTTGACTTTGCCTGGTTGACTGCAACTCCAACAACTCAAGAAGCTGGACACCTTCTAAAGCAGCCCACTTTACTGGCACCCATCCACAAACTTAAATATTCACTCACTCCACCACCAACGTACAGTAGCAGCAGTGTGTAGCATCTACAAAATGCACTGTAGCAACTCCATCAAGCCTCCATCAACAGCACCTTCCAAACCTGTGATCTTCACCATCTCAAAGGACAAGGGCAGCAAATGCATGGGAACATCACCACCTGCAAGTTCCCCTCCAAACTACACACCATCCTGACTTAGAATGATATCGTCGTTCCTTCCCTGTTGCTGGGTCAAAATTCTGGAACTCCCTTCCCAGCAACACTATAGATGAAACTAGACCAGATGGACTGCAGCAGCTTCTGAAGGGCAATTAGGAATAAGGAACAAATGCTGGCCTTGCAGGGATATGCACATCTCAAGGAAAAATAAAAAACCTAAACCTTACGATGCTATGGTCAGTGTCTCCTAAATGGTATTTACTGATACTTGACCTTTCAAAACTTATCTATCTTGCTGACTAATTTTCAGGGCAACTCTTGCTGCATTGATCATTTTGGAAAGCATACAACAGCGTACTGCATTTTCTCTGCTGCTGATGCCATTTCAGATACTCCAAAGCTCAGATGCTCTGAGATTGGAGGCACCCATCATTGTTTGCACAACCACTGTGGTATTGTTGTGCAGCAAAAATAAATGCACTGCAATACTGAAGCTGGTGTGTAGATGATCACAAGATAAAAAAAGGTATTTTGGTTGCAGCTGTACAGCCTAAGTATTAAAGGATATGTTCAGTGCTGTTGAGTTGCTGACCAATTGCTGTATCTGCACATTTCCACCTGTAGGGCCCATTTTTTTTTTGTTCATCCCAGCCTCCAATGCTGCCGTTAATTATCTAATTTGAATGAAAATGTGACTAATTATTTCTCTGTGTTTTAAGGCCTTCCATGTTGGTGCTGCCTTGGCAGGAGAAAGATCCTAATCTAGTTGTTCTAGACTTCAAATGAATTCTTGCTACCGCTCTTGAGCTCCTGACAAAGACAGCAATAATTGCCGCAGATGTTGTTGTGGCTGTTAATATGGAGTGAATAATATGGCACACTTTCAAATTGTTTGTTTGGAACCATATTCCATTAAAGGGTTGCATAATGGAGTCCTTTTTATGAGATAACCCTGGTTGGTTGCCAATAGCCACTGTTCCCTTTGGGACGCTGCATGACTAGGCAGTGCCAAATTATTTTTTTGTCAATATATTTAATTTGTTGTCCCTTTGTTGCAAGGAATTTGGGATCTTATTACTGAATTACGGTTATGCATTATATTTGGTAGGTGCATGAGCATTTTCAGATTAGTAAATTTTAAATTTTTATTGGCTGATTTAATTTTTGCTTTGATTATTGAAAAATGTAATTACATTGATATTTTAATTCTTAACAATCTGCATTAAAACAGTTCCTTACCTGCTTCAAAGACCATCCCATAGTTAACAGAGTTAGGAATAACTCTGCTATTTTTCAGAATATACAGTATGTGTGGATCTAACAAACTTCAATAGGTTCTCCACTTATTTTCTATTAGGGAGGAATTACTATAATACTATATATAAACATTTTTGGATTTTCTTTATGAATCTACTTGCATTTTTCTATCCTTAAGTGATCTTGATGATTTTATTTTGGAGACTATCAAGACATAAGTATTCTTAGGATGACTATTTTGTCATTAAAAACTAAGAGATCATCAATGATTGTGACGTGCTTTCTATGTTCAAAGCACTACCATAGTACAGGGTTGTTAAGAGTGTTGTTTGGCCATCCTTCCAGACAGAATTCCTTTATTTGGATACATTCATCACCTCGCTGTTGTGCTTACTTTATCTCCTGTTGTTTCTTTGCAGTACCCAATAGGGATCTAATAAAGGGTTCCACCTCCTCAATGAAATTCAAATCTTTCATTTTAGTTCTTTGAACTGGCCTTCCTGATAGTGCATTTGCTGTTGTTTGGTGCCTCCCTTGGTTACTGATCCATACCTCATTAGTCCCAGTTTAAAGTGTTAAATTCTAGACAGCATCTTCTCAATCTCCTTCATGTTCAGAAGAGTTACTAATGGCTTATGGTCATGGTCAATTTTAAACTGCAATGCCATCACATAGTCTGAGGACTTCTTGCACACCAATGTTGCTGCCAATGCTTCCTTCTCAATTGCAGCATATTTTTCTTCTGTCTCTTTGAGTGACCTTGAGGCATAATAAACAGGTCTACATTTACCTTCTCTTTGTACTTGGAATAAAACTGCCCCCAGAACTGTAGATGATGCATCTGCTGCTAACATAAGACCATAAGACTATAAGACATAGGAACAGAAATTAGGCCATTTGGCCCATCGAGTCTGCTCCACCATTCAATCATGGCTGATAAGTTTCTCAACCCCATTCTCCCGCTTTCTCTCCGTAACCTTTGATCCCCTTACCAATCAAGAACCTATCTGTCTCGGTCTTAAAAACACTCAGTGACCTGGCCTCCACAGCCTTCTGTGGCAATGAATTCCATAGATTCACCACTCTCTGGCTAAAGAAGTTTCTCCTCATCTCTGTTCTAAAAGGTCTTCCTTTTACTCTGAGGTTGTGGCCTTGGGTCCTGGTCTCTCCGACTAATGGAAACATCTTCCCCATGTCCACTCTATCCAGGCCTTTCAGTATTCTGTAAGTTTCAATCAGATCCCCCCTCATCCTTCTAAACTCCATTGAGTATAGACCCAGAGCCCTTAAACGTTCCTCATATGTTAAGCCTTTCATTCCTGGGATAATTCTCGTGAACCTCCTCTGGACCCTCTCCAGGGCCAGCACATCCTTCCTGAGAGACGAGGCCCATAATTGCTCACAATATTCTAAATGTGGTCTGACCAGAGCCTTATAAAGCCTCAGCAGCACATCCCTGCTTTTATATTCTAATCCTCTCGAAATAAATGCCAACATTGCATTTGCCTTCCTAACTACCGAATCAATCTGCAAATTAACCTTAAGAGAATCCTGGACCAGGACTCCCAAGTCCCTTTGCACTCCAGATTTCTGAATTCTCTCCCCATTTAGAAAATAGTCTATGTCTCTGTTCTTCCTATCAAAGTGCATGACCTCACACTTCCCCACATTGTATTCCATCTGCCTCTTCTTTACCCATTCTCCTAACCTGTCCAAATCCTTCTGCAGCCTCCCCGCCTCCTCAATACTACCTGTCCCTCCATCTATCTTTGTATCATCTGCAAACTTAGCCAGGATGCCCTCAGTTCCTTCATCTAGATCATTAATGTATAAAGTGAAAAGTTGTGGTCCCAACACTGACCCCTGTGGATCTCCACTAGTCACTGGCCACCATCCTGAGAAGGACCCCCTTATCCCCACTCTCTGCTTCCTGCCAGACAGCCAATCTTCTATCCATGCTAGTACCTTGCCTCTAACACCATGGGCTCTTATCTTACTGAGCAGCCTCCTGTGTGGCACCTCGTCAAAGGCCTTCTGGAAGTCCAAGTAGATAACATCCATTGGCTCTCCTTTGTCTAACCTACTCGTTACCTCCTCAAAGAATTCTAACAGATTTGTCAGGCACGACCTCCCCTTAATGAAACCATGCTGACTTTGTGCTATTTTACCATGCACTTCCAAGTATTCTGAAATCTCATCCTTAATAATGGACTCTAAAATCTTACCAACGACTGAGGTCAGGCTAATCGGCCTGTAATTTCCCGTCTTTTGCCTCACTCCCTTCTTAAACAGGGAGGTTACATTAGTGATTTTCCAGTCCTCTGGGACCCTCCCTGACTCCAGTGATTCCTGAAAGATCACCACTAACGCCTCCACTATCTCTTCAGCTATCTCCTTCAGAACTCTGGGTTGTAATCCATCTGGCCCAGGTGATTTATCCACCTTCAGACCTTCCAGTTTTCCTAGCACCTTTTCCTTGGTAATGACCACCATACTCACCTCTGCTCCCCGACTCTCTTGAACTTTGGGGATGTCAATCGTGTTTTCCACTGTGAAGACTGATGCAAAGCACCTATTCAGTTCCACCATTATTTCTTTGTTCCCCACTACTACTTCTCCAGCGTCATTTTCCAGCGGCCCAATGTCCACTTTTGCCTCTCTCTTACCCTTTATATATCTAAAAAAACTATTGCAATCTTCTTTTATATTACTGACTAGTTTATCCTCATATTTAATCTTCTCCCTCCTTATTTCTTTTTTAGTTGTCCTCTGTTGGTCTTGTTAGGCTTCCCAATCCCCTCGTTTCCCACTGCTCTTTGCCGCATATTATGCTTTCTCTTTAGCTTTTGTGCTGTCCCTGACTTCCCTTATCAGCCATGGTTGCCTTGTCCTCCCTTTAGTATGCTTCTTCTTCCTAGGTATGAATTTTTGCTGTGTTTCCCAAATTACTCCCAGAAACTCCTGCCATTGCTGTTCCACTGTCTTTCCTGCTAGGCTCATCTCCCAGTCAATTCTGGCCAGCTCCTCCTTCATGCCTCTGTAGATTATACTGTGCTAAAATTTCAGGAGAAATTAGAAGTTTTCTGATCTACTCAAAAACATTTTGCTGGTCCACATTCCAGAACCACTGTTGACATTGTCTCAACAGCTGTCTCAATGGCTCACTGGTTTCTGCCAAATTTGGTAGGAGCTTGCCTACTTGGTTGACCATCCCTAGGAATCACTGTAGCTCTGTGATGTTCCTGCATTGTGAAAATTCTCTAATCACATTTGTTTTCTGTGGGTCAGCTGTTATTCCTGAGACTTGCACAATGTGGCCTAAAAATTTAATCATCAACTTTGTAAGTTCACATTTCTCATTCAATGTCAAACCTACATCCTGTAGAACTTTCAGGACTGTTCTCACTCTATAGTTATGCTCGTTGCTCATGTAGCCATGTATGAGTTTGCCATCCATATGGCATATCACTCCTCCGAGGGTCCAAGACGTTATTCTCTGGAATATTTCAGGAGCAGACACAATTCCAAATGGTAATCTATTAAAGTAATAATGACCAAATGGTGCGATAAAAGTAATAAGCAGTATGGATTCTTTGTCCAGCGGCAACTGCCAAAATCCATTGTTTGCATCTAATTGGGTGAATAGGGTACTTTTAGCTAGTTTGGCAAGACTCTCATCCACTGATGCCATTGAGTGCATTTCACATTCCACTGATTTGTTTAGTTGAGTCGAGTCTACGCAGATTCGAATTGATTCCATTTGTCTTTGGGACCATGACCATTCCAGAATAATTCTTTGTCGTATGGTTACTGTAGAAATAACCTCCTGCTGTAGAATATGCTCAATTTCACCCTTGACTCTGTCCAATAGTGGGAGAGGGATATTCTTCGTCTTGAAGAGGCAAATAGGTTTAGCATAAGCTCTTAGGATAACATGGTATTCAGTCTTCAGTTTTCCCAAGCCTGTAAATAATCTTGGAAATTCAGTCCTGAATGTGTCACTGTATTTCTTGTCAGTAACCTCATCAATTTTATAGATTAGCTTGAATTCTAAGCATGCCCTTCTGCTTAATAACAATGATTCTTGGTTCTGTATGGCATACATAGGTTCAATTGTTTCTCTATCCTTGTATTTTAATTTTGCCAAGTGTTGTCCTATGACTTTCAATGTAGTCCCACCTGGACGTTGTAACTGGATGGATGATGGCTGTAGTGTAATGTGCCTAAGCAACTTCACTTTGTCAGATAAGACTGAAACACCTGCCCCTGTGTCTAATTTTAAACTTTGTGGGATATCCATCCACTTCAAGTTTAATGCTCCAGTGTTTTTTTCAGTTTCATGCACTTTTCTGAGGAAAGTTATTTCCTTTTCTTATGGTTCTTCCACTTCTTGTATGTGGTTTGGCCATAACATCATTTCTTGCTTTTTGCAGGCTGTGTTTTAGATCAGCAGACAATTTTAAAATGCCCCTACTCCCCACAGTTGCGGCACTCTGTTCCCACTGTTGGGTATTCTTCCCACTTGTGCAGGTTTTCCCCACCACACCAAGAGCATTTCAAGATGGTGGTTGGCATGCATTTCTCTTTTTTTTCCACCTTCTGTTTGGTACTCTTTCCCTTGTTTGGCCTACATATTGGACAGCCTCGTTCATTTGTTTCCATGGGACCTCACTTTCCCCATGAACAAACACTGTATTGGTTTTCTGAACTCAGTTTGCCTTGCAACTTATCCTGCCTTCATTAAAGTTAGATCTTCTCTCGTTTGCAAGAGATCTGATGGAGCTTCACCTAGGACCTCAGCTACTATGCCATCACAAATCAATTCATCCCTTAATATTCCATGGTCTCAATTTTCTGCCAGCCTGTATAGATTGTTGGTGAATGAATCTATGCTTTCACCTGGTCTTAGTTTTCATTTGTTAAATTTTACCTGTTCTATAACTATTTTTTGGGAATGCTGAAATATGAATCAAATGCCTGGAAGACCTCATCATAAGAGCATGAAGTCTCATTGACTCACTGTCTGACTGTTACATATTTGGCAACAGCTCCAACTACATAAAGTACTGACCTAATTCTTTTGTTTCCTTTTTTGCAAACCAGAAGTGGCTCTATATCTGGAAACCTCTTTCTTCAGTTATCCTAGTGTTGAGCTTGCTGAGAGACTTCAACACTTTGGAAAAGCTTTGGGAGTGGCAGTGTAGAATCCAAGCTTGTTCTGGACTTGGTGCTGCTTCACTGGTGTTGCTCGTTGATTCTGGTCTGTGCTCACTACCATCTGAACTCCAGGCCTGTGTTCCAGCTTGCATTTGGTGCACCTGCGATGCTCTGATTTTTTTTGGCAAATCTTCAATCTGTTTCTTTCCTTCTTTTTTTGCAGGAATCTGCAGGCTTATTAGGCCTGTAGTCTTTTCTTGGAGTTTGTTTCCTGGGTCTTTTACTCACTGTCCACTGCCACCATGTTTTGTCATGTGTTTGACATCCAGATTGGGTTCTTCAAGGTTTGCCTACTTTCTCTAAGTAAACTACTCAAGACTGGAGTTTGTCAAAATTATTATCGGCTATTTACAGCTCTATGTGCATCTTACTAACTCTGTACGATGTTAGACTTCCCCTCCCTCCAGATTTCTGTTACTTAATCATGTGTCATTACATCAGAGTTACATCATCATCAGGTGCTTCTGTTGTTAACCCTTTACTTTACCCACAGGGAGTAGGCAGATTGTGACATCTGTTAATGTGCAGTGCTGATCTGGCTGCATCAGTGTCAATTTTGTTCTGTACACTCCAGATAACTCTGCAGATATTAGAGGGAGATGGTGGCATAGTAATGTCACCCAGAGACCTGAGCTAATGATCTGGGGATGGATTAAGATCCCAACATGGCAACTGGTGGAGTTTAAATTCAATTCAATTAATCAAAACAAATCTAGTCTCAATAAAGATGACAATTGATTGTCACAAAAACCCACGTGGTTCACTAATGCCCTTTAGGGAAGGAGATCTACATTCCTCACCTGGATACATACATGTGACTTCAGACCCACAGCAGTGTGCTTGACTCTTAACTGCCCTCTGATATGGCCTTGAAAGCCATACAGTTCAAGGGTAATTAGGGAGGGGCAATAAATGCTGGCCTTGTCAGTGATGCCCACATCCCATGAAAAAAAGCACCCTCTCGTAATTTCCTATAATTGTATGATATGTATGTGTTTAGTAGCAGGAAGGACCCACCCTCTCCCCCACTCCAAACTAGGGCTATTCAATGGGAGAATCAACTAATTTCAGGTTAGTTGCTTATTGATTTATTTTGGCTGTTGCTAAGTTAGTAGAAGCATTTGGATGTTTGTACTGCTGTTCAGATTTTTAAACTTATTTATAGGCCAGCATTTATTGCCCATCCTTGGTTGCCCTTGAGAAGGTGGTGGTGAGCCACCTTCTTGAACCACGACAGTCCATGTGCTGTAGGTACACCCACAGTGCTGTTAGGGACGGAGTTCCGGAATTTTGACCCAGCAACAGTGAAGGAACGGCAATATATTTCCAAGTCAGGATGGTGAGTGATTTTTAGGGGAACTTCCAGGTGGTTGTGTTCCTATCTATCTGCTGTCCTTGTCCTTCTAGGTGGTGAAATCTACAGTGGCGTGCGTTGAAGACCTTAGTTTTTCACTTCAAGGGTTCTGCTCAGAAAACCTTCTCCCTGTCATGGGCTCTGTAGTTTCTATCTCTGAAGGCCTGCAGCCTGAAAGGATGAATAAACAGAGGTGAGACAGAAGAAGACAAACTGCTCATAGAGGGAGTAAAGAGGAACTCAAGTAGAGCCCTCAGCAGGAAGCTATATTCACGCAGGTTCTTCAGGCAGCAATTCTCCTATCTTAACCTCAGTCAGAAACAATCTGTGCAACAGCTTCATTTCACGGGCAGAATTTTGCCGTCAGCGAGCAGGGGGCGGGGCCCGTTCGCCGATGGGTAAAATGACATGTGATGATGTCGGGCGGAACCCCCGACGACATCCTGGCCCATTTAAATTTTCAGGAAGGCGGGTGTGCATCAAAATCAGCTGTGAGCCCGCCGACCTGTCAATGGCCAATTGAGGCCATTGACAGGATCATTTAAACAAGTAAAATACCTGCCCGTCCAACCTTAAGGTTGGCGAGTTGACCAGGAGCCCTGGCGGCTAATAGAGAAAACATGAAACCTCATCCAGCGGCGGGATGAGGTTTCATGCAGGGCTTTTAAAATTTTAATAAAGTTAAATAGTTAATAAAGTAAATTATGAACATGTCCCATCTCATGTGACATTGCTACATGAGGGGGACATGTTAGGGAATTTTTTTTTTCTAATTTTAATAGTTTTCAAATTGTAAGCGATCTCCCTGAGGCGGCACTTAGCCTCAGGGAGATATGCGCTCTTTCGTGTGCATGTGCGAAAGAGCGCACTCTCGCTTTTGGGGAATCCCACCCACACAGGAAGTGCATAGCACTTCCCACTGGACGTCACGCTGGGTGGGCCTTAATTGGCCCGCCCACGTAAAATGGCGGCGAGGCCCGCTTCTCTGGCGGGGATCAGCTCCCCGCCCACCTGACAGGCAGAAATGCCCCATGAAGGAGGTTCTTACTGATACCTATTCACGTGTCGCAGGTAGACCTGCAGCCTCAGAGCAGGGTGAGGATAACACTGTCAGAGGCTGTAAATATGACCATGGCCATGAAAGGCTTCACACTAGGCTCCTTCCAGGCTGGACCAGGTGATACCTCCAGCTCTTTGGAGTCCACTGTTGTTTAAGGAAGATCACTGGTGCAGAGAGAACAGAAAACATTGATCCTCTTTTTTCAGAAAAAAAAAGCAGCTAAAGTGAGCACACAGCCTCACCAGAATAGCAGGCTTCCCCGTGGTGCAAGGTGCCAGTGGCTGCACACACCTCACTTTCCAGATAATGTAGGTAAAATTAGAGATGCACCACAACTGCAAGGCATTCCACTGCATCTGTATCCAGCTGGTTTACGACCATATTCAGGACATCATACAGGTCAATGCTTGGTATTCTGGCAGCAGTCATGGGGCCATTATTCTGCATCAGTTTGCATTTGAGTCACCTTGAGGTATCAGATGGTGGCTATTGAGCTACAACGGCTATCCACTGACCGCCTGGCTCATGACCCCAATGTGCAATGCAACCACATGTGGGCAGTGTGGGGTGCTTCAGCAATGCTGCTGCTTCATGGACTGTTCTGGAGGATCCCTGCAGTACTCTGCAGAATGCTTTCCACAATTGACTGTGGCTGCTGCATCCGACACAGCCTCACTACTATGAAGACACAGACTTTGCAACCAGACATATGATGAACAGCTGAGAAGGAGGCAACCAATACATCCCCTTTCCAATTGAGCTGCTTGTGACTGGCTCTTTCAACTGCAGTGCCAGTGAATGCTATCTAAGTCCCAATTCAAGACAGTCATATGCCTTTACTTTCTTGGATACAACTGTGCAGCTTACTAGGCATTTCAGAGAGCAGTTAAAAATCACATTGCTCTGGGTCTGGAGTCACATATGCAACAAGTTAATTAAGAACAACAGATTCCTTCCCTACATGGTATCAGTGAACCTGAAGGATTTTTAAGACAAGACTGGTCTTAACTTTAATTCCAGACTTACTCAACGGAATTTAAATTTCCAGCAGCCATCATGGGATTTGAGTGGGATCACAGTGCTAAGAATTACGCACCCAATTTCAAGTTGTCAGCCGAGCTCGCAGTGTGGTGCATTTGCATGTACTGGAAGCTACGTTAATTAGTACAGGGGATCCTGTTCTTTGCAGACAGAAAGAAGCGCACAGCAAAAATCTTTGACAAGTCTCTTTTCTCAGCAATATATTGTGAATAATAAAAGAATACAAGTGATGGTTGGCAGCATTAATGGAAGAACACTTAACATGTTTGTATAACCTTCCTCTGCTATTTGGGCAAAAGGAATTATGCGATTTTTTAAAAATGAATCCACACCTCAACTGAAGTACCTAAAACTAACAGCCATACGAACAGGGTAAGCATTTGTCTCCTAACATTAGCTAGGATATACTGAAGATAAAACTGTTGGGAGCAAATAAAAATGTTTACAATGATAATTTTAACATGTCAACTTCAAAATCGAAGTTTTATCAGCAGCAGACCGGAATGAAATTCAAAGAAAACAAGATTAGAAAATGCATTGTTATACATAAAAAAACCTTAAATATCTAAAACATGACATAAGGCTTCCGTGCATAGCTGCTAAATTATATAATTAGGTCAGTATATACAGACAAGAAACTGCAATAAGCTCTGAGGTAGAGAAGACATCAACTAAGAACAGGACAAGCCAATAAATTAATGCAGTAAATGAATATAGTACTAAAGTACCAAGCTGCATGATTACCAAATAAAGTGCTTAAAGGATATCCTGTAAATGGCTTAAAACCAGACATGATTTGAATGATGACATTTATAAAGTAAAATTTCTCAAGAGGATGATATTTGCTGAGTAGAATGGAAGACAATCCAGAAATAAAAAACACCAGGAGGAAATTCAGATTGATTTACTGCAGGAAGATGACGAATGTGGATGGGTTAATAAGTTAAAGAAGTGAATCAATTGCTAATTTGTAATATGCTGATGACCTTTTCTTTTGTTCATTTGTTTAATTCAAAGAAAACACGTATTGTTGTAAAATGAACAGGTTTTGATCAAATAAGCTTCAGGTTTGGATAATATTCATTCAATAACACCTACTGTTGTGGAAAATGCCATTGTGGCACAAGAGCACATGTCAACAGCATGGCTGAAAAGACATTCAAAAGAGTCATATGGGAGTCCCTTTAAGTGATGGCAAAATGGTAGGTTTGTTGTTATCTTGATCAAGTGATCTCTCCTCCTTTATCTAACCTCAGGGAGCTTAAAGGTCCTGTGGCTGATTCAATGGAGCATCTTGAGGCTGGAAAACTTGTATTAGTTAATTAAAGTTGCCATTTTAACTACCTTAATTGATGTCCCACTGCACTGTTGTCAGTGGCCCAGCTTCCATGGTTCCCACCACTTGCAAAATCCAGAACTGATGTCATGCTGTTGGACCTCCAGATTGCATTTCATGTCCTACCCCCACCTCTACTAACTCAGGAACAACCAGCAGAAATCAATTAGCAACTAACCTGAAGGTGATGATCCCTTAAAATAACACTGATGGGGGAATCCTTCCAGCTACATGTTCAGCTGTGCAAAGTTAAGAGACAGTATTAGCTGGAGCATTCAGGTTGAAAATGCCACCGGTAGAGCCAAATCAATGCTACTCGCTGACTGGCATCACAATCTGTCTACCCTATACTTCCTGCGCAATCTTCTAAAATGCTACCTAAATGCTGTTTACACTGTTTTCCAGGGTTTCTGCAGATCTTCTGCTGAAGCTATGGTAAAGAATCAGGAGAACCCCTGTGGAAATACAATCTTGGTCTGTTCATGTCTACTCTGTCCTGTACCTTCATAATTAAGATGTGTTCCCTGAATGCCATCTGTCTGCTGTAATTTTTTTTTTCATTAAATTTATCTCTAGTGAATTCCAAAAACTGAAAGCAATGCTTGTGACTGCACTTGAAGAGTTGGCAGGTTAGTTAAAGCCTCCTTTGAGCGTGAATGTGAAGGGTTGACTTTTTTATCATGTAATTTACAGATGCACAATTGCTTTCTGTGTCTGTATATGTGATTCAGTTTGGGTGATTTTGAGATTTAAATGAGTTTGCTAAGTACTTTTGCCAGAATCGTAGCCATGAATGTGAATCGTGTCCAAACATTCTCAGCTATAAATGCGTACAGAGAAGTTGCAGCAATGGTGCATTCTAAATTGATGCCTGAAGGGTTTGATAGATAAGTGATTTTAAATGGGTTAGCTTCTTCATTAAGATACAGGTAAAAAAATTTAATACAAACGCTTATGGCAATAACAAAAAAAACTAAATTCAAGGCAAAGATAGAAACATTTGGGGTAAACATTTATCTTTCCTTAAAGTCAGTGAAGAAAATGCCAACACTTAATTATTACTTTAACTTGAATATGAGCACTTGATGCAGTTTGGCTTTCGGGTTAGATGCTTTCACAATCACTTACCTGCTCCTAGTACTAACTATCATTTACTGTTCTTAACTCTATATGTGCTATGTTGTAGTACTTGCCTGCATGCCATTGTAATGTAAAGGTGCTTAGCGGAGCAAGAGTTAACATGGGACTGGAGAATAGCACCGCGCACAGCATGATGAATAGGGTCACATGGTAGTAGACTCAGAACAGTCTCGAGAGAACAATCTGGAAGCAGCCTGCATGGAGAAGCAGCACTATACATGACAGTAACCTGGGATCTGTAAATAGTTAAAGATTAACAGTAAACAGCTCATGTTTAAATATACAAACGTCAACATCTCATCATTGAGACATCTAAACAACCCATAATACAACACTATATCTATTTACAGATATACCGTAATTATAAGCCAATGATTTACTTTAGGTTCCGGGGAATAAAGCAAAAAAACTGAAGTAATTTAGAATTAAATATAACAATATCAAATAATGCTACTCCAGAACTGGTTTTTAAAGTTGCAATCATAAAAAAGTTATGTATCAGTGGGCAAATATATAATTATTATAAGATTATTGAACTCTTGGTAGAGAATACTATGACTTTGCAGGCATTTTTATACCAAGACATACCAGCAATGCCTGATAGGCTGCATTCCCCCTCATCAAAAGTTGATTTCTAAACTGGTCCAGCTCTTTAGGAAGCGATGTCAATGGAAATAAGGCATGTCTCCAAAAGAGGTAAGTAGAAGCCTGGAGATCGAGTTATCTGTTCCATTTTATTGACTTCACAGGGACTGCGTATGGGGTATTGTTGGTGTAACTTTGGAAACCCAGGACAGGGGAAGTAAAACTTACCAAAAACTGAGGAGATCAAATGACAACGTGAGGTTACACTGATTATAATAAAAAGAAATGACTACTGTGGGTTTTATTCAAGTATTTACTAATGTTTTAAGGGTTAAAAATTGGATTAGGCCCGTTTTTGCTCAATAACCCTACCTCCGGTAGTGTTGAGGCAGGCGGCGCACAAGCTTCATGCTGCTTGTTCATCAACGTGATTGAAGTGTGCAGCTCACTGAAAAAGGTGCAGCTGACTGGCTGCATTATCAGCAGGGGACCCAGGACTGTGCCTGACCAGCAAACATACAACTAGCTTGCACTTCTTAAATGCACATCTTCCCCTCTAAAGTGCACTCAGGCTGCTGGTGGAACAGTCTCAGAAAGGCTTTTCTGGAAGGAAGCAGACTGCAAATGGAGCAACAGGCCAGAAATAGGACTCCCATGCTTTCTGGTGAGATGCTGTCAAGAGCTTGGTTATCACAGGGAACCAGGAGCTCCTGAAGGAGTACCCTCCAACGGGGAGTGGGAGCATGTGGCCACAGAGGGTGAGCTGGGTGCCTTCTTCAAAAAAGGGTTCCACTCCCCGAACGTCCTGATTGTTTGCGCCCACAAGACACGGATTTTGCTGCTCTGCACCAGGTACCCTGGCAGCTGCCATAATGCATATGTTCTGAAGCACTCCCAGGTGCCAAGGCTCTTCCTCGCTCCAGGGTTTCAACATGGCACAGGGTTTCATACAGAGCTTGCAGTTCCCCTTTCCAGTATGGAATTGGTGGCTTTCTTGATGATAGCATTTTCAGACCCAGCCGTGATGCAGCATCTGGTGCCTGATACCGCAGCTTCCATTGTGGCACATACTGAAAACATTCAACATCTCAAAGCTGCAGTGGAAGCCTTTTCTGAGGCCATGAGATCAATGCTTATTTCTTTACAAGTCCACCTTGGTGCCTTGCAGGCTTAGATTGCTATCCAGTCATCGGCTCCAGCAGATTAGTCGGATTGCTGAATCGGCACCCCAGGGAAGTGGCAGTGGTTCCATGGTGCAGCAATCTGCTGCCCTGTCTCAAGGTGGCAGCATTCATGCCAGGAAGGCTGCAGTCACTGGAGTGGGTGGCTCTGTGTAGGAGCACTAGGCAAAAGATAGGCACCAGCACACAGGCACAAAGGGAATGCTCAAGGTGAATAGTTTGGTTGGTGTTTATCAGTGAGGGGGAACTACTCAACACAGCGTAAAATTGAGCCCCATGTCTCTACTTAGAAAACCTAGGGCCAGAATGTTCCTGTTGGCGCGGGGGAAGTGGGCCCCGCACACTGACACGTAAAATGACACACGGCGATGTTGGACGAGCGTCCCAACGTCACAGTGTGTCATCACTGTATTTCGAGCCATCTCCATTGCGGGCCCGCCGTTAATTAACGGGCTACTTGAGGTCCCTGAGGCAGAGATTGATGCCAATTTTTCGGGGCCCGTGCGACCTTCAGGTCATCGGACGGGTGCAACGGGCAGGCAGGTAGGCCACATTTTTATAAACCTCATCCACAGGCGGGATGAGAGGGGTGAGTGGGGTCATGAGTGTTATTTGCCAGGTATTTAATGCTTAAAGATACTTGCCTGTGTGAGCAGGAATACTTCAAAACTCTTCACAGCTGCTTGGACAGGTTTAACAGGCTTTAGGTCAGGATTCTGGAGTAAACATAATTTCTGGGGCCTTGCTGGTTTCAGGAAGCCTTCCCTTAGCCTGGGAATGGGAGCTGAACTCTCCACGGGAGGTATCTCCTCTGAGGAGGAAGGGAGCGCCAGAACGGGGAGGAGGCCAGGACGTCCACATTCAGCCTCCAGGGGGGACAGGCGCAGGCACAAGGCGGGCAGGACCAAGAGGAAGTCCAAGGTGGAAGGGGCTGCAGAAGACACCACTATCCTGCTGCCAGGGTTTACAGGCGGTGAAGCAGCTACCTCAGCATGTCTGAGGTGCAATGCTGAAGGAGGCTTTATCTCTCAAGGGAGACAGTGACCTTCATTTGTCAGGTGATAGGCCCTGAAACCTGTGCTAACTGTGCGGGTGGACGACCCATGCCAGTGGCTTTGAAGGTCACGGCCGCCCTCAACTTCTATGCCTCTGGCTTTTTCCAGGGGTTGGTGGGTGACCTTTGTGGAGTCTCCCAGTCAGCCGTCCATAACGGCTGCTCTGCTCAGGCGTGCATTGACTTTCACTTACTACCACTGGGATGAGGCCAGCCAGACAGAGCGAGCCAGAGGCTTTGCAGTGGTTGCTGGTTTCCCCCGTGCCCAGGGTGCAATCGACTGCACACATGTGGGCATCAAGGCGCCAGTGGGTGAGCCCGGTGCCTTGGTCAACAGGAAGGGCTTCCGCTCCTTGAACATGCACTTAGTATGTGATCACAGGATGCTGATTCTACAAGTCTGTGCAAGGTACCCAGGCAGCTCCCACGACACCTACATCCTCAGACACTCCCAGGTACCGGGGCTCTTCAGTGCTCCAGCTCAGTTGGATGGAGGGCTGCTGGATGACAAGGGCTATCCCCTCAAAAGGTGGTTCACGACACCCCTCCGCCATCCAAGAACAGAGGCTGAACAGCGGTACAATAGGAGCCAGGGCTCCACAAAGGCTGTTGTAGAGAGAACCATCGGCCTTCTCAATGTACACTTCCAATGCCTGGACCATTAAGGGGGCGCACTACAATATCCCCCAGATCGTGTGTCACTGATAGTGGTTGCATGCTGCGCTCTCCACAATCTGGCGCTGGAAAGGGGTGAAGTGGTGGAGGAAGAAGATGCAAGCACAGTTGCTCCGGATGTACATGATGAGCCCAGAAGTGAGTCCGAGGATGAGCATGCGCAGGAGAATGCTGAGGGGGTAGACACTGACCCGGGCAACCTCCAGGGAGGCAGCAACACCCGGGAGGCTTTAATCCAAAGATCCTTCAGCTAGCACACCACAGATGGGCCTCCAACACAAGCCAGGACTGCAGGCTCCATACTCGATACCTGAGAGCAACATCTGCCTGATTAGGAACATTAAGTATGAGCCTTGTCAATAAAGCTCAATGACAAACAACTCACTCATAAGATTATGGGTTCCCATCCACCTGCAGAGATAAGGAATCACTCGGAGCCATGCTCACATATCAAAATTTAATGATTTAACAAATGAAGCAGAAAATAAAATGAATGCAAAGGTGTTAAGCATCACACCAACTTGTCATCAACTCATAGCGAGGCAACATAAAACCACTAGTGAGAAACCCGTGGTGTGCTTAAGGCGCCTTAAATTAACGTTTCTGAGTGCTACATCTAGGTGCTCCCCCCTCGCTGGCACTGGCATCCGAGACAGTCTGCTCACTGTGCTGTCCTGTTGGCCTTGATGACCTTGGTGATCGTCCTCTGGTCCTTGGAGCCTGTGATGACCCCACCTGGGAGAGAGTGACCAGCTCCACAGCTGGCATCTCCCCAATCATCACAGCCTTATCGGATACAATGGTCACCGGCAGAGGGGCAGAGGAGTTGCTGTCCTCATCTGGAACACCCTGAGAGGACCCCGTAGAGACGACTGGCAGCTCGTGCACCAACATGGGGTCACTGCAGACCTCCCTGCTCACCATTAATGGATAGGCACCGAGCTGGGATACTGGGTGCCCAATCCATCTCCCACACTGGCACTGACCAGCTGAGGCCAATGCCGCTGTGAGGGCTTGCAGGTCCAAGTGCAACCTCAGGAGACCCTGATTGTTCTCCTGGAGGAGCCTCTCCATGAGAGTTGCCACTATCTCCATGGGGGAAGCGTGGTGCTTGGCCATAAGGCTCATTGCATCGGTGATGCTCGGTGTGGACTCCTCCAGCATGGAGACCATGCCACGCATAGCCTCATGTGTCTCCGGCAGACTCTCCCAAGTCTGCACTTGCAGCGTTAGCTGCCTGACGGACGACTCCAGAGGCACATCATCAGCCACCGACCGAGCATGTGCCTGGTTCCCAGTCCTCCGAATGCCGGCGCCATGGGCACTCTCTGTCTCTGCCCGCACCTTAAGTGAGTGTGAAATGCCCTTACTGCTGTGCCCCGGGACACTAACCAATGATCTAATTGCCACCGAGGTGCTAGTATCTGTGCTGGTGCCTGCCTGGCAGAGATGGTGAGACACTGGTGACTCCATTTGTTCTGGGCCCTCAGGTGTGAGATGTGGCCCCTCTGCCTCCTCCTCCTGGCCCTGCTCTGGTGATGCTGAAAGGAAGAACAAGGACATTTGATGAGTTCAAGTAGTATCAATGTCAATGTGCATGCCTATCCCTCGGATCAGTATATGCTCATCCTTCCATAATCAATGGCCAACCCATGTTGCAAACTTCAATCACTGAGCATTCAGCAGTGCCATGGCTGTTGGGACACACATGGTGACATCAGTGCTCGGCAAACATACCTCCCTGTGGCACCCCAGTCTCACTGCCGCTGGTGGACTTGGGTGCGTGGCGCCTCTCCAGATCCATCGTCTCCGGCTCGTATCTGGTGATTACGGCCAACGGGGCCTGGCCTCCGCCAGTCTGCATCCGCTCAGTGGAATTGTGTGCAGTCTTCTCCTGAAAAGGAGAGAAGAGCATTGATTGGTCCACCCTGTACCTGGATTCCCATCACATCCCTGCCAACCCAACCAGAGTGGGACATTGCAGGGCTCCCATGAATCATCACCCCACAGCTGCCCACTCACACCAAGAAGCCAGGGTTGAACCCCCCCCCCTTGCCCACATGCTGCCTCCATCACATTTGCCACCACACGGTCTAACCTTATAAAGCAAGGAGATGCAAGCATGTGGGACGCCACATGGATCCGTGCCCTGTCACCTGGAAGCTCCCCTCCCAGCATGTCAGCGCCCTGACTTTGGCACCTTTTGCAGTTCCAGCACTCTGCCTAGGTGGAGATTCTTGAGATTTCCCCCAGAACAGTACACTAGATGTCAGTATCACACATGCTGTGGGTGCAGAACCCATCTCAGCACTACCCTGTCAGGGTGAACTAGACATGGGCAATATCTGCTGGCCCACCCAGCGAAGGAAACATGCCGTAAAGGATTCAATGCAGTAACTGCACTCAGAGTTGGTGGGGGTGGGGGCCGGGGGGAAAGGCCTAGCTGCTGTGTTAAGTGACTTCTGCCAACATGGTACTCACCCTTCCTGAGTGCAGGAGGTCATTGAAACGCTTGTGTCACTGGACCCACGTGTGTTGCACCACGTCAGGTGCGCTGACTATGTCCGCCACCTCCGCCCAGGCACATTTGGGGGAGCCTCCTCCTCCCATCCCTAGCAACGAGGAGCTCCCGCCGTGCTGCCACCTCCTCCAGGAGTGCAGCTAGGCACAGGTCAGAAAACCGAGGGGCACAGTGCCCCGCTGCCCTGCCCTCCCGCCTGGCCTGCTCTTCGGCAGTGCTCTGGGGAGCCCTCTGTTGGCCATGAGGAACAGCCTTTGCAAGGCTGCCTGCACCGCTATTTGAACAGACTGCCCGGTCACCATTGGACCCAGCGCTCACTGCACTCTCGACTCTGCCCGCCCACCCCCGCTATCCTTGATTGGCCCGCCCACCTAAAATAGCGGCATGGAGCCGATCGCGGGTGGCGATCAGCTCCGCAGATGCTTGACGAGGAAAAATTTCTCTCCCCTGGGATTCCATATGCCTTTTTAACCACTTTATCAGCCTGTTCTGCCACCTTCAGTGAATTGTGCACATATATTCCTATGTCTCTCTGCTCTAGAACCTCATTTAGAATTGTACTTTTAATTTATGTTGCCTCAGCTAATTCTTCCTGCTAAAATGTAGCAATTTAGACTTGATTAAATTGCATCTTCATCTTGTCGACCCACTCTACCAGCCTGTCTATGTCCTCGAGAAGTGTCTCACTGACCTCTCCACGGCTTACTACCAAATTGGTGTCATCCGCAAATTTCGAAATTGTGCTCTATATACCCCCCAAATCTAGGTCGTTAATACATATCAGGAAAAGCTGTTGTCCTAATGCTGACATTGGTGAACTCCACTGCATACCTTCCTCCAGTCTGAAAACAACCATTTGCCACGGCTCCCCATTTCCTGTCACTTAGCCAACTGTATATCCACGTTGCCACTTTTCTTTTTACTTCATGGGCTTCAACTTTGCCAGCAAGTGGATTGTGCGGTACTTTATCAAATGCCTATTGAGAAGCACATCAATGGCACTGAACACTGGTTCAAGCCTCAACTGGTGTACTTCGTCCAATTCAGGGCACAACACGTTGGGTGGATGTGAAGGCTTTAGAGAAGGTACAGAAAAGATTTATGAGAATAGTTTCAGGAATGAGGGACTTCAGTTACGCGGTTAGACTGCAGAATCTGGGGCTGTTTTCCTTGGAGGAGGCTGAGTGGTTAAGATCGGAAATGCACTGCCTCAATAATTTGCGGAGCGACAGGGAAGGTACATGGGAGCGGGGTTTGATTTATTCTTGCAGAAAAGAGCCATGGGCATGGCTGGCCAAACGGCCTCCTTCTGCACTTAACCATTCTGCGGCTGATATTTTATGAGGCCTGTAAGCACGGGAAATGTGGCAAGTGATGTGACTTAATTAGGCGGAAGCCGAAATTTTGGCTTCCCAACGGCGGGTTGAGATGCAGAGATTGTCAGTGACGTGGCAGTAGTGGGTCAGGCCCCACACTTTCCCATGGCGGATTCTGACTTGGAATACATTTCAAACCATGAATATTCAATAAATTACAACTCTTTGGAATTACGTCCTACCTTCAAGGTTAAGTCTGTGGTGCACAGGAATCCTGTGGCCCTGGGTTCACATTTGTTTAAAGGTGGCAAGCAACAGTTCAACTTTGTGCAGTTATGAGATCAGCAGTTTTCTTTGTTGAACTCTGTGACACAAGGAAAGAGGATGGCAGCTCGCATGGAGGCTTGGGGCCAGCAAGAGCGAGTCAGGGGTGAGAGGGAGGGGTGGAGTAGGGCCAGAGCATAGAGGAGTGAATTGGGAAGGGCCTGGCTTCCTGGATGTGATGTGGGTGGTGTGTGGGAACAATTAGTCAAGGTGAGAAAATGAGGGGTCTAAAGGGCAGGGTCAGTACTGTCCACATGTAGGTCCACCTCAGTGTGTTGGTTGGCAGAGGGAACTTTCATACTAACAGGGGGGATGTTGATTCAGTAAGGGGCAGGCCCAGCCTGAAATTGGGATAATTGAAGGTTTCGTAGGGCAGGTCACTGAAGCTGACAAAAAACTCCAGGGATGATATGGGGAGGGTAGAGGATCTGATAGGGAATGTCAATGGGGACAGATGTAGACTCAGAGGGGAGAGGTGGCATTTCCAATTGGATGGTAACAGGTTCCAGGGAAATGCGGGGAGGTTGGAGAGTTATAGAGGGAAGGTGCAAAGTGAGGTTGGGTAGGTCAAGGGTGATGGGGAAATGTTTAAAGATGACAGGAAGAGGGTGGAGTGCAATGGGTTCTGGCATAAATTTACAAGTACCATTTTTGCAATGTCCGCAGATGCAAGTGTGATGCCAGGACTGGAGATCGAAGTGGGAGGAGCCCAGTGTGTTTTGGCTGTGGGCAATGGAAGCCATTGAAAATCTCATTATTCATCAGTTTTATGGGTGAAACCCATGGACATACATGTTGCCATTTCACTGCCTTCCTCTTACACACTGTTCAGTTGCTGAAGCAACCATGGGGTCTCATACAGCTAATGTTCCTGCAACCTCGAGAATAGGAGCCAAGGACATGATAAAGAAGGGCCCTAGTGGCAACAACAGAGGCTACAACGCCAACAGCCAGCAGCAGCAGAGGGGGAGGCATCATTGAAGACAGGCATTTGCATGTCACTATGTCCTTAGGACAAGAACTAACTACCTGCAGATGACAGAGAGGCAATGCCAGAGATGACTGAGGCTGTCCAGCAAGGTTGTCATTGAAATATGTGGGATTGTGCAGCAAGACCTGCAGTCATGTGGATTTGATGGGAACCAGTGGGGACCAGTGTCAAAGGACCTCAAGGTTACAGTGACACTCAAAGTTCTGCCACCAGTGCTTTCCAGAGCTCCTGGGGCAACACACATATAGGCTGCAACACACAGGGTGCATCATCAAGTTGACCAACGCTCTCTTCTGTTCTGTGAATGAATTCATCAAGTAGTCTACAAAAGAGGATTGGGCTTTGGAGTCATCGCTTATTTTCCTAGAATGCAGAGGGTCGTCAACTTCATTTGTGGTGTTACAACTCCCTGGGGCATTTGATCCAACAAAGGGCACTGGTGAGAAGTAACTGAAACATTCTGGGAGAAGTCGCCACAGACACCGCGACTCAGGAGGGAATCTAGCAGAAGGACTCTTGCACTCAACGGGAGGAAGAACATCCAACACAGGGCACTGGTGAGAAGTGACTGAAGCATTCTGGGAGAAGTTGCCACAGACACTGCAACTCAGGAGGGAATCAAGGAGAAGGACTCTTGCACTCAGCGGGAGGAAGAGAATCCAACAGAGGGTGCTGGTGAGAAGTGACTGAAGCATTCTGGGAGAAGTCGCCGCAGACACCGCGACTTAGGAGGGAATCGAGGAGGACCCACTGTCAAAGAACGGAATAGCCCCAAACATTACATTGCTGTAGTGTTTCCATCCCTCCCTCCTCCTCAAACCTAAAAAAAAATAGAGAGAGGAAAAGGCAGTGCCTTCAGGAGTATACCAGACTTGCGAGGGACACTCTTCTGAAAGTGGATTTTAAAGAAAAAGCAGCTGATTGGTGAGTAAATCCTGGGAGCAGACTTGGAGGGAGGAGCACTGGAGTGGTGACCTCGGGGCATAGAGTAACTGAAGACAAAACTGAAAAAGTGACATCACAGGAAAGCTGTGACCTGATTGGTTGGTAAGAAATCTGCACCAAATTTGAAAAATAAACACTGCAAAGCTAATTAATAAATTAATTAACTAAGTCGAGATGGCTGAGCAGGTGATGTGCTGTAGCTGTATGATGTGGGAGCTGGTAGATCCCATTGCGAGCCGCAGTGACCACATCTGCAGCAAGTGTTGGTTGCTGGAGGAACTCAGGCTCAGAATTGATGAGCTGGAGTCTGAGCTCCGGGCGCTGCGGCACATCCGGGAGGGGGAGAGTTACCTGGATGCTTTGTAACAGGAGGTAGATTAAGTACCTCAAATTCGGTCAGTGGTCAAGGTCAGCAGGGTGTGACTGCAAGTGAGGTGGGTAGAAGGATCCTGTGTTCAGGAACAGAGGAGCCTCGTTCTTGACCTTGTCCAACAGGGACAAGGTACTTGCTCCCTGTGTGGATGAGGAACAGGGCCGTAGGGAGGATGAGCCAGCTGACCACGGCATCGTGGCACAGGAGGCCATTCAAGAGGGGGGGGAGAAAAAAGACCAGTGGTAGTTGTAGGGGATTCTATAACAAGGGGAATTGACAGCTTCCTTTGTAAGCAGGATTGAGAGTTCCGCATGGTATGTTACCTGCCTGGTGCCAGGATGAGGGACATCTCTGACCGGCTTGAAAGGATATTGGAGAGGGAAGGGGATGATCCAGTTGTTGTGGTCCACGTCGGGACAAATAATATAGGCAAGACTAGGAAAGAGGACCTGTTTGGGGATTATCAGGAACTAGGAACTAAATTAAAGAACAGATCCTCAAGGGTTATAATCTCCGGATTACTACCCAAGCCATGTGCAAATTGGCGTAGGGATGTGAGAATAAGGGAAGTAAACACGTGGCTAAAGGAGTGGTGTGGGAAAGAGGGGTTCCATTTCGTGGGGCACTGGCATCAGTATTGGAACAGGAGGGATCTGTACTATTGGGACAGTCTCCACCTGAACTGATCTGGGACCAATGTTCTAGCGAAAAGGGTAAATAGGGTGGTCAACAGGACTTTAAACTAGAAAGTGGGGGGGAAGGGAAGGGTAAAACTCCAAGAAGTATGACTAATGGAAAACAAAGCAGCAGGTTAGCGTGTGGGTGGGTGGATTCAACTTCATGGAAAATTATGAAAAAAACTTAAAAGAAAGGAGAGCCCAGGAGAGGCTATTAAAGTCTCCAGAACACAAAATAGGACAGAGTGTTTGGAAAGGGCTAGGAATCTAACTTCAAGCACATCAGATAAAGGGACGACAATCAGAAGGGGGACGGGAAATACAGGATTGAAGGTGTTGTATCTGAATGCACGCAGTATACGAAATAAGCTAACTGAACTTGTGGCGTAGATTGAAATTGGCAGGTATAATGTGGTGGGCACCACTGAGACATGGCTGCAAGGGGATCAAGACTGGGAGTTAAATATCTAAGGATATACATCCTATTGAAAAGATAGGCAAGTTGGCAGAGGGGGTGGGGTTGCTTTGTTAGTAAGAAATGAAATTAAATCGATAGCAAGAAATGACGTAGGGTCAGATGATATAGAATCTGTGTGGGTAGAGTTGAGGAATTGCAAAGGTAAAAAAACCATAATGGGAGTTATGTACAGGCCTCCGAACAGTAGTCAGGATGTGGGGCACAAAATACACCAGGAGATAGAAAAGGAGAGTAAGAAAGGCAAGGTCACACTGATCATGGGGGATTTCAATATGCAGGTAGACTGGGAAAATCAGGTTGGGAGTGGATCCCAAGAAAAGGAATTTATGGAATGTCTACGAGATGGCTTTTTGGAGCAGCTTGTGGTGGAGCACACTAGGGAACAGGCAATTCTAGATTTAGTGATGTGTAATGAGGCAGATTTGATAAGGGAGCTTAAGGTGAAGGAACCCTTAGGAGGAAGTGACCATAATATGATAGAATTTACACTGCAATTTGAGAGGAAAAAGCTGGAATCAGTCCTAACAGTATTACAGTTGAATAAAGGTAACTTCAGAGGCATGAGGGAGGAGCTGGCCAGAATTGACTGGGAGATGAGCCTAGCAGGAAAGACAGTGGAACAGCAATGGCAGGAGTTTCTGGGAGTAATTTGGGAGACACAGCAAAAGTTCATCCCTAGGAAGAAGAAGCATACTAAAGGGAGGACCAGGCAACCATGGCTGACAAGGGAAGTCAGGGACAGCATAAAAGCTAAAGAGAAAGCATACAATGCAGCGAAGAGCAGTGGGAAACCAGGGGATTGGGAAGCCGACAAAGACCAACAGTGGACAACTAAAAAAGAAATAAGGAGGGAGAAGATTACATATGAGGGTAAATTAGCCGATAATATAAAAGAAGATTGCAAGAGTTTTTTTTAGATATATAAATGGTAAGAGAGAGGCAAAAGTGGACATTGGGCTGCTGGAAAATGACGCTGGAGAAGTAGTAGTGGGGAACAAAGAAATGGCAGAGGAAATGGAAGACACGAGTAACATCCCCAAACTTCAAGAAAGTCGGGGGGCAGAGTTGAGTTCTGAAGGAGATAGCTGAAGAGATAGTGGAGGCGTTAGTGGTGATCTTTCAGGAATCACTCGAGTCAGAGAGGGTCCCAGAGGACTGGAAAATCGCTAATGTAACCCCCCTGTTTAAGAAGGGAGTGAAGCAAAAGATGGGAAATTACAGGCCGATTAGCCTGACCTTGGTCGTTGGTAAGACTTTAGAGTCCATTATTAAGGATGAGATTTCAGAATTCTTGGAAGTGCTTGGTAAAATAGGGCAAAGTCAGCATGGTTTCATCAAGGGGAGATCATACCTGTCAAATCTATTAGAATTCTTTGAGGAGGTTAGACAAAGGAGAGCCGATGGATGTTATCCACTTGGACTTCCAGAAGGCCTTTGACAAGGTGCCTCACTGGAGGCTGCTCAGTAAGATAAGAGCCCATGGTGTTAGAGGCAAGGTACTAGCATGGATAGAAGATTGGCTGTGTGACAGGAGGCAGAGAGTGGGGATAAGGGGGTCCTTCTCAGGATGACGGCAGGTGATGAATGGAGTTCTGCAGGGGTCAGTGTTGGGACCACAACTTTTCACTTTATACATTAATGATCTAGATGAAGGAACTGAGGGCATCCTGGCTAAGTTTGCAGATGATACAAAGATAGATGGAGGGACAGGCAGTATTGAGGAGGTGGGGAGGCTGCAGAAGGATTTAGACAGGTTAGGAGAATGGGCAAAGAAGTGGCAGATGGAATACAATGTGGGGAAGTGTGATGTCGTGCACTTTGATAGGAAGAATAGAGGCATAGATTATTTGCTAAATGGGGAGAGAATTCAGAAATCTGGAGTGCAAAGGGACTTGGGAGTCCTAGTCCAGGATTCTCTTAAGGTTAACTTGCAGGTTGAGTTGGTAGTTAGGAAGGCAAATGCAATGTCGGCATTTATTTCAAGAGGATTAGAATATAAGAGCAGGGATGTGCTGCTGAGGCTTTATAAGGCTCTGGTCAGACCATATTTAGAATATTGTGAGCAATTTTGGGCCCCATATCTCAGGAAGGATGTTCTGGCCCTGGAGGGGGTCCAGAGGAGGTTTACGAGAACCACACCAGGAATGAAAGGCTTAACATATGAGGAAGGTTTAAGGACGCTGGGTCTATACTCGATGGAGTTTAGAAGAATGAGGGGGGATCTGATTGAAACTTACAGAATACTGAAAGGCCTGGATAGAGTGGACATGGGGAAGATGTTTCCATTAGTAGGAGGGACTAGGACCCGAGGGCACAGCCTCAGAGTAAAGGGAAAACCTTTTAGAACAGAGATGAGGAGAAACTTCTTTAGCCAGAGAGTGGTGAATCTATGGAATTCATTGCCACACAGAAGGCTGTGGAGGCCAGGTCATTGAGTGTATTTAAGACCGAGATAGATAGGTTCTGGATTGGTAAGGGGATCAAAGGTTACGGGGAGAAGGCGGGAGAATGGGGTTGAGAAACTTATCAGCCATGATTGAATGGCAGAGCAGGCTCGATGGGCCGAATGGCCAAATTTCTGCCCCTATATCTGATGATCTTATGGTCTTATGGTGAATCATAAGAACATGCAACTGGTCTGAAACTTCAGCCAAAGAGTTATGCATGCCTGTCCTTGTTTCCCAGGGATCGTACATTTGTACAACTTGCAGGCCCCAGAGCTTTTTAATGCTCCAGCCCAGGTTTGATCCTGGGCAACAAGGGCTATCCCTTCCAGCCTTGATTGATGACAACAGTGAGGCAAGCTCAGAGCACAGCGGAAGGGCACCGCAATGCAGTTCATGCCCCCGAGTTATCATTGAACAAACCATTGGCTTGTTGAAAATACATTACCACCTTGACTGGACTGGAGGGACCCTGCAGACCGCACAATAGAGATACCATGAATACTTGTGGTCTGCTGTACATGCACTATGTAGCCAGGCAACACGGAAGACTGTTGCAACAGGACGTGAGGGAGGAGCAGCACTCTGCTTCAGGTGATGATGAATTGGTTGTGCCTGAGGAGTAGGCCATGAATGTGTATGAGCCCTTATTGGATGCCAGGGGCATGGAGATAAGTGCACGGGATACTAGAGACAAACTAATATGCACCAGATTTATCCAAGAGTGAGGCACCTACATGAACATAGTCCATTGCCCAGAACTCCATTGCCTGCTTGGGGTGTAGGCCAACCTCTACCAGCCTCCCTGGCAGAGTTACCTCTGAACTGTGTCCTTTGTCTCCTAGGAGAGCAAAATGAGCAGAGCCTTGTCACACACATTCACTAGTTAATAGTGGTCCTGATATCTGTGTCGCACTGGGACATACATCTGTCAGCCTCCTATGACTGAGAAATCAGATCCTGCACCATCTTTACAAGGATCTGAGTTCACCTACAACATACCAGTTGTCCCCGATGAGGGTGACCTCAGACAATGTCCTTCACAATGCGTAGAAGGGAGGGGCAGCTGATCCTGCAAGTTCAGCCATGTTCCACTGAGTGGTGTGTACAATATTGGACACTGATATTAACGTTCAATGAACAATGAATTCAAAAGCACAGCATTGTTTCTTCCACAATAAAGAAAATGTCCCTAACTCCCCTGTACCCAGAATGCGTGCCAAACACGAGGTGCGCCAGTGCATTTAGCTCTCTGACTAGTCTCAACAAATAACGATGATGCACACATGACTCAAAAGAAACAATGTAATGCCAAACATCTACAAGTGAAACTTAAATTTGAAAAACACCCATGTCACCTTTCGTGCTCTCTATAAGCCTCATGTTAATGGCAATGGAGTTGAATAGGAAAGTTGTGCTCATGATGCAGAGCCTCCCTGTTTGCCCAGGATACTATTTTCTAGCCCGTTCATACCTGCTGCATTGTCAACTGACGGCAGGTTTCACCATTGAAAATCTTACCCTGCCACGTGATCTCATGTGCCCACCATTGGCACTTTAAATTTTAATTCGAATCCCGTGGGATCTGGCTTCCGATATGAGAGTGCAAGTGGTTCCCACTTCCAGTACCGCCATTGGGAATGGCATACCACAGATAAAATACAGCCCTACAATTGATGTTTTCCTTTAATTTCAATGGCATTTAAAGGGGGTCAGAGTTTCAGGCACGGTGCCAAACTTTTCCAACCGGAAAAATACTGATTTCCAGTCTGGCACAAAGCAGTCAGAAAGAGGGAATGAGAAAATTGTCTATCTGCATGAAGGTCTGAGGATTTGCAACTATGAATGCAACTGATAGAATATTGGATATATGTGCAGTATGTCAAGCTCGTGTCTCATTGCACACTCAATATAATAGCTTTTTTTTGTATTTCATCTATGAAGTCATTGGGGTTTTTACTTTCACAGTGGAACAGCATCCCCAAATATCAGAAACATGGTGAAATCTTATTCTGGAAACCTGAAACAGTGGCCTTGGTCAAAGCCTTTGTTTAGGACTGTTTTTAAATTGTTGTTTTATGAGCCATCAGCTTTCTTGGATTGTGTCAGCATTTATGAAACAATTTATCAGCAGCTCTGAGTTTTTTGGTTGTCTGCTGTCACTGTCTTCTGGGTGAATCAGAGACTCTAAAAGTATTGCTTCTTAGGTCAGCTCAGAATAATTCCTCTATGGCTGATATATTTAGTTGGTAGGATAGCAGTATACAGGAGCATTCCTCCTGCAGTGATGTTGCTTGTCCCTGGTAACTAGAAGTTCTTCCCAGCCCTCCTCCGGCAAGTGGCTTGGGTATAGTGGAACTCTGAATGGGACATCCATAATGCTAAAATGGAAAGTGGGAGACAAAGTCTGTAGGAGCAATTTTAACTCTCTTTGTCCTGGTGTGATAATGGCCCTGAATTCAAAGTGCTGTACTTACTGTTCCATTCCTGTTAAGATGGGACCAACCTCCACTTTGATCAGGGCCTTCACTGGGACAGCCCAGGCATTCACCTGAAGCAGGCAATAAGATATTTAAATTAGAGTTTTATGATGTTGAAAGGACCCTGACGCTATTTTCAAAGGGAAAAATGGATATAACACACAATGCTTGATCCATCCACTTCTCCTGGGTGATACCGGCATGAAACAGAAATTAGAAAACCCAATTAAAGGACAATTCACTTGCAAACATTCAATCACTGGTATAAGTGTGTGATTCATCTTATTAGGTTTCTTCATTTGTTTTTCCTTTGGAATTCACAGATTTTCATTTTTTTTTCTGCTTCAAGACCTTCAAGTAGCCCATAGATGGGCTTCAAAGGCCAGATTTTGACTCTCTGCACCTCCCTTCAAGAGGGAGCTGCACCATTCTTCACCAAGGAAGAGACAGAACCATATGGAAAGTATGTGGGTTTATAAGAAGCACATGGTCAATGTGATGCTCTGGACTGGTTTTGATTCCCTGAAGAGGTTGAAGAGGAACGTTTCAGAATGCTTTTTCCCTTATTGGCTCTTGGTTTTTCTCTGTTTTATCCCCTCGGAGATTACATAGCTACAGGGGTAGTACATGTCTAGGCAGATTCTTTGGTCATCATGAGTGTGGGGCAGGCTTGATGGACTTGATTTGTATTGAATGTCTTGTTCATCTTGCTGTACTTTGCAAGCCGGTGCATTATGAAATCGCAGAATCCATGTTGTTATGTTAGTCCTGTTACTGCAGTAGAATAAACAAGAGCTGCAGTATTTAATCAACTCCACGTCTCTGTGAGTATCGATTAGTCTATAAAAAGTAATCAGCCATCGCAATATTAAAACATAATGTATTAGCGATGAGGATGACAGACCTTTGCGGTAAAGCCACTTGAAAAGTGAAACAGCTAGTAAAAGGAAATTACTGGTAAAAATAAAAGCACACCTATTCTCCCGGAGCACTCCTGAAGTTCAGACAAAAAGGATCTGCAAGGCAAAGATAAAAAGACAAAAAAAGAAAAAAAATGCTGCTGTGCTTTTCTGAGCAGGAAAGGAGTTTTTTTTTAAAAAAAACTTACAGAAGAAAGCAAAGCAGTCACATTGACATAAAACAAAAGAGACCCACGATCATGGGGATCTGAGAAAGCAGGAAAAATACAGCGACAGCTGTCAGCTGCAGGCAGCCACTGAAGTTCCAAATATACAACAAATGCAGTGTTCAAAAAGAAGACACAGAGAAGATAAAGTGCTGCAGTTTTAAAAACTTTAAAAACTTACAGAAAGGGAATGTCCACGATCACTGCAGAGCTCACCAAAACCCTGAATAACCTGGGGAAAACCATAGAGACATAACTGGCAGCTCATGATAGCCTGGGTTAAAATGAGGTTACTGTCTTAAAGCAGTAACAGCATTTAAAATGGTAAGTACAAAAAAAGGAAACAACAGCAAACAAAAAGTAACTGACAAAGAAGAGAATATGAAAACGTGGGAAACGACTACACCTACAGGACCTATGGGGCATTTTGATGAGGCTGTGGAACAGTGCAGCTCCTACACTGAACACATTGAGCTTTATTCACTTGCAAATGGATTTGTAGAAATGTGGCAACTTTCCTAATTATGATGGGAGCTAAAACTTTTGACTTATTAAGAATCTTGGTGCAGCCTGACACAAAATCATATGAGGGCATTAAAAAAGTCCTGGAGAAGCATTTTTCCCTTAAGCCACTTGTCATAGCAGAAAGATTTAGGTTTCATAAAAGAAACCAAGAAGAGAGGGAAGCAATTCCACTGTATGTTGCAGTACTTAAAAAGGTCACTGAACATTGTGAATTCAAGGAAGTACTGAACGATACTCTCTGTGACAGGTCAGTCTGTGGCCTTCATACTGAAGCAATCAGAAATGCCTCCTGACAGATGCTAACCTCACTTTGAAGAAAGCCATAGGGATTGCAGTCTCCATGGAGCTGGCTGCAAAAGAAGCACAGCAGCTGAGTACTTCAACTCGAGTGCATAACATGACAGTTGAGTGTGCACATGAAATAGCGAGCAGCCAAGAATGTTACAGTTGTGGAAATCCTGATCATTATCCATCTGAATGTTGGCGCCTATCCTTGACTTCCACTAGTGTGGCAAGATGGGATACATTGACCATGCCCGTAAAAACAAAAAAAGTAGCAGTGAATCAGGAAGGCAAACCAGAAAAAATGGAATCTACCGTCTGGCATAACAAGAAGAGAAATCTGCATGTCATACAACGGGAATGGGTGGACCAGAGTGACACTGAGTCCAAAGAAGAAGGGCCCCTCCACATCTGGTCAATGGCAAGTGGTTCACAGGTCTTCTGGGTAACACCGCCCCTGGAGCGCCAACCAATATGGATGGGACTGCATCCGGGGGCGGCATTTCCTTTGATCCCAGTTGCTGTGTATAAAGAGCAACTTTAACATCTTCCCTCGACACAGGCAAAACTTATTCTGGAAACATATACAGGGGAATCTGTACCTATGACGGGCAGAACAGAAGTTAAATTGGAACTAAATGGACAGACTACTAAGCTACCACTCTTTGTGGTGAAAGACAGCTACCCAGCTTTAGTTGGATGGTCATGGCTTGAGAAGACCCAGTTAAACCGGGTAGAAGTACATGGCATTGCAAAAGAAGAAACAGGCCTGACAGCTATTATACAAAAACATGGGGCAGAATTTTGCCCACATCGGACGGGCTCGGCGAGGGAGGGTGGGAGCAGTTGGGAAGCTGAACGCCAGCTGCTATCAGGGCCAACTGCGATTTCACGCTGGTGTGCCAATTAAGGCCCACCCGCATGAAATGCGTGCTTTAGCGCTCAGCACTTCCTGTGTGTGTGGGGTGGGAGGGGGGGTAGGAGGGTGACAGCGCAAGTTCGTGCATTCCCGCAGGTGTGTGCCGGAAAAGTTCCCTAAGGCCCAGAGCTACCTCAGGGAGATGAAGAATTTTGAAAATTAAAAATAAAGATTTTTTAAGGTGTTAAAAAACATGTCCCCTCATGTGACTCTGAGCAGGGACATGTTAGAAATTAGGATGAAATTTTTATATTTTTATGTTTTAATGATGGATGGAAACCTCATCCTGCCCTGGATGAGGTTTTGCAAAAAAGTGCAAAGGTCGCTTGACCTTTTCACCTGCCCGTCAACAATAAGGTTGGACGGGCAGCAAAACATTTACTTCAATTACATTTTTAATGGCCTTAATAGGCTTTTTAATTGTCGGCGGGTGCGCTGCTGACTCCCATGCGTGCCCGCCAACTGAAATATTATGCGAGTGCGTGATGATGTCGGAACACCCGCCAATCGCACTTCCTCCAAACACAGCAGAGTGACCAGGAACGGTTGTGAAGGAAAAGGCCAGTTGAACCTGTTATGTTGTTTTTATGGCACACCTCCATTCGGCGTGCGAGTGTGACCCCAAGCTTTCAGCCCCTGTTGCTTTAAGTCTTCACCTTGCTCCCATCCTGGTATTTCTGACCTTGGCTACAGTGTTCCAAGCTAGCCCAATGTAGGTTCATGGAACAGCACCTCATCATTCACCTGGGCAACTTCACAGCCTTCTGGAATCAATGTTGTGTTCAACAATTATGGATCCTGATCTCTGCCCCTATTTTGTTGGTTTTTTTGTTGCTACTTTGGTTTTTTTTTCTCATTTTTTTCTGAATTATTTTTCTATTGGATGTCAGCTATCCTGCCTTACACAACTCCTCTAGATGAACCTTTTGTTTCTTTACCTGTCCCATGACAACTCCCTTTGGCTTTGTACCATGAAACCTTTTGTCATTTAATCTCTCGTGCACGTCACCCTATCATAGACCTCCCCTTTTGTTTTTATTCCCACCCTTACCCCTTTCATTCACTTGCTCAAAACCTATAACAATTCTCAATTTTGTCAGAGCTGATGGAAGATCACAGAATTCAAACATTGGGCTGAATTTTGCCAATTGGGCAGGTGGTCTAACATTGGAAGGAAAATTGTGTTGCTGGCACGGTATCGATGGGCCTTTGTTCCTCCTTTTAAAGGCACAGCCAACTAAATGGCCGCTGCCGGGTTTGCCCTCCTATTCAACGTGGCAGCCACTCCCAAGAGCTACTGCCCAGCCAGAGGCCACCAGCTCCGCAGCGCCACAAGGAGTGGTAGCCACTGCTGAGTCAGGTAGGGGCCCTCCAGCTGTCAACAAGAAAATGTTTTTAAAAGATTCTGGGTACTGGCTGCAGTTACTAAAGGTAAAAGTCCTCCGGAGGTATCATTGGAGCCACGGGGACTGCCGCTCCTGCCCACGAGCCCCTCTTTTCTTAAAAAATCTTCCCCCCCCCCCACAACCAGGTTGCTGCAGAGATGCTGCTTCCATTTACCTGGTGACCCCCTCAGCATTGGCAAAAGGATGATGGCCTGGTCAAATGGCTATTAATTGGGCCTTTTCATATTTAAATAATTCCAGTCTCATTGTTGGTAAAATCCCCCAATGAGTGGACAAGGTTGGGAGACCAATCCACCACAGCTCCGCCCAATTTTACTGGCACCTCCCCAACAGCCTCTATTCCCAGCTCCTGAGAGCTGGTAAAATTCTGCCCATTAACTCTGCTTCTCTCTTCCCAGATGCTGCAGACCTGAGTATTTCCAGCTTTTCTGTCTTCTGCATTACATTTGGTTTCCCCTTAGACTTAGAAGCTTCCTGAATCTAATGATGCGTGAGGCAGACAAATCACATGCTTATATCTGTATCCATAGCCAGTTCTTCCCAGGACAGGATGCCAGCCTGTTATCAGAGGCTGTAGTTTGGAGGGGTGTTACTTGGCATCTAACATGGCTGACCAGAGACTCTCACATCGTTAAAGGCTTACAGGTTGATGGTCAACCTGCTTGACTACATTAGGAACACACCTTCCATGGCCATCAAATCCTTGAGTGGGATTTAAACCCAAAGCTTTTGGTTTAGAGGCAGAGACTCTACCCATTACACTGTAAGATCTCTTTGGTTTTCCTTTGTGGTATCTTTAAGCTTTCTGCTCAGCTATCTTGGCCTATATTCAGTAGTAAGGAATATTTTCAGCAAACATAAAATCTATTATCAATTGTGCTTAGAATGTTTATGAATAACAAAGGCTCCAGGAATGACCTATGCTCAACTCAGTTAACCAACTCTGACTTGATAAGATCTCCTTAACCTTTGCATTTTCTTCTCAAACCAATTTTCCATCCAATTTGATATTTGCCCCAGGGTCCTTTGGGCAATTACTTTTGCTACTGACTTATAAATTCATTTTAAAAGTCAAGTTTTACGATTTTGAACAGTATCGCTATCATCCACAAAGTTCATCAGCCTTTCCTGAACCCAAGTTGACTTTGGCTTTTGCCTTTTGTCTCAATGAACAACTCTGATTTCATCATTTATAAATGGAGTAGAATTTCCCCACTGTTGACACTAAGCTTGCTGAACTTTGCTTCCCAGATTCATTTATGTACTTTTTTGTATTGCAGGTTATATTGACGTTCATCTTCTGTCAAACTATGAACGATTCAAAAGCAAAATATTGCATATGGCTGGAAATTTGTAATGAAACAAAAATGCTGGAAATACTCAGCAACACATGCAGTATCTGTGGGGAGAGAAACAAAGTTAATGGCCTGAACCTTACATTCGTCAGGCGAGGACAATCAGCGGGCCCAGAAGCGGATGCAAAATGCACTTCTGCCTGCGATCGGCCTCCGAACGCAATTCCATGCTGGCTGGCCTGCATGAAATGCACACTGAGAAAGGCTCAGCCCTGCTGGGGTGGGGGTGGGAAAAGGGCAGGTGCCAAGAGAAGGGAGGGTGTAGGCTTGCGCTCCCTGGAGGCTGACGGCTGCTGTGGAGCTGCTTCAGGGAGCTGCAGTAATTGAAGATTGAAATGAGCTCAATAAAGTGCTGCAAACTGTGACAATACTGTAAATGCAAGCGCCTGACAGCAGATTACATAGCAGCTCATTCCTCAAACTTCTTCTTTTATCATATTTAACCCCGGACATTCCATCCTGTCCTGGATGTAGTTTGCAGTGAAAACGTGAAGGCTTCTTGGCTGTTTGGCTGGTCCGCCAACTGTAACAGTGGATGGGCCCATGTAAAATTACTGACAAGTGGCTCCTCAATGGGTTTAATTGTCCACTTAATTGTTGGCGGGCGTGTTTCCAACTCCCACGTGCAAATGCGATGATGTCAGGACGTGTGCCCAATGTCTTCTCGTGATTCCGGATGTGGTTGTGCCTCAACTCCAGTTTGCCATCTGGCCCCCCCCCATAACCCTTGACACCATTGTCTAACAAAAATCTGTCTAACTCTGCCTTGAATAAATTCAATGACCCAGCCTCCATTGCTTTCTAGGGAAGAGAATTCCACATGCTAACTGCCCTTTGAGAGAAAACAATTCTCCTCATCTCCATCTTAAACAGTAGATCCCTTATTCTTAAACTGTGCCCCTGGTTCTAGTCTCTCCCACAAGTGGAGACATCCTCCTGGTATCTACCTTATCAAATCCCATCACAATCTTATATGTTTTAATAAGATCCCCTCTCATTCTTCTAAACTCCAATGGATATAGGCCCAATCTGTTCAACCTTTCTTTTTAAGTCCCTCATCCCAGGAATGAGTTGAGTGAGCCTTCTCTGAACTGCTTCTAACGTAATTATATCTTATTTTGAAACAAAGAAACCAAAACTGCATACAGTATTCCAGATGTGGTCTCACCAATGTCCTGTACAGCTACAGTTAGACTTCACTACTTTTCTTTTCCATTTCTTAATCACTTGCTGCACCTGCACACTAAATTTTTGTGACTTATTTATCCGTGCAGAGTATCTGGCAGCAATGGAGCATCTAATAGCCATGTTCTCAGGAGGATTGATCCTCTGGCTAAAATACCCCAAGACTGCTCACCAGAATAATGATCAGATTAAGGTTTGGAACTGAACCACATAAAGAGTGGAATCTTCTTGAGGTGATGGGGGGGTCTCGGCTGCAGGCTGGAGAGCTGGCAAGACTTCCGCATCACTTCTTCCCAGGAAAGCCCATCACATCATTTGCCAGTCGGGCACTCAACAGCAGCGGGCCTCCCCCTAGGATCAAGGACCTCAGGGTGGAAGTTCTGCCTGCTGAGAGCTGCCAGCCAATCAGAGGCCGGCAAATCTACTGAACTACGAGCTACTGGTGGCTTTTGCTGGCGCAACACCCATCTGAAGCTTAGGATCGACGCTGGATTCCAGACCACAGGTGAACACAGGTGGGAGTGGGCATGCAAGGTAGGATTCATAAGGGAGTGGTGGGGGTGGGGCGGTAAGCAGCCAGGGCTGCGGGGATGGGGGGGTGGCTCTCAGCACACACCTCCCTTCTCGATGTTGGGCCCCTCAATCAGGCACTGAGTGCTTTTTGAACGAGGGACCACCCCTAGGAGCCTGCAAGCAAACACAGCATTAATTGGCCACTTAAGGACCTCAATTGGTGGCGGGGTGGGAAGATTGTCCATGGACCTTCAGGCCACGGACTTAATAGGGGTGGAGGCAGGAAGTGGGCAGGTTCCCCATTCGTCTGATTAAATGGCCCCCTGCAACCAAACTCACGACAAGGGAGGGCACAAGATTCTGCCCATTAACACAGATGACCAAAAGCTTGAACAAAGAGACAGGCTGTAAGGTGTGTCTTAAAGGAGGAGAGAGAATGAGAGAGGCAGTGAAGTTTAGCGAGAGAATTCCAGAGCTTACAGCCTAGGTAGCTGAAGGCATGCACCAATTGCGGAACAATTAAAATCAGTGATGTACAAGAGGTCAGCCCTTCTGGTGTAGATACAGCCACACTGCTGTTAAGGAATTCCATGCTCTTGATCCAGTAACATTGAGGGAATGGCAATGTGTTTCCAATTTAAGCAGGTTTGTGATATTGAGGCGAACTTGCAGATTGTGCCTATTGCCCTTGTTCTCCTAAGCAGTAGATGTCATGCTTTGGGAGAGGCTATCAAACAAGCCTTGTTGAATTGTTGCAGTGCATCTTGTAAATGGTATACTGTACTGTCACATTGTGCTAGTGGTGGAAGGAGTGAATACTTAAGGTGATGGATGGGGTGGGCTGCTTTGTCCTTGATGGTGTTGAGCTTCTTAAGTGTTATTGAAGCTACACTCATCCATGCAAGTGGAGAGTATCCCATCGCACTTCTGATTTGTGCCTTTTAGATGGTGGGCTGGCCTTGGATATTTGGAAAATGAGTCATTCGCCACAGAATACCCAGCTACTGATCTGGACTTATGTGGCACAACTGTTTGCCATTTATCGACACAGGTCTGAATGTTGTCCCATTTGCTGCCTGCAGGCTTGGACTGCTTCATTATCTGCAGCAATGTGAATGGAACTGAACTCTGCAATCATCAGCGAACATCCACTTCTAACCTTATGATGGAGGGAAGGTAATTGATGAAACAGTTGAAGATTGTTGAGCCAGCCTAGGTCACTGCCCTGAAGAATGCCTCCAGCGCTGTTGTGAGGCTGAGATGATTGGTTTCCAACACCACAACCATCTTCCTTTGACTCCAATCAGGGGAGTGCTTTCTTTAACATTCCCCATTTGTTACATTTTACTAGGGCTCCTCAATGCCACAGTGTGTCAAATGCTATCTTGATGTCAAGGGCAGTTACTCTTACCCCACCTCTGGAATACAGTTCGTTTTTCCATGTTTGAACCAAAACTGAACTGAGTGGTTCTGCAGAACTCAAACTGAGCGTCAGTGAGCAGATTATTGGTGAGTAGGCGCCATGAGACTGCACCCTGGTGACTGCTAATGATGCCCTCCATCACTTTACTGATGACTGAGAGTATACTGATGGGCTGGATTGGAATTGCCCTGTTTACTGTGCACAGGACAAACCTAAGCAATCTCCCACTTTGTTGGACAGATGCATCTGTACTGGAGCTGTCCTGGATGCTGGGCAGGTAATGTGAAAATATCAGAGACAGTGGAAGGGTCAAGAGCAGTGGGGGAGAGGCAGAGCTGATTGTTTTCAATGTACATTTGGAGCCTGATGTTGCATTCATGGATGATTTCATAGAGGGGGCGACATGTAATCGAGAAATCCTTCATTCTCAAACTCATCCTTATCTGCAATTACACACTGTGCTTTTCACGCTTTCAATATCTAACTTGTCCTTTTCGATATCTAATCTCACATGTTACTAATATATCACTGAAGAACCTTTTATTATTCTCTTAGCTATCAACAGATCAGTGGTTGTAGCGAGCCTAATATTATAATGACAGTATTCTCTCAGTAGCATACAAATCAATCATAATCAACAAAACATTAGCTTAATGTAGGGAGGCATGTGTAAAACACCATGAAAGAGACATTCTTCATTTGTGAAATGAACTTACCTTGAAATAAAATAGTTGTTCTCTTTTATTATCAAACATTTCATGTACTGTTTATCAAGTCACTGGTCAATAGTACCAATACAACTAGACTTGCTAGTACCTATTTTCCAACTTTTGGCACTGCGTGAAAATAAAATAATAAAACCTAATTTGTGATAATAGGTGTCATGTTATTTTAATGATGTAATACCTTGGGCTTATTTACTGTACAAGATACAAGGCACCAATTGCTCATAAAGGATTGGCTAAACATGTTGTGGGCTCAGTTATTAAGACCAGATACACGAGAACAGTTTTACATTAGTATAAAGCTTGAGGGCATCAGATTTGTATGTGTTCTGCCAAAAGCAAAAGTGAAACCACGTTTGGATCACATGACACATTTCCCATCCAGTGATATCATACTGATATCCCTTAAAGGCATATTACAACAATGGGGATTTTAGATGCATTGGCATTTCTATAAACTTGTGACATTTGAATAAGTGCTACTTCACAAAGCCCCTAGTAACGTACCCCACAGTAACAGTGAGTTGCATTGTCTGATAGTTTACAGAAATAGCATTATCTTCAAAATATTTGTTTGAAAATGATTGAAAATAGATCTGTGCCTAAACAGAATATATAAAGTATAAATTTTAAGTAACCTAGTAATTGCCATTTTAATTTTTAGATTTTTTTCCTTGCCAAGTGTAACAGATTTTAAACATTTGCATTCGTTGTAGGGGTGGTCTTGTGGTGCAGTGGGTAGTGTCCCTGCCTCTGAACCAGAAGCTCTGGGTTTGGATCCCACTCTTGGAATTAGTGGCCACAGAAGATGGTTTATATCGTGGCCAGGTTGATTGGCAACCTGTAAATCCTTCCAATACACCTATGGCAGGTGGTAAGAGTCGGAAAGCATACTGGGCAGTCTTGCTTGATGTAGGTGGCCCTCAAGCTATAGCCTCAGGCAACAGCCAGACATCTGATTCCAGGCAAATCTAGTTATACAAACAGACATAAGCATGTGCTTTGTCTGCATCATTTATTGCTAGACAAAGGAAGCTTCCAAGCTGGCTGTAGGATAAAATTATTTCCTTTTATATAGTAACATAAGTAAAGACAAAGTTGAGAAGATATGATCTAGGGGTAGGAAGTTTCTTGACCTAATCACAACTTTGCAATGGGTTGGATAATCTTTTTCTATCCAACATTAGTCTTTGACCATATCATTAACCTTGTGCTGTCTTTGAAGGCTTACATTGTACTGATCTAAGAATCTAACTCAGTGTTCAAGTTGCATTTTTTATTAATTTGTTACTGTCCAGATATTGAAAGTAATAATTTTACAGTTGTCTCAGGTCCCTTTTTAAACTTCTTTCTGCAGTCCAGTGTCTATGGTTTGAATCTTCCCACTGCAGATACATTGCTCCATGAGTGATCTCTTTGAGCCTTTAAATAAAGAAAGTACATCAGCTGCTATCAGACATTGCTGGGAAATCAACAGGAATGCTATGTGAAAGGGCTGCCCCCCTCTGCACCCCCATCCAAGGTCATGACATATTCCTAGCCCTGGGCCAATTAAAGAAGATTTCCCATAATCACTAACCTGTTATCAAGAGTTAACTGTGGGCAAGCTTTGATATATTTTATTGTGTGTTAAATGTTATAGTTTCAAAATGTTCCATTCTTGTTTGACTGAAAAGTCTTTCAGCAATACTTCATTGTTCATTTCTGTTAGTTCATTTTTTATTTCTTTGAAATTTGCCTTTCTAATTAGTAGAATTATTGGTAATATTGGTAATGTGAAATGGGTTTATAGTGAATCAGCAATCCATTTTACAAGGTGCTAAATTGAAGTCAGTAGAAAAGATAATAGGACATGGTGTAAAATTGTCTGCTGATTGGCTAAAAGGTTATTTTGCTGGTGATGACCACTTTCATCCTTATACATTTTTGTCTTGGTTCATTCTAATATTACTGTCAGATACTATTTGGGTTTCCTTTTGACTTTTTTGTAACCATTTTGTCCTTACGTTTGACAAAAACGCTTACATTCTTCCTTGGTTTAAATATTTATTCACTTTAACATTAATGCCAACCCTGGACTTTTGCCCATCCTTAATTTGCCTTTGGTCATGGCAGTTTCATTCTTCTCAATTAAATTATTTCTTCTCAACTACCGTAATAGCCATTAAGTGAATGTAAGTTACTATAAGCTACTGTAAGTTAATCAATTTTTGTTGTTAACTCCACTGTGCTGGGCATAATTCTGGGTAAATTGTCACACAGAAGAACATTCCACTTCACTGACAGGAATTTATCTGTACAGTACCAGTCAATATGTTGATTGACAGGAGAAATTATGTTTAAAATCTGCAGACATCAGCACCACATAGGTCACCCTGCAGCATACTTGGCATGATATCCCTAGAGCACAGGACAGTGTTGGATCTTTAATGCTCCAGACAGTGGATGATGTTTGCCTGGAGTTTTACAAGCAGAAAGCCACAAGTATAAGGTAAAGGATGGTCCAAACCGATTAATTTGGACTGCGGCCCAATATGTTGCAAGCTGCTAATAAAATAATTCTCTTGCTGCAGTCACCATGTGAGCCAAGTATACCATGGCAGTTAACATGCAAAATGTCCATAACTAATGAAGAACTTGCAGGACCTGGTAGTGTGGTTTCTAACCTATACACAGCTTTTACTTTAATGTGAAATAAAATACCAAATGTTTAGGGGAATGTTTAAGAGTTGTTTGACTGCATAGAAATTATCAAGTGTATGCGAGTAATATCTGCATTCAATCTTTCTTAGCTGCATCATTCTAGAATTTTTTACCCTGCTGTGCCAGTCCAGTCCTTCTCTTTGTGTTGCACTTGCCGTAGTTTACTGCATTAAGTATAGTACTTAAGCAAATCTATTTGATAGCTGTGACTTCACTATGATTGCCATCAGTGGCACTTATGGATCTGGCACACTCATTCTCGTCTATTACCTTATCATTTCTCTTCATGTTTGATGCCTGTTTCTAGATAGTGTTTCAGCCTCTCTTGATACATGAACCCACTTCAATGTCATATGCGATAGCGTTCCATACATACTCCCCACTCTGGCTTACCAACCTGATCCATGCCGAGAAGGTTATCATGTTCACATAATGCCTTCCTTGATCAGTAGATTGTGATTCACAAATCTTGTTTACACATTCTGCAATGTGCCTTTATTACACAGATAAAGTGCCGTCTCCACAGCTGGACTGGCTCTTTAGTATATTACTTATATTATGTAATGTCCATTTAGCCTGGTAAACAGGTGCTTTCTGATCAGTTGCTTAATTTTGCATTTTCTAGTGTGCTGTACTACAGCTCAACTTCCATAAACTCCAAATTACATTATGATGCACATTTCTGCAATGATGCAGTCCCACACGAGTTGCCAAGGTCAGTGAACATAGTTTCAAGTGCCATTTCTCACCAATTTACCACTAGCCTCATACATTGCCCAGTACAGCACATCCCTAGCACTCATCTAGCAATAATTTCTATCGGGCACAAATCATTCCTCACATTCATCGGTTCACCTCATCCCCACACACTTAGCAAGCCTCACACCCATATCTCACAGCTTGCATTCACTGTCAGTTATTCAACCGTGTCAGACACATCACCCAAGCATATTGCACCATACTCACTGACAAACTTCCCTCTTGTACAGGACGAGTTGGTGCATAATCAGAGGCAGTAGGTGTTAACCAGTGAGGAACAGGCATGGCTGCATGTTCTTAACCACATGGAGGAGGCAGTGGTCACCAGCATTGGAGTGGCCCTTGCGGAGACTGACCAGCGGTGGGGCTGAAACCATCGAAAATGATGGCTTCCTCATGGCATCAGAGTCATCCTCCTTCTCATATCCCAATTCGCCCTCATATCGAATTCTCCTCAGATTCACAAGCTTTAGACGGGGTAAGCATGCATCTCATCTTATTTTCTCTCCAGTCACCATATCCCTACTCTTGTGCCGTACTCTTTTCAGATGCTCAAGAACTATGAACATAAGAAATAGAAGCAGGAGTAGGTTATACACCTCGTGTGGCTAGGCCATTCAATAAAAATAAGGTTGATCTTCAGCTTCAATTTAACTTTCTCATCTGCTATCCGTAACCCTTGATTCCCTAAGAGACCAAAAACCTGTATATCTCAGCCTTCAATATATTCAGTGCTGGAGAATCCACAACTCTTTGGGACAAAAAATTCCAAAGATTCACAACCATTTCAGTAAGAAATTTTCTCCCCATCTCAGTCCTAAATGACTGGCACCTTACCCTGAATCTGTGACCCCTTGTTCTAGATTCCCTAGCCAGAGGAAACAACATCTCATTGTCTACTGTGTCAAACCACTTCAAAATCTTCCATGTTTCAATGAAATCACCTTTCATTTTCTAAACTCCAGAGAAATAGACTTAATTTACTGAGGCTCTCACCATAAAACAACCTTCTCACGCCAAGGACCCATCTAGTGAACTTTTGCTGTACCACCTCCAATGCAAGCATGGGCTTTCTTAAATATGGAGACCAAAGCTGCATACAGTACTCCAAATGTGATCTCATTAAAGCCCTGTACAATTCTAACAAGACTTCCTTATTCTTTTACTCCAATCCTTTTGCAATAAATTTCAATATGTTATTTGTTTTCATAATTGTTTGCTGTACCTGTATGCTAACTTTTTGTGTTCCTTGTACAAGAACACTCAAGCCCTTCTGAATATCAACATTTACAAGTTTTCATACCTTTTAAAAACTATTCTGCTTTTCTATTCTTATGACCAAAGTGAATAACCTCAAATTTCCCCCACATAATACTCCATCTGGCGCTTTTTTACCGACTCACTTAACCTTGTCTATATATCTACACAACCTCTTTGTGTCCTCCCCATAGCTTTATCATCATCCAAGTTGGATACATTATTTTCTGTGCTTTTTTCTACTCATTAATGTAAATTGCAAATAGCCGAGGCCTCAGCACTGATCCTTGTGACACTCCACTAGTCACAGCCAGCGAACTTGAAAGTTAACATACAGGTGCAGCAAGTAATTATGAAGGCAAATAGCATGTTGAAATTTATTGCAGGAGGATTGGATTTTTAAAAAAGGAAGTCTTGCTAGAATTGTACAGGGCTTTAATGAGATCACATTTGGAGTACTGTGTGCAGTTTTGGTCTCCATATTTAAGAAAGCCCATGCCTACATTGGAGGTGGTACAGCAAAAGTTCATTAGATGGGTACCTGGCATGAGAAGGTTGTTCTATGGAGAGAGCCTCAGTAAATTAAGTCTATTTCTCTGGAGTTTAGAAGTTTATCCCTATTCTTTGCTTCCTGTCTGCTAACCAAGCCTCGTTCCATATATCACCCAAAACTCTATGAGCCTTTATCTTGTGTATTAACCTTTCATGTGGAACCTTATCGAGCTCCTTTTGGAAATTCAAGTATGCTATATCTATCAGTTCCCCTATACCTACTCTACTAGTTACCTCCTCAAAAACTCTAATAAATTTGTCAAACAAGATTTCCCCTTTGTAAAACCTGTCAATGAATAAATGAGAAATTCATTAATAAATGAAATTATAAAAAAGAAATAATTCTACAAGATTTCACATTTTAAAAAAGAATCTTTACCATATATAAAAAAATTAAAGAAAGCAATCACTACCAACTCAATACTATAACAAAGTATGCTATGAATCCAGTTTTACTTTTACTTCCCTCTTAAGAGTCCCCTTATTTTACAAAATCTTGCAAGTTAATTCACGTTTCGTGGGTTCAACACCTTTGTGCTCCAGAGTTCACTTCAATCTCTCCTCAGTGTTTCATCTATTCTCCGTTGTATGAAATTTGATGGGGACCCTTCAATTAGCTTTGGCTAAGAAATCCTCGAGCTTCTCTTCAAAGCTGTTGTATGATGGTGAGGCTAGGTTCGGAACAATTACTGAGATGTTGTTATGTTCAAACAACAACTATTTTATTTTATACAACTGAACTATGTACAGCTATCCAGGACAATGTTTTACACTGCTGAAGCTCTGAACATCCCCCACCCACCCCACTCCTCTCTTAGTCATGTGTTCTCTTACATGATCATTATGGGAGGCGTTGTAAACACAGTCCCACACATTAAACCTTACAAACCCTAATACTACAAAAACCTCATGATTGTGGACTTCTCAGCTCAATCTTTCCTGATCACCTTCTGGCTTTGAACAGATGCAAACTGTTTTTTTGCTGGTTTTCTCTCACAGCTTCTTTGCAGCTGTCTCCAAGCTGTCTGCTTTCTGTCAGAAGGTTAACTGCCTTTCACAGTGAGGCATACTCTAGCTTCAAGCAAAACAAATCTTCCAACCTCATTTCCACTCACACAAACGCCAAGGCCTGAATTTTCGGGTCAGCAGGCTGGCGCGTTCAGCAGGACCGGCGTTGGCCTGGGAACAGGCCGCCACCCACAATCGGCCCATGACCGCAGTTTGACACTGGCTGGTCAACTAAGGCGCACCTAGTAGGGAACGCGGCTTCCCAATGGTCGGAAAAGGCCAGGCACGGGCGGGAGCATGTTGTGCTCCGTCTCCCATGGTGACTCAGTGGGCGGTTTAAAAATGGCACTGGCAGCTCCTTGAAGGCCGCCGGTGAAGAAGCTTACTGCCTGCGTTGCGGAGACAGTGCCTATGACCTTGGCAGCGGCTAAAGATGCCAAGCGGGAGGGCAGTTTGTGCGGCCATTCGGCCCCTTGGTTTTCAGACGAGCGCCTCGCTGTGCTCCTGGAGGAGGTGGCTGCCAGGAGGGACGTCCTTGTACGAAGGGACAAAAGGAGGAGACCACCGCACCTGGTAAAGAATGCCCGTGAGGAGGTGACAGCGCAAGTCAGCAGCCATGACGTGTTGCAGCGCACATGGGTGCAATGCTGCAAGAGGGTCAATGACCTGCCCGCACTCAGGAAGGGAAGTTCTGTCGAAGGGTCATGAGGACTCGAAACGTCAATTCTTTTCTTCTCCGCCGATGCTGCCAGACCTGCTGAATTTTTCCAGGTAATTCTGTTTTTGTAAGGGTGAGCACCATGTTGGCATGGATCAGTGTGCAGAAGTATAAAGGGCTGGTTGTCCCCACATGGAGCTCAGCGGTGTTACAGTCTGAGTGCCAACTATCAATAATGCCAGAGCTGGCCAAGGGGGTGAGCCCTGGTTACTTGGCCTGCGTGCCTTGCAGCTTGAGGGCCATGACTTGGTGTTCCTCAGGTGGGGTTGGCCAGGCTGCAGGTAGAGTGTGACTAATCAATGCGCCTCTGCCTTTTCGGGAGAAGCAGAGCCATAACCAACTGGAGAAGCCACGGACGGGCAGAGACCCGCCCAACCTACTGCTGGTAACCAGGTTCGAGCTGGGTGCTCTTGAGCTGGAGAGCATGCGTGCAACCGGCAATGTTGAGGTTGAGGTGTCAGAAGAAGGTAAGAGCGCAGTGCACAGAGGTGAGAGTTTCAGATAATGTAACCACTCTAGTGTAGTCTCTTCATTAGTGGGAGCCTCAAACTTGGAGTCCCCATTGATCATTGCAAGACATTGGCACCATGATGCTGATCTCACCAGGGTACCTGGCATGCACAGTGACAGTGTGATGACTATAACTATTAACATGTCCTTGTTCCCCATTAGATTCACCAGCAGGCACTCAATCACAGGACATCGAAGGGCCACCCCTGATGCCAGAAATCCATCAGGCTTCATCTGCACCAGCATCACACCCGGTCTCTGCACCAGCGCAGATACCAGCACCTCGGCATTAGATCGTTGGCTACATTGTCAGTGCACATTGGTGAGGGCACTTCATTCGCTTGAGGTGCAGGTGGAGCTGAGAGTGCCCAGGGCGCCGGCTGTCGGATGACGAATGGGGACCAGGACGATGCTGGGTCGAAAGCAGATGATGAGCCTCTGGAGTTGTCCATGAGGCGGCAAATACTGGACGTCCAGTGGGAAATGCGGGAGGATCTGGCAGACATCCATGAGGGTCTGTGCGCCATGGTCTCTGTTGTGAAGGAGTCCATGCAGAGCATAAGCACTATGTGGACCCTTCTTGCTGAGCGCACTTTTGTCTTCCATTGACAGAGTGGTGACTCTCATGGAGAGGCAGGACCAGGGACAGAATCAGGAGTTCCTGGGATTGCGCTCAGACCTGCAAGCTCTCACACAGGAAATGATCTCAGGTGGCCAGTGCCAGTGTGGGAGATGGATGAGGCACCCAGTATCCCAGCTAGGTGCCCATCCATCAATGGCGAGCAGGAAGGTCCAGAGCAACTTGCTTGCAGTCTCTGCGAGCCCCTCTCAGGGCGCTCAGGATGATGGCAGCAGCTCCTCCATCCCTCTGCCAGTGACCATGGCATCTGATGAGGCTGCATAAGGGAGATGCCAGCTGTGGCACAGGCTGCTCCCTTCCAGGAGGGACCAGCACAGGCTCCACTGGCCAGATGACAACGCCCAAGGTCATCAATGCCAGCAAGACAGCAGGGTCAGCAGGCTGCTTCCAATGCCGCTGACAGTGAGAGGGGGAGCACCTAGACGCAGCATTCACAAAAGTAAGTTTAAGGCAACATGAGCACAAGAGAGACTGTCCACAGAAAGGAGAGGCCAGCAAGAGCAGTATAAAATGGCACGAAAAACAGAGACCAAGACTAGAGAGGAGAGGCCAACGGGAGCAGTATATAAGGGCTTGAAAAACAGTCTGAAACCGGAGAGGAGAGGCCAGTGTGAACAGTATGAAGGGATGCGAGAAAGAGAGGCCGAACCAGAGAGGAGATCCGTACCCTCAAGACCTTCAGGCAGTGGAGTTTGAAGTGACGACATGATTCAAAAAGTGATGCAACACAGGGGAGGCAGCTGATTGGTAAATAGGGTCAGGTGAGCATTTCTACTTCTAATTTTTCTACCAATTAAACTGTAGTCCATTAGCTTAAACAAAATAAGGTGAGGACTTTGGACTGCAGTGGCAGGGTTTGGGGTGGAATAAGGCCCCTAGTGTAATTAGTATTCTTTAAAGGGAGTAACTAACAAGCTTAATCTAAAGGGAAGTCATGGCAGCAGAGCTCGCACTCGTGATTTCCTCCTCCTGTGCTATGTGGGAAGTCATGGACACTTCCAGTATCCCTGGCGACCATGTGTGCAGGAAGTGTGTCCAGCTGCAGCTACTGGCTAATCTCATTTCAGAGCTGGAGCAACGGGTGGATTCATTGTGTAGCATCCGCGATGCTGAGATTATTGTGGACAGCGTGTTCAGTGAGGTGGTCACACTGCAGGTCAAGACTGAACAGGCAGAAAGGGATTGGGTGACCACCAGGCAGACTACAGGAAGGCAGGCAATACAGGAGTCCTCTGTGGCCACCCCACTCTCTAACAGATATATTGTTTTGGATACTGTTGGGGGAGATGACTTCTCAGGGGAAAGCAACAGGAGCCAAGGTAATGGCACCATGGGTGGCTCTACTGCACAAGAGGGGAGGAAGAAGTGTGGCAGGGTTTTAGTAATAAGGGATTCAATAGTAAGGGGAACAGACAGGCGCTTTAGTGGTGGCAAAAGTGACTCCAGGATGGTATGTTGCCCCCCTGGTGCCATGGTCAAGGATGTCTCCTAGAGGCTACAGGACATTCTGAAGGGGGAGGGTGAACATCCAATGGTCATGGTACCTATTGATACCAATGACATAAGTGAAAAAAGGGATGAGGTCCTACAAACTGAATATAAGGAGTTAGGATGTAAATTAAAAAGTAGGGCCTCAGAGATAATAATCTCAGGATTTCTACCAGTGCCACATGCTAGCAAGAGTAGAAATAACAGGATATGTCAGATGAATACATGGCTGAAGAAATGGGGTGGAGGGGAGGGATTCAGATTGTGGCGGTGGCTCAACCATGGCTTACAAAAGAAATTAGGGATAGTATTAGATCCAAAGAGGAGACATATACAATTGCCAGAAAAAGCAGCAAGCCTGAGGATTGGGAGCACTTTGGAATTCAACAAAAGTGGACAAAAAGATTGATCAAGAAGGGGAAAATGGAATATGAGAGTAAACTTACAAGGAACATAAAATTGACTGTAAAAGCTTCTATAAATATGTGAAGAGAAGAAGATTAACAAAGACAAACATAGGTCCCTTACAATCAGATATGGGGCAAATTATAACGGTGATCAAAGAAATGGCAGAAGAATTGAATACATATTTTGGTTCTGTCTTCACAAAAGAAGGCATAAACAATTTCCCAGAAATGTTAGGGAACCAAGGGTCCAGTGAAGGGGAAGAATTGAAGAAAATCAGTATTAGTAAAAAAATGGTGCCAGAGAAATTAATGGGGTTAAAGGCTGAAAAATCCCCAGGGCCTGATAACCTACATCCCAGAGTACTAAAGGAAGTGGCCCTGGAAATATTGGATGCATTTGTGGTCATCTTTCAAAATTCTATAGACTGAGGAGAAGTTCCTACAGATTAGAGGGTGTCAAAGGTATTTAAAAAAGGAGGGAGAGAAAAAGCAGAGAATTACAGAACAGTTAGCTTAATATCAGTGGTGGGGAAAATGCTAGAGTCTATTATAAAAGACGTGGTAACAGAACACTTGGAAAGAATTAACAGGATTAGAGGAGCATGGGTTTATGAAAGGGGAATCATGCTTAACTAATCTACTGGAGTTTTTTTGAGGATGTAACTCGTAGAAAAGATAAGGAAGAACCAGTGGATGTGGTGCAGTTAGATTTCAAGAAGGCTTTTGACAAGGCCCCACATAAGGGGCTAGTGGGCAAAATTAAAGCACATGGGATTGGGGGTAATATACTGGCATGGATTGAGAATTGGTTGACAGACCAGGAACAGAGAGTGGGAATAAATGAGTCTTTCTCCGGGTTGCAGGCGGTGACTAGCGTTGTACTGTAGTGATCAGTGCTTGCGCCCCAGCTAATCATGATATATATAAATGACTTGGATGAGGGAACAAAATGCAATATTTCCAAATTTGCTAATGCCACAAAACTGGGCAGGGTTGTGAGTTGTGAGGAGGGTGCAAGGAGGATTCAGGGCAATTCAGACAAGTTGTGTGTGTGGGCAAATACATGGCAGATGCAGTATAACGTGGATAAATGTGAAGCTGTATGCTTTGGTTTGAAACACAGAAAGACAGAATATTATTTAAACGGTGATATATTGGGAAATGTGGATGTACAAAAGGATCTGGGTGTCCTTGTACACAAGTCAATGAAAGTAAATAGGCAGGTGCAACAAGCAATAAGGAATGTAAGTGGTATGCTGGCCTTCATTGAAAGATGATTTGAGTTCAGTAATGATGTTTTACTGCAGTTATACAGGGTCTTAGTGAGATCACACCTGGAGATTTGTGTGCAGTTTTGGTCTCCCTACCTAAGAAAGGATATAGTTGCCACAGAGGGAGCACAGCGAAGGTTCACTAGGCTGATGCGGGGGATGGCAGGACTGTCGTATGAAGAGCGATTGGTTCGACTGGGCCTGTATTCACTAGTGTTTAGAAGAATGAGAGGGGGTCTGATAGAAACGTATAAAATTCTAACAGGGTTAGACAGGCTAGATGCAGGGAGGATGTTTCCCCTGGCTGGGGAGGCTGGAACCAGGGGCCACAGTCTCAGGATATGAGGCAGGCCATTTAGAAGTGAGATGAGGAAAAATTTCTTCACCCAGAGGGTGGTCAACTGATGGAATTTTTTAACACGGAAGGCTTTGGAGGCCGGTCACTGAATATATTCGAGAAATAATTTGATAATTTTTTGGAAATTAGGGGCATCAAGGGGTATGTAGAGAATGGGAATATGGCGTTGAGATAGAGGATCGGCCATAAACATATTGAATGGCGGAGCAGGCTTGAGGGGCCGAATGGCCTATCTTCTGTTCAGTTATGTTTGGTTTATATGTCTACTGGCGTTGACATCAATACCAGTAATGGTCATGTCAATGCGATTTCAACGTGACAGTAACATTAAATTTGCTTTTTTTGTGATGGCCTGAGTATGCTTCACCTTTTAGTTTTAGTGCAGGGTAGGCCAGTATGTAATGTTGGATGTGAGTGGCTCTAAACTTTATTGCACAGGCACTGAGTGGACCTTGGGTTCACATGACAAGGGGCATTTTGGACATCCTGGGTAGAGTCGGCAGCCCTGGTGTGAGGTGGGAGCTGTTCTTTGGCAGCCTAACTGAAGGAGCGTTGCATCAAGGTTTTCCTGGTGTCCCTGCATTCATGCCTCCACGCCCTCAGCATTCTCCTCACCAGCTCTTCTGCTGACGCACTACTGGTTTCATCGTCTGTGGCCTGTGGAGCTGCATCAAGATCCTCTTCCTCCAGTGGGTCCCCCTTTGCCAATGTCAGATTGTGGAGAGCGCAGCATGTGACATCCGCTTTGAGGGGCATTGTAGTGCACCCCCTGAATGGTCCAGGCAAAGGAAGTGCATCTTTAGAAGACCTTTGGTTCTCTCTATCACTGCCCTGGTGGAGGCATGACTCCTATTATAATGCTGCTCTCCCTCTGTTCTTGAGTGGCAGAGAGGCATCATAGGCCACCTTAGCTACAGATAGTCCTGATCACTCAGCAGCCATCCATCTAGTCGGGCTGGAGCTTTGAAGAACCTTGGCAACTGGGAGTGTCTCAGGACATAAGCGTCATGGGAGCTGCCAGGGTACCTTGCACAGTCTTGCAGAATATGCACCCTGTGCTCACACAAGATTTGCAAGTCTATAGAGTGAAATTCCTCTGTACTGACAAAGGCACATGGCTGATCCAAAGGTGCTTTGGTGGCCACACGTGTGCAGTCAATTGCGCCCTGGATGCGGGAGAACCCAGTAATTGTTGCAAACATACAAATAAAAATACCTGGAAAAACTCAGCAGGTCTGACAGCATCTGCGGAGAGGAACACAGTTAACCTTTGAGTCCGTATGTCTCTCAAACAGAACTAAGTAAAAATAGAAGAGAGGTAAAATATAAACTGGTTAAAGGGGTGGGGGGGGGGGGGGGTGGTGGTAGTGGGACAAGTAGAGCTGGATAGAGGGCCAGCGATAGGTGGAGATAACCAAAAGATGTCATAAACAAAAGGACAAAGAGGTGTTGAAGGTGGTGATATTTTCTAAAGAATGTGCTAATTAAGGGTAGAAAGCAGGACAAGCAAGGTACAGATGGTCCTAGTGGGGATGGGGTGGGGGTGAAGGAATCAAAATAGGCTAAAAGGTAGAGATAAAACAATGGATGGAAATACATTTAAAAATAATGGAAATAGGTGGGAAAAGAAAAATCTATATAAATTATTGCAAAAAAAGGGGGGATTGGAAAGGGGGTGGGGATGGAGGAGAGAGTTCATGATCTAAAACTGTTGAACTCAATATTCAGTCCAGAAGGTTGTAAAGTGCCTAGTCGGAAGATGAAGTGCTGTTCCTCCTGTTTGCGTTGAGCTTCACTGGAACATTGCTGTGGGCCAAGGACGGACATGTGGGCATGAGTCAGGGTGCTGTGTTGAAATGGCAAGCGACAGGGAGATCTGGGTCATGCTTGCGGACAGACCGAAGGTGTTCCACAAAGTGGTCACCCAGTCTGCATTTGGTCTCTCCAATGTAGAGGAAACCGCATCGGGAGCAACAAATGCAGTAGACTAAATTGAGGGAAGTGCAAGTGAAATGCTGCTCCACTTGAAAGGAGTGTTTGGGTCCTTGGACGGTGTGGAGGGGGGAAGTAAAGGGGCAGGTGTTGCACCTTCTGCAGTTGCATGGGAAGATGCCATGGGAGGGTGTTGATGTGTAGGGGGTGATGGAGGAGTGGACCAGGGTGTCCCGGAGGGAGCAATCGCTGCAGAATGCCACCGGGCGGGGTGAAGGGAAGATGTGTTTGGTGGTGGCATCACGCTGGAGTTGGTGGAAATGGCGGAGGATGATCCTTTGAATGCGGAGGCTGGTGGGGTGATAAGTGAGGACAAGGGGGACCCTATCATGTTTCTGGAAGGGAGGAGAAGGTGTGAGGGCGGACGCGTGGGAGATGGGCCAGACACGGTTGAGGGCCCTGTCAATGACCGTGGGTGGAAAACCTCAGTTAAGGAAGAAGGAGGACATGTCAGAGGAACTGATTTTGAAAGTGGCATCATCAGAACAAATTGTTGCAAACAATCTGGCTCACTCAGCCTGGCTGGCCTCCTCCATATGGAAAGGAATAAATGTCTCTGAAGGCAGAGGGGCATGTTAGTTGGGTGGTGAAAAAGGCATATGGAACACTTGCCTTTATCTATCGAGACATAGATTACAAAAGTAGGGAAGTCATGTTGGAGTTGGAATGAACCTTGGTGAGGGCACAGCTGGAGTACTGTGTGCAGTTCTGGTCGCCACATTGTAGGAAGGATGTGATTGCACTGGAGGGGGTGCAGAGGAGATTCACCAGGATGTTGCCTGGGATGAAACATTTAAGTTATGAAGAAAGGCTGGATAGACTTGGGTTGTTTTCGTTGGAGCAGAGAAGACTGAGGGACGACCTAATCGAGGTGTACAAGACTTTGAGGGGCATGGACAGGGTAGATGGGGAGCAGCTGTTCCCCATAGTTGAAGGGTCAGTCACAAGTGGACATAAGTTCAAGGTGAGGGGCAGGAGGTTTAGGGGGGATGTGAGGAAAAACTTTTTTACCCAGTGGGTGGTGACGGTCTGGAATGCGCTGCCTGGGAGGGTGGTGGAGGCGGGTTGCCTCACATCCTTTAATAAATACCTGGTTGAGCACTTGGCACATCATAACATTCAAGGCTATGGACCAAGTGCTGGTAAATGGGATTAGGTAGGTAGGTCAGGTGTTTCTCACGTGTCAGTGCAGACTCGATGGGCCGAAGGGCCTCTTTTGCACTCTGTGATTCTGTGATTCTATGATTCTGTGATTCATTACCTGCCCAAACAGAGCTTCTGTAGCCAGCTTGACACAACTGTGGGCAGCTGATTGGGACACTCCACACAGATCCCCTACTGACCCCTGCAAAGAGCCAGATGCATTGAAGTTAAGGGGCACTGTGACCTTCAGAGACACTGGCACGAGGTGTCCCCCCACACAGTCAGAGGTGATCTCAGGCCCAATCATCTGAAAAATGCAGGTCACATTCTCCTTGGGGAGGTGAACCCTCCTTTGGCACTGCACTGCAGACATATTGAGATAGCTGCATCGCTGCCTGTAAATCCAGGCAGCAGGATAGTGGCATCTTCTGCGGCCCCTTCTGTCTTGGACCACCTGCTGGCCCTGCGCCCCTTGTGCCTGGGCCTCTCCTCCCATAGGTCCCTCCCCAGGAAGCTGCACTGGGACACCCGGCCTCCTCTCCCTTCTGCCCCTCTCTTCCTCCTCAGAGCAGGTGCCACCAGCAGAGACCACACTCCCCATTACCAGTGCTACAGAAAGCTGTCTGATACCTGGAAGGATCCACAAGGTCTGAATCCACTGGGGGCCTTGGAAACACCAGTGAGTTTTGGAATGAAGCCTGGAAATGGTAATAATGAAGACCCGAGCAGAGATGAAGCTGCCGAGTGCCACTAAGGAACAGTAGCGAACTACCTCCAAAAGTCCTCGCAACTCACACTGGAAATGCTGTAACCCTTTTCGTCCTGCCCCTTGGATGAAGTTTTGCAAAATGTGGGCTGTCCACCTGCCCATTCCGCCTGTGCGACGAGCGTGAAATTGCGAGGTCAACGTGAAATCTTGGTCAATTGCCTTTTTAATGGCCTTAACTGGCCTCTTAATTGACAGTGGGCGCGGCTCCAACACCCACGGGCGCCCCCTGACTGAAATATTGCGCAAGCGCGGGATGAGGTCGAGACGCTTGCTCGACATCACATCGTGCAATTTCATGTCTGATTGGGTTGGGCGCGCACTTGCCTGATCAGCATAAAATTCTGCTCCTGGTCTCCAAGCTGAGCTTAAGCCCCCACCCACAATCCATGCAGTGAGCAAGTTAGCATTTCCTTTGCTCACGGTGCAGGTCTGACTAACATTTATCTCCTTTTGCTCATTCGATTCACTGAGGTGCAGCCTACACAAGACCAAAATTGTAATTAACTTCTGATGAGAAATGTCCGGATAAATTCAACAAAGGGACCTTCTCACTCCAACAATCCATCTCCATGACAATGTGACTTACTTCAAATATTCCAAAAAGAAATGTAAATTACTCATTTTTACCTCCAATAAACTCTCATTTTACAATGGTTTTACAACCCTCTTTCCCAGAATTACTAGCTTTTAGCTTCATTCATCTGAGAACGACATAAATAATTAAAATATTTTACGGAAGTCAGGGTAGACCTCACTGTTTAAGTTTTATACTTCCAATTCTGACCTTGTAAGATAAACATAGGTTAGCTTCTAAATGTAATTAACCCAAGCTTGTTTGATTTGCATTTACTTCTGGATTGTTTCTTCTGTCCTTAATCAGATTTTCCATTTATCTTAAATTTAACACTTCAATCTCCAGTCCAAAATTTTCATCCTTAAAACTAAAAGTGATACCTCAAAAACATGTAGTTATGACCAATGAAGTTGGTAAAGCAGAGGCAGGCTACAAATTTTTACTATCATAACTTTTAACAAATTCCCAAACTAATCTCTGTTAAGGCAACAGTGACCCATAGACTTAACCAAACACCAGGCAAAGCATTTTCACCTTACAAATTCAAAATGAGGTTCTTTCCACAGTGGAGCCAGTTGGACCAGTTGGAGGGTCTGCCTTTTGATCTTACATTGCCTATGCCTGCACACCCGAAAACTACTGAAGTTATACCTACCAGCCCCATTGAATGTTAATTATCATTGTATCAACAATCTCTTTGAACTTCACCTTTTAACAATGAAACTACATTCATTGTACCAACTTTATTAGTAATATAAACATATTGCTTGGTAGCTGTCAGAAAGGAGTCAAATTTTCACCCCACTTCTTGAATGCTCTATTCAAAAAATGCAAATGCACGCTATCTCTCTTACTTATCAAAACTAGTACATATCAAAGCACCCAGACTAGCTGGCTTTAATCCGAAAAAGACACCCCCATAGACTAACTTCTATTTTAAAAGAAAAATACATACTTTCCAAAATATTATATACATTAATAACTTCATGACTTCCCCCTCCTTATCAAAAAATGCACCATCATAATTCTAAAAGACAGCTTCATTTTAATAACCCATCTCACACCATCTCCTATACTTATTACACTATTACATTACCAGATGCATGCATTAACATAACTGTATACAAGTCCTTGTTATCAGCAGAAATCACTCCAATTCATTGTCCAGGTTCTTTTTAAATTTCCCAATTTCCTTCAAGCTTCAAACTCTTGATAATGCATCAGCGAACAGATTTTCTCTTCCAGCAATATAGATAATATGTAGATTAAATGGTTGTAACAATAGACTCCATTGGAAAAGCCTTGCACTTTTGTCATTAAATTTGACCAAAAAGTTCGAAGGATTATGTCTGTATAAACAACTGTTTCTCATGAATTGTTTGCAACATAAATTTCGAAATGCTGCAATGCTAACATAAACTCAAAGTTTCTTTTTCAATCATTGAATATCTTCTTTGTTGTACATTCAGTTTCCATGAAAAAACTCTAATGGCTTTTCAATTCCAGTGTCATCTTCTTGTAACAGTTCAGCCCTAATGCCTATATCGCTTGCGTCAACAGCCAACTTGAATTGTTTGACATAATTGGGTGCTGCCAACACTGGTGTCACAGTTAATGCAGTTTTCAAATTATCAAATGACTTCTGACACTCCAGTGTCCATTGAAACCTCTTGTTCTTTTTTAACATTTCAGTAAGTAGAGCAACTATTTGGCTAGAATTTGGTACAAATTTCCGGTAAAACCCACTCATGCCCAGAAACCTGAAAACTTCTTGTTTTGTTGTAGGCACTGGGAAATCCACGATAGCCTTGAGTTTCGCATCTCTCAGAGCCAACCTCCCATGTCCAATGGTATGACCTAGATATGTAACTTGCGCTTTTGCAAATTCACTTTTAGCCAAGTTCATCGCCAAATTAGCTTCTTGTAGTTGAGTAAATAATTCTTCCAGATGCTGTAAATGCTCCTCCCATGTCTGACTGAAAACTATTAGATCATCAATATAAACCGCACAATTGCTTAGATCCTCTGCCATTTCCGCCAACTCCAGCGTGATGCCACCACCAAACGCATCTTCCCTTCAACCACCCCTGGTGGCATTCGCAGGGATCGTTCCCTCCGGGACACCCTGGTCCACTCCTCCGTCACCCCCTACAGCTCAACCCTCTCTCATGGCACCTTCCCATGCAACCGCAGAAGGTGCAACACCTGCCCCTTTACTTCCCTCCCTCCTCACTGTCCAAGGGCCCAAACACTCCTTTCAAGTGACCCAGACCTCCCTGTTGCTTGCCATTTCAACACTCCACCCTGCTCTCATGCCCATATATCCATCCTTGGCCTGCTGCATTGTTCCAGTGAAGCTCAACACAAACTGGAGGAACAGCACCTCATCTTCCAACTAGGCACTTTACAGCCTTCCAGACTGAATATTGAGTTCAACAATTTTAGATCATGAACTCTCTCCTCCATCCCCACCCCCTTTCCGATTCCCCTTTTTTCCCATAATTTATATAAATTTTTCTTTTCCCACCTATTTGCATTATTTTAAAATGTATTTCCATCCATTGTTTTATCTCTACCTTTTAGCCTATTTTGATCCCTTCCCCCCACCCCACCCCCACTAGGGCTATCTGTACCTTGCTCGTCCTGCTTTCTACCCTTAATGGCACCAATTATCACATTCCTTATATAATATTACCACCTTCAACACCTCTTTGTCCTTTTGTCTATGACATCTTTTGGATATCTCCACCCACCACTGGCCTTCTATCCAGCTCTACCTGTCCCACCCCCTCTTAAACCAGTTTATATTTCACCTCTTTTCTATTTTTCCTTAGTTCTGTTGAAGAGTCATACGGACTCGAAACGTTAACTGTGTTCCTCTCCACAGATGCCGTCAGACCTGCTGAGTTTTTCCAGGTATTTTTGTTTGTGTTTTTATCAAATACAGTACCAGCTAATTGGATTTCAACACCTTCTTCTTGCCTTTGAAGTGCCTGCTTATCTTGTTTATGGGCTTTTGATCTCATGATAACACAATCAGGAAATAATGCAGGAAACAATCCTTCTGGACTTAACATTGAGTTCAGCAACTTCAGATCATGAAATTTCTCATCCATCCCCACCCCCTTTCTGATCCCCCTTTTTCCAATAATTTATATTTTTAAAATATATTTTTATTTTCCCACCTATTTTTAAACCTGTTTTATCTCCACCTTTTAGCCCATTTCTATCCCTAGCCCCACTCCACCCCACTAGAGCCATCTGCCATTTGTTTGTCCTGCTTTCTACCCTTAATGTCACCATAGCACATTACTTTGATAATATCACCACCATCAACACCCCTTTGTCCTTTTGTCTACGACATCTTTGGCAATCTCTTCTTTGCCTCCACCTATCACTGGCCCCCTATCCAGCTCTACCTATCCCATCCCCCTCAACAGCTTACATTTCACCTCATTTCTATATTTCTTTAGTTCTGATGAAGAGTCATACAGACTCAAAACGTTAACTGTGTTCCTCTCTGCAGATGCTGTCAGACCTGCTGAGTTTTTCCAGCTATTTCTGTTTTTAATCCAGGATGTTCCTTCTGTAGCATTTCTGTTGAAAACACTTCTACAGGCTGCTCAACTACCACAGGCATCATCCATATTTGCAATCCAGCTATATCATTCCCCAGAATAAATTGATCCCCTGCAATGGACATTTCTTCCACCACGCCAACTCCAACTTCACCATTCTTCCATTTCCTCTTTAAATTTACCTTCCATAATGGAATAGATTTAGCATCTCCATGAGCTCCACTTCTTATTACCTTCTCGTGTAACACTCCCTCTGAACAACAAATATCACTATCCCATAGCTTTAAAGATTGACTAGACCCTGTGTCTCTTAAAAATTTAACATCTTTACCTGGTCCACCCTGTACACATGGAAATACTTTCCCTTCACATGCAAAGTCTTTAAACATTTCTGCAACCTCCTCCTCAGAATTCTCTTGATTAAACTGTGAATGCATTCCCACTCCTTTACCTTTCACTGATTCTTCCTGTTTCACCTGAACACAAACCATTGGTTTCTCCTGCACCTGAACCTTAGAGCACATAGTACTTTTACTTCCAGAGTTTTTCTGTACCTCAATAATTCCTACAGATTTTCCCTGCAATCTCCAACACACTGACTTTGTGTGCCCCCTTTGGTATATTGAAAATACCCCAATTTTTGAATGTCACTTCTACCTTCAGCACTTTCCCTTTTCTTCTGAGAAAGAACTTCCTGGGAACTTCCAGCTACTCCTCTTTCCTGACTACCTGCCTTCATTTCACCATCTCACTTTTTATCCTTTTCCAATTTGAAAGGGTGATGGAAAAAAGGTTTAGCTCTATGAACTAACTCATAATCATTTGCTACCTCTGCTGCTAGCCTTACAGAATCAACCCTCTGTTCCTCTACATGAGTTTTCATTACCGAAGGGATTGAATCTTTAAATTCTTCCAAAAGAATGACTTCCTGAAGAGATGCATAAGTTGTCTCTATTTTTAACACCTGTATCCACCAGTCAAAATTACTTTGTTTTACTCTTTCAAACTCAATATACGTTTGCCCAGGCTGTTTTCTCATGTTCCTAAATTTCTGCCTGTATGCTTCAGGAACCAACTTATATGTACTCAGAAAAGCTTTTTTCACCACATCATAATTCACCGACATTTCTTCTGAAAGCAAAGCAAATACCTCAAGCCCTCTACCTCATCACTTAGACTGTAATAATAATGTCCACTTTTCCTTTGACCATTTCATCTGTTTAGCTAGCTTCTCAAATGAGATAAAGAATGCTTCTGGTTTCTCAAACTTTGGCAGAGCTTGTACAAATTCAAGCATCTCCCCACTGGGTTCTACTCTAGAGGTAAATCCTTTCTCACCTACTGAAGTCTCTTTTCTAAATGCCAACATTTTCAGTTGGAATTCTCTTCCTCTCTTTCTCTTTCCTCCTTCTCCATCTTTGCAATTTCTAATTCCCTTTTAAAAGCCACTTCTCTATCTGTTGCTTCTAATTCAAGCTTTTTCATTTGCAACTGAAGTCTCACTACCTCCAAGTGACTCACTATTGTCAAGTTTCACTTCCAACTGTAGATGCTGTGCTATACTTTAAACAATATCAGATTTCCTAGCTTCCTCAGGTAAATCCAATTGTAACTTATCTGCCAGCTCTGTTAAATTAGGTTTGGTTATTTTCTCCAACTCACAACTCCCAGACAAGTATTTGCAATTGCCAAAGCCATCTTGCAGTCTCACCACTTTTCACCAACTCCTGAAGTCAAAGTGACCCTCGTACTTGTAAGCTTTAAGATACACCAATTCCTAACCAATCAAGGAATTAGAAATATAATTTATCCCAGCACAGCACCCTATTGTTATGACCGATGCAGTTGGTAAAGCAGAATTATTTTTAAAAATCCCAGAGGGAAACTTTAAACAACTGTCATAATCAATAATTTTAAGTGTTTTATTTGAGATGCAACTCTAAACTCAGGAATCCCACCACTAGTTTGAGGTTTTAAATTAAATGAAACATTTTATTAACTTATACTGGTTAAAATATACTTACACATGGCTACAAATTACTACTATCATAATTTTTTAACAAATTCCCAAGCTAATCTCCATTAAGACAGCAACCCAAAGACTTAACCAAACACCAGGCAAAGCATTTTCACCTTACAAATTCAAAATGAGGTTCTTTTCACAGTGGAACCAGTTGGACCAGTTGGGGGCTTACAGCTGCCTTTTGATCTTATATTGCCTCTGCCTGCACACCCGAAAACTACTGAAGTTATACCTACCAGCCCCATTGAATGTTAGTTATCATTGTATAAACAACCTCTTTGAACTTCACCTTTTAACAATGAAACCCCATTCATTGTACCAATTTTATTAGTAATATAAACATATTGCTTGGTTGCTGTCAGAAATGAGTCAAATTTTCACCCCACTTCTTGAATGCTCCATTCAAAAAATGCAAATGCACACTATCTCTCTTACGTATCAAAACTAGTACTTATCAAAGCACCCAGACTAGCTGGCTTTAATCCAGAAAAGACACCCCCATAGACTAACCTCTATTTTAAAAGAAAAATATTTTCCAAAATATTATATTCATTAATAGCTTCATGATACACGTGAATTATGGTCTCAGTTATTTACAACAAATAATAGATTTCAGGACTTATCCGATGAATGATGCCAAACAAACTGGTCTGTAGTTCCCACCAATGAGCCCTAAATGTAGGTATTCAGGGCGGTGGGGGCTGCTTCCTCAAGCTGGATGTCCTTGTGCATGAATCGCTGAAAGCTAGTATGTAGGTACAGCAGGTAATAAGGAAGGCAAATGGAATTTTGGCATTTATTGCTAAAGGAATAGAGTACAACAATAGGGAAGTGTTGTTGCAACTGTACAAGGCATTGGTGAGACCGCACCTGGAGTACTGTGCACAGTTTTGGTCCCCTTAATTGAGGAAGGATGTACTGGTACTGGAGATGGTTCAGAAGAAGTTCACTAGATTGATTCCAGAGATGCGGGGCTTGTCTTATGAGGAGACATTGAGCAGTTTAGGCCTATACTTGCTAGAGTTTTAAAGGATGAGAGGAGATCTAATTGAGGTATATAAGATGCTAAAGGGGATAGACAAAATAGACATGGAGCGAATGTTTCCCCTTGTGGGGCATTCTAGAACTAGAGGTAATAGTTTTAGGCTAAGAGGTGGTAGATTTAAATCAGAGATGAAGAGGAATTACTATTCTCAAAGGGTCATGAATCTGTGGAATTCACTACCTCAGAGTGCAGTGGATGCCGGGACGCTGAATAAATTTAAGGAGGAGATAGACAGATTTTTAATTAGTAACGGGTTGAAAGGTTATGGGGAGAGAGTGAGAAATTGGAGTTGAGGCCGAAATGAGATCAGCCATGATCGCAATGAATGGTGGGGCAGGCTCGAGGGGCTGAATTGCCTACTCCTGCTCCTAGTTCTTATTTTCTTATGTTCCTGAAGAGAGTCCTGATCGCGCATGTAGAATCTGAAAAGTCCTCTGTATTAACGTTTATTGGTTTCTTGTTGAAACCTGTCTGGTACGTTAAGTCGTTACATTTGGTGACGAGGATGGGATGACTCCAATGCTACACCTCACCTTTTTAACGTGAGTAAATCGAACCTTAAAAAAAAAGAAAAGGCTACTCACCAGTCATGTCACTCTTTGGCAGAATAAATCTTTAAGATGCGACTATGGAAGACTGGAGCCAATATGTAGAGTACTTTGGTCTTTATTTTGTAGTGAACGAAGTTACTGCAGAGAAAAGCAGAAAGCAATCCTTTCGGTGTATGTGGTAGCAAGACATGCAATCTGATATGCAGCCTGATGGCCTCAAATGCACTCAAATCTAAGTCCTTTAATGAGTTATTGGATCTCATGAAAACACATTTCCAGCTGAAGCCATTGGTAATAATGCAGCAGTTTAAGATTTATTCCAGAGTTATGGCCTTGAGAGAGTCCATTGCAGCCCATGTGGTGAAGCTGAAGCATTTGACAGAACGCTGCGATTTTGGGGGCACACGAAATGAAATGCTTAGTTTGTGGAGTTCATGATGACTCCATTCAGCGCTGTTTACCCACAGAGGTCAATATCAATTTGAAGCACACCCTGGACATGGCAGTAGCCATGAGAAGTGCTGTGAGAGGCTCGCAGACTTTGACAACACATACAACATGACGCTGTTCTTCATGTCGGGTGGGAACCTACTGCCAGGTGTGGTGCAAAAACCAAAGACACAGCAGCAAAGTGAGAGCAATGTCTGCTGTTAGAAATAAGAAAAGCTCCAGTAGAAACACTTCAGCAGCGACTCTGAGGTTAATTTGTTATAGATGTGGGGGTGATTACATACCACGCACCTGCAGATTCAAGAAGGCAAAATGCTATTACTGCCATAAGAAAGGTCATGTAGCAAGGCAATGCAGGGCAAAGTCAAAACAGCCCATAAAGCAACAAACCAACATGATTGAATTGAATAATACAACAGAACGTGAAGCTGTGGATACCGACATCTATTCTCTGTAAAATGTCACCGCTGTAAAAACCTATTACTGTCACAATCCAAGTTAATGGGAAGCCACTAATAATGGAGGTAGATGTGGGGGCCTCAACCACAGTGGTGGGAAAGCGCACATTTAAATATGTAAATGAAGGTACCCAGCCACTAAATCTCGACAACCGCTCAATTGAAGACATACACTGGAGAAACTATACAGGTAAAGGGCATCGCTACAGTACCAGTGTCTTTTAGGCAACAGACAACTCAGCTTAATAGTGACAGGAGAAGGACCTAATCTTCTGGGCCGAGACTGGTTATGGAAAATCAAGCTTGAATGGTCTGAAATATTTCACTTGAGAACAGGAGGAGTTCCTGAACAGCAAAGGAAATACAACCGTGTATTTTGGACGATATAAGGAAATTAAAAGGCTTGCAGGTCAAGACATATGTGGATCCTCAGGTGACACAATGGGCAGGATTTTTGGATCGGCGGGTGGTCGCGATCAGCGGGCCTGGGAGTAGCCGGAGAATGGTTCCTCTGGCTGCTATCAGCCCCTGATCGCCATTTTGCGCTGGTAGGCCAATTAATGGACAGCCAGCCTGAAACACATGCTGAAAGGCTCAGCGCTGCCGGGGATGGGGCGGGAGGAGGGCGAGCGTTGAATTCAGCATGGGTGCGGGGCAGTGCGGAAGGAAAGCTTCCTGAAGGCAGAGAGATACCTTAGGGAACGGACGAATTTAAAATGAACAAAAACAGAATTTAAAATCCAGAAAAAATGTCCATGCGTCAGAGTGAGCCGCCTCAATATATGGATGATAATTTTTTCAAAACATTTTAATCTTTTTTTTAATTAATCATGGAAACCTCATCCCACCCTTCGATGAGGCTACTTCAAAAATGCAAAGGCTGCCTGGCCGATTCACCCACCTGCCAACTGTGACATTGGAAGGGCAGCGAAAAATCACCATCAATTACTACTTTAATGGCCTTAATAGGCCTCAATTGTCAACGGGCATACTGCCGACTCTCGCCCATTCCCGCCAGCTGAAATATCACGCAGGTGCACGCTGATGTTGGGACGCTCGCCCAACGTCATCAAGCGCTATTTCACACTTGAGCGTGTTGGGTGTGCGCCCACATGCCAAGCGGAAAATTATACTCCATGCTTCTTTAAGGTCAGACCCCTGCATAATGTATGAATAAGGCAGCCAAACTAGATAAGTATTCAATTCCAAGAATAGACGACTTATATGAAAAGCTAGCTGGAGGCAAATCCGCTGCAAAACTAGACATGAGCCATGCTTACCAATAATTAGAATTAGATAGCACGTCTAGGGGATATGTGACTATCAACACGCACAAGGGCCTTTATCAATATACTTGCCTACCCTTTAGGGTATCATCTGTGTGTGCAATCTTCCAAAGGACAATGGAGAGTCTTTTGCAAGGTCTTCCCTGAGTGGTTATATACCTAGATGATGTTCTGATCACAGGGTCAAACGAGACCGAACACTTAGCCAACCTGGAAGAGGTGCTAAGAAGATTCTTGGAAGATGGCAGACAATTAAAGAAAGAGAAATGTACATTTCAAGCAGCAGAAGTTACTTTCCTGGGTCACAGGCTGGATGCCATGGGTTTGCATCTGGTAGAGGAGAAAGTTAGGGCAAACAAAGATGCACCTTCACCATCTAGTGTAACCGAACATAAGTCTGTCCTGAGTATGCTCAACTGCTATAGCACCATTACACTTGTTGCTAAAAAAGAATCACAATTGGTCATGAAATTCATAACAGGAAGAAGCCTTTGTGAAAGTAAAGAAATTATTACATTCATTGTGTTTATCGGTACACTATAACCCATCAAAAGAGTTGATTTTAACAAGTGATGTTTCTCTTTATGGTGCAGTAACTGTATTATCACATAGAATGGAAGATGGATCAGAAAGACCCATTGGCTACATCTCAAGAACCTTCTTCACAGCCGAGAAGGGTTATTTCCAGCTAGAAAAGGAAGGTTTATCATTGATATTCAGAGTGAAGAAATTCCCAGTACCTGGATGGATGACATTTCACCATTGTGTCGGACCATAATTTATTAATGGGTTTATTCAGTGAGGATAAGGCCATTCTTCCAATTGCATCAGCAAGAATACAACTTTGGACTTTGATATTATTTGCATATGAGTATATCTTTCTGCATCACCCTGGCTTACAAAGTGGAGGCACTCAGTCATCTCCCGTTGCCAGATAGCATCATACATCCTCCTGTGCCACAAGAAGTTGTGCTTTTACTGAATTTCTTGGATTCTTCACCTGTGTGTGCGAAGCAAATTGGGAATTGGGCGAACAGAGATCCAAGCTTGTCTAAAGTACGAGACCTTGTGTTGCAAGGGTGGTTGAATTCACCAGTGTCTGAAGAGATGAGGCCATTCCATGCCCAAAAAACAGAGTTAAGTTGTCAAAATGGAATCTTATTGTGGGGATTCAGAGTTGTCATCCCTTCGTAAGGGAGAAAATCACACTTGACAGAGATTGACAGAGCATCCAGGCAGAGCAAAGATGAAAATGCTAGTGTGAAGCTATTGTCTGGTGGCCAGGCATTAACAGTGACATTGAAAGCATGGTCAAGCCCTGTCTCCATTGTCAGCAACATAGAAATTGCCTTATTCATCTCCACTGTATCTGTGGAAGTGCCCTGGTCAACCCTGGGTTAGGCTACATATTGATTATGTAGGGCTATTCTTAGGTACCATGTTTTTATTGATTATAGATGCACATTCCAAATGGATGGGTGTGTATGATGTTAGGTCACCAACATTGAGTGCAACTATCGAAAAGCTGCATCATTGTTTTAGCATACATGGCCTACCGGAAATCATCGTTTCTGATAACAGTAGTCTTTACCAGTACAGAGTTTCAGAGATTCATGCACTTAAATGGAATCAAACATATTAAAACAGCCCCATACCATCCCTCATCAAACAGATTATCCAAGAGAGCTGTGCAAACTTTCGAATCTGGAATGAAGAGGTTATAAGAAGGTACTCTAGAAACTGGACTTCTTCTCAATTATCATACAATACCACATTCAACTACGGGTTCAACACCGTCTGAATTATTGATGAAACAACAGCTACGTACAAGGTTAAGTCTGGCGTTTCCAAACTTAGAGGGGAAGATAGAGAAGAATCAGATTAATGAAACATTGAATCATGACATTCATAGCAAAGCTAGCACGTTCACTGTAGGAGACACAGTATTTGTGCAGAATTTTGTAAGTGGACCTAGAACCATTGTCTCAGAGGCTGGTCCCTTATCCTAGCAGGCGCAACTGGAAAGCATAATTGTTCGAAAACACGTGGACCATCTTTGGGATAGGGAGACATACCAACAACCTACTATTCTGTCTGTGATTAACATTGAACCATTAATCCCTGAGGTGACAGATTGACCTAGAATAGACTTACCCGATGTCTCTGTGGAGTTGCCAAACCCTGAACGGCCACTTTCTAATGATGTATCTGGTGCTGCAGCTCCTGATCATATTGATCTTGTAGAAGAACCTCAAGTGGTAGAGCTATGCAGCTCAAACCAAATAAGGAAAGCACCTCGAGACTTAATCTTTAATCACCTGAAGTTGTGTATATGTATATGTTGTTGGATATTCATATGCTTTTTGTAAATAGAAACTGTGAAAAAAAGCTAAATGTGGTAACTGAAGGTAAAGCTTCTTCTACTGCTTATCAGGGGTCATGTGATGTTCCTGGAGGCTCCGACCAATGAGCTCTAAGTGCAGGTATTCAGGGATCGGGCGTTGGTGGGGGTTGGCGGTGGGATGGCATTCTGTTGAGGATCCTGTTCAAGCATGCAGCATCTGGTAAGCTCTCTGTAATAAAATTTATTTGTTCCTTTTTGAAACCTGTCCAGTGTTCCAAGCCATTACAAAGGTAGAAATTTAATACCCACATTCCCCCCAACCCCTGAAAAATGTTTGGAGGCAGAGCGACATTTTATCAGGTGGGGTACACCGCCACCTTTCCACATCCATTCGATTAAGTCCAGGGCAGGAAGGCTAATGGATGGCCTTCCCACCCAGACACTAACTGAGGCCCTGAAGTGAGCAATTAATGCCCACTTAAGTTCCTCATCCCATCACTTCTGCTATTCAACCAATGGCCGATGGGGCACTTGCTATGGGGAGGGGGTTTTTCATTCAAAGACGCTCAGGGCAGAATTGTCTGGTCCTGTTGGCATCGGTGCCATGGAGGGGGGTGGGGAGGTGGGTGGACAATGTGGTGAGAAGGCCAAAAAGTGGTTTGACGTGAAACCAGTTTGCGATATGCCGCTCCACTCATCAACGGTGGGCTCACGTTTCCCACCACCACATGTCGGGAACCATGGGCAAAATCATCCCAAATTTTCACTAAGTGGGGGTGAAGGTAGTGGGTGTGAAAAAAGTCATTTTCCCCACCAGCTGCAATGGTGAATTTTCGTGCCATATTGTCCTCTTCATGGCGTACCTGCCTCATTAATAATGCATTTACAGAAAAAACCTCTGGATCACTAGCGGGCAGGGTCAGATTTGCCCGCTACACCGTGATCTCAGTGCTTCCTCGCTCCCGACACCATATTTAAAGTGCACCAGAGCACGTGCCTACTTCATGACTTCAGACCAGGACTGCTCCCTGAAAGCAAAGAAGACAGCAGCCCTCAAATTTAGTGCTGCCTCTCTGGGGTAGCTGGTGGTTGCAGTGGAAGGCCGCCACAATGTCCTCTACCCCCGCTCTGGTGGCAGGAGGTCCACCAGAGTTACCAATCTGGCCTGGGAGGCAGTGGCAGCAGCAGGCAGTGCCACTGGAGCACAGAGAAGGTCAGCTATCCAGTGCAGGAAGAGGATGAATGATTTCATCTGTTCCAACTCACACACACAAATCCATCACACATCCACAGGGGTCTCACACCTCAAGGGATAACACCACTAACTTTCATACATATCCTCAAATCTCCATCAGTCTGGAGCTTGTGTCCTCATCCTGTCCATGACTCGCTCATCGCCCAAACATTCCATGCAGTGCCATGCGTCCTGCTCACACTCTCTCCATCTGTTGTCATGAGGAAGAAGCTCATTCACAACGGCAGGGAGAGGTCCCAGACGGGGGTGGAGTGGCCCACATTAGATCCCTCATTCACTTTGAGGAGCGTGTCATTGTGCTGACTGGTGAGGACATAGACTGTGCCTCTGGCAACGATGAGGTTGGCAGCAAACACCCAGGTGAGGATCCTGTACCACATCATCCCTCTCAATACAACTGTGAGTGCTCTCCTTCCTGCTTTTGACTCTGCTGCCATGCACTAATTATCTCTACTTTAGAGAGCTCTGCCAAGTGACCAACACTCTCAGCCAGCCAGTCCCTCCCCTCCATCCAGGTCCTCACCTCCAGTGAAGAGAACCTCTCCTCCAATGCAGAGCTGGAAATAAGCAGCCTGGAAGACCCATCACAGCACTTACCCACACACTCCATCAGCGCAGGGACACACACCTCAGTGGGACCTAGATCTAGAGCAGGTTTGGTTGCACACTCTGGTGGTCACTACATGGACACATGTCTGCAGCAGGAGGAGGCAGGAGGAGCCAAGCTCTCCGGCACTTGGAGGGCTGCTGGGGAAGAGGCATCTGTGAGGTCTGAGTCAAATGATGAGCCTCTGGATTCAGCCTTCCAACTCATCATGGAGGATCAGAAAAATGCGGGAGTACATCATGTAGAGCTTCGGAAGCCCTGCATGTGAGTTGAGGAGTATATCCGCCTGCTCTCTGATGAAGTGGTGCCCACATGTGCATGTATGGAGGTCTTCATGGGGAGGATAGTGGACGCCATGGAGACCCTGGTCCAGCAGAACGCAGAGATGTGGGCAGGCCTGCACTCCATCGCGGTAGCCATGGGTGAGTTCCTGCAGTGGCAACACGGGCACCTCAACATTCCTCCAGGTGCTCCATCCCCTCAAGGAGTCAGGTTGGGGTCCATGGGCAACTGAAGGGAGGGGGAGGAGCAGCTGGACACCCCTGGGTCATCTACTTAGGAATCTCAAGAGGCTGAATTTGCTTTGTCTGTGAGCCCCCACCCCCTCAACCTCGTCCTCTGTCACCACTGAGTGGGTAGCTGGCCCAAAGGAGGAGCACCAAAGCAAGCCGGGGCCCTCGAGGCCTCAGCTCTCCAGCATGCCGAAGTTATCAGAGGCAACTGGGCTAACCATTGCACAGGTTGTCTCCACCCTGCTACGGATGTCAGGGTAGCACCTAGAAAAAGTGATAGGCCTAGGAAAGTTAAGAAATTCTGATCACAAGTGGTTGCATGAGTGAACACATTTTGTCACTTTATAATCTGAAAATATATTCATTTTCACTGACTAATGTTGCCTTTCAGCTTCATTGACAGGCTTTGCAAATATTACTGCTGCATCACCACCTTTCCCCCATCACTGTTAACGCCCCCCCCCCCCCCCATATCACCTTCCACCTCCCCACTGTTTCCTACCATCACAAACGCTTGTCTTTCCAGGATGTCCAGGTGAACGTGCACGTTCTCTACATTCCTGAGAATCCCCTGCCAACCACACTGGCCTTCCCAATGTCCTCCTTTCCACCTCTAGGGTCTGTTTCTCCACCAACCAGCCTCATCCTCCCTTCTACGGCTATGGACGCACTTTCACCCTCCCACTCTTATCAGCTCCTACTGCCCCGTCTCGTACTCACAGTTCCCTGCTAACACACCCACCCTCAGTTCACTCCCCAGAAGGCAGTCCTTGACTGCACGGAAGACCCCCTCCTTTGTATGTTCACCTGCACTTCCTGCCCCTTACTCCCTCCTCCCCCTGAACACCTTCACCCCCTCTGAACTCCTTCCTCCTTTCAAACTCCCTCACCTACACCTTCCTCCTCTGCCACCTACTTCCCCACTTGCTGCATTCTCCCCCGTTACATGACATGAGTCCTGAGCATCTCATCATCATCCTCCATGAACCTTGTGTCTATGAGGGCCTCCCGAACACACCTGCCTCATCTGGGCAGTACAATGGCCACATCGGTAGCATCCTAGCCTGGGTGTTAATCATTTGTACGTAATTTTCACTATTGTAAATAAACTTCCAAGAATATCTCCCTGCCTATGGCTCCTTTTTATGATGAGTAGTGTTTGTGCCACTCAGATGTGAAATCTTGGTTTCTGCACAAGATAAAGGCAGGTGTCTCAGCCTAGGGCCTCTTCCCTGTGCTTTGTGCTGCCTTCAGTCCAAAGTGATAGTGCGGCCTCACACTTCCTGGATACATTACTGATGCCTGCACCTCGATGGTGCTTATCATTGCTTCCAGAATGTCATGGGAGGCGTTGCAGAGTTTTGCTGTTCTCTCTGTGTGCTCTCAGCACATTTAAGGTGGGGCTGGCCCCATCTCTTCAGCGTCTGTACCAGTGACGTTGTGTTCCTGAAGGGGTCAAGTGCTGAAGGCTGACAAAGGATCAGGTGCATTTAAAGTTTCATGCTGCGTTTCTATGGTATGACCCTGATCACAGAGCACAAGGAAGCTGCCCTCAGCCGAACAGGGGTCAGACATTCACAGAGGCTGTGTGAAGATCTATGGAGTGTCCTCACTGCATGTTTTTAATCATCCTCCTGGAATTGAGTGACTATTAGGACCTCCTCTGCATCCTCATGACAGGAGCCTTATCACAGAGGATATGTGAGCTACCATCAGCCTGACTGGAGTCAAACATTCACAGATGTAATGTGTGGATCTATGGTGTCTCCTTACTGCATAAACATCCTCCACAAATCTAGCTGCTCTGAAGGCCTCCCAGATGTGCCTGCCTCATCTGGCCAGTTCTATGGCCTCATCGCCTTCATCGTCACCTTCGAGAACCTCCTTACCCTCATCCCCGTCAACGTCCTCCTCACTGGAGGAGGACTCCAGCTCTCCCATCTCCTCCTCAGCCGGCATCTTTCCTCATTGCAGCGCCAGGTTGTGAAGGGCACAGCAGGCGACGATGATGCGTGACACCCTCTGTATCAGGGCTCCAGCAGACCGATCCAGGCACTGGAGCCTCATTTTCCACATCCTGATGGTTTTTTTCACCAAATTGTGAGTTGCAGCATGAGCCTCGTTATACCTTAACTTTGCTGCAATCTGAAGCTGCCGCACAGGTGTCATCAGCCATGTCCTCTGCGGGTAGCTTTTGTCCCCGAGGAACCGTCCCTGCAGACTCGTGGCCCTGGAAGACATTAGGGATCTGTGACTGATTGAGAATGTAGGAGTCATGGACACTCCCTGGAAATCAAATGCAGACCTGCAGGATGTATTTGTGGTGGTCACACATCAGCAGTTGACACAGTTGACCATCTGTTGCGATGGAGATCAGTGCAGTCGATGGCATCCTGCACCTACGACAAACCTGAGATCTGAGCAAATCCAATGCTCTTGCATCTAGGTTTTCATGGTCCCAGTCAAAATGCACAAAGCTGTGTGCCTTCGCAAACTTGGCATCTGTGACCTCATGGATGCATTTGTGGGTGAAGACTTATGATATCCCACAAGGATCACCCGTGGAGCCCTGAAAGGAGCCAATGGCTTAAAAAAACTGAGTGCAACAGTCACTTTCATGGCCACTGGCAGTAGATGCCCCCCATGTCCCTGTAATGCCAAATCCTGCAGCAGGTGGCAGATGTGACCGACTGGTTCCCTAGACATGCTCAGTCTCCGGCTACACTGGCTCTCGGTCATCTGCAGGAATGGAAGGCAGCATCTATAGACCCTAAGCCTAGCTAGGTGCTGACTAGTGCCAGCTCACTGTGGCTCTTCAGTGGCGTGTGTGGGAGCCTCAGCCGCCCCTTCTTCCTGAGGGCGCTGCTCCTCCCTCTGCACAGTCAGGGGTCTCAGTTGATCTCTTCTCTGTTGTCTCTGCTCCCTGTAAGTCACGAGGCATGCAGCTACTGCACCAGGATTCATGCTCCTGATATACTCCTCCTGCAGGATGAAAGAGAGAGATGTGTGGGTTAGCTTGGGTGTTCTAAGAACCTCTCTTGGATAAGTCTAAAGACCCCTTAATGCATCCCAGAGAGTGCTGGCCATCAACATGGCTGCCTGAAGCCCCGCCCTCCACTGCTCCATTCCACCTGACCGATTAGCAGCAGCTTTGCCCATTGGGCTGCAAGTTGTGCTCTCAGGTCAAGTGCAGCATTCTCCTAACGCATGCTGTAATGTTGCGCTGTTAGCTTGAACCATGGAGCAGACCTGTCCAAACCGTAATGATGACATTGCAAGAGGCTGTGAGCACCTCCACCAGTGACTGCTCTATAGCCAGCTTTAGCAACGAGATTGTACAACGTGCCCAGTCATCCAACTGCACTAAAATGCTCATTAGTTTGCAGCCTGTGCCTGGGGTTTGAAAAGCTCTGGAGCCCTTGATGGCACTTTCATGTGTCTGCATTGCTTGAGTGGGCAGATAAACTAGATGCCTGACCCTCAGCATGTCAGTGTAGCTCTGCCTGACCTGTCTCCGTTCTGGAGGAATGGTCACCTTATACAAGGTTTCCCTGATGTGTGGCACCTCCTTCTCCCCACCACCCTGCATGTGCTTGTGCACTACCATCAACTGCGGGGCAGCCCTTGCTCCCACTCCCCAATTCACCAGAACCTCAGGGCAGCCCTTGCTCCCACTCCCCAATTCACCAGAACCGCAGGGCAGCCCTTGCTCCCACTCCCCAATTCACCAGAACCGCAGGGCAGCCCTTGCTCCCACTCCCCAATTCACCAGAACCGCAGGGCAGCCCTTGCTCCCACTCCCCAATTCACCAGAACCGCAGGGCAGCCCTTGCTCCCACTCCCCAATTCACCAGAACCGCAGGGCAGCCCTTGCTCCCACTCCCCAATTCACCAGAACTGCAGGGCAGCCCTTGCCCCCCCCCCCCACCACCCCCCAACAAATTGGCCTCAACCACAGGATAGACCTTGGCACCTCCCCACAAAATGCCTCGGCAGATCTCCCCTGCCCCCCACCCCCCCCGCCAACTCGCCTCAGCTGCAGTGCCAGCCCCCAAATCGCCTTCACCGTGAGGCCCAACAAGTGACGCTGGCGAGCGCTGCGCAACATTACTGTGCACTCACCTCCAAGTTCCCCTCAAAAGTGCGGGCCGCAAAATGCATGCCCTGCATACGCGGTGGTCATTTCACGCTGACGGGCTCGGACGATCTAGCGTGGGGGTGATTTCAGCGAGCTGGCTTTATTAATGATAGGCGGATGTATTACAATGATGTTCCCAACATCAGACGGTGGGAAACACGGCCCGCCATTGACGAACAGAGCGGATGATTGCAAACTGGTTTCGCGACATCGTGAAACCAATTTTTGGCCTTCCCACAGTATTATCCATCCACGCCGCCAAACACGCCCAATGCCAGCGGGCACAGAAAATTCCACCCGTTCAGCTATGCAGATGAAAAATTGGCAGGTACGAAACTATTGCAAGCACGGAAGCAAAGTTTGCAGAACCCTTATACAAGAGCAAAGTGCTTGAAGTGACTTCACATTTCTGATTAAATCTTTGAACTCAATATTTTCAAGCACTGGAAATCAAGACATGATTCTTCATGCAAAGGCGACTAACAGAGTGAACTGCATCACATCTGACCCTCAGTGGAGGAAAACCCTCAGACCTGAAAAGTGACCAGCCTCCTCAAATTACCCTGGAAAGTGAGGTATCTCAAAACATTTTAACTTGTTAAGCAAGCTTTTTTATGCTACTACTATGCAGTGGCAACTTAAGTGGTATTTCCACTAGCAGGACACTGCCATCAGTCCAAAGAAATGTTCTGCCTACCATACAATTGAGCAATGTAATGCATGAATTTCAGTACTGGTGCAATGCCAGGTGTAAAGGCTGTACACCTCAATGATTGGTTGAAACAGCATGTTCTTTCAGTTGTTTGTAATAGGCAGAGTATAGACTGTAACCAACCAGCTGGGCTTGCAAAAGCCAAAACAAAACGTCTGCTATTACTTGTGATTCCATGATTGGGCAGCACTTGCTGAACAATCCTGAGTGCACTAACAGCTACAGTAACAACCAATATAAGGTAATCAGTCGAGCTTGTAATGTGGCTCATTTACACTTGCTGCAAGTGACTTACATTGATAAGTCACTTTGCAGGGACCCGTTCTCTGCAAACAAAAGGAGTATGTTCAAACCTTGCACCTTCTTTTGAATTACCCAGGAGCTTGGGGATCCTATAGTTCCCCATTACATTCTCCATGGCAATGCCTCAGCCAATCAGAGTCAACTTGCTAAGCAATCAGAACCCTTTTCTTCTGTAGCATAAATCATTGTGATTGTTTGAAATTTGGCATTCTTAGGTTTGTCCTGATGAGTGCAAGACAAAAAGCTTTGGCAACATGTCTCTCTTTTCAGCAATATTCCAGTTCTGTACTACCAGGTGATAGCCTTGTGCATGTTAGTGTACAGCTGTCGGGTTTGTCATAGGGCCCAAATCATTTTCTCTGCAATTATTTTGGGATCAAATCTGAAGGGCCAACTAGTGCCAGTGCTGCACCAAACTTTATCATCCCTGGCCACTTCTGACCTCCTGGCCTTCCAAGGAGCTACCTGCTCTAATTAGCATGGCAGTAGCAGGCCCCAACATGGTTGCCATCTGCCTTTGCTACTGGCATCAGGCAGGCAACTCTCACCTCATGGAGGTGTTCGAGGCTCCTAATTAAGCACCGAACTTGCCTTCTGGCCCAATTAGACTATTTAAATTTTAAAATTGTGATGCAGTAATGATGTAGCTTGGGCATAGGGTCAGTATTCCAAATTCATCCAGCTGTCAGGTTCCCGATGTGAACTGCATCACATCTGACCCTCAGTGGAGGAAAACCCTCAGACCTGAAAAGTGACCTGCCTCCTCAAATTACCCTGGAAAGATGAGGTATCTCAAAAAATTTGAACTTATTAAGCAAGCTTTTTTATGCTACTACTACGCAGTGGCAACTTAAGTGGCATTTCCACTAGCAGGACACTGCCATCAGTCCAAAGTCCATCAGTCCATCAGTCTTTTTTCTTTCGAAAAGAGAAGATCGAACGAGAAATGATAGAAGCTTTTATGAAATATTTAAAAAGTTGGATCCAAATACAGTTTTTTTTCCAGCGGACATAGAGCTTAAACATTGCCAAGTTAAGGGCAACAAAAAGGAATAGGAAATGCAGGAAGAATTCTGTTCTCAAGGCATCGTGAGTGTGTGGAACAGAATACTGGTGTAGGTGGCGGAACAAGAAACCTAAAAGAGTTTCATGAGGGAGTTAGAAATTTTCTTTTCAACAAATTGGAGTTGAGGTCTTGAAAAATGCACCAAGGCATTAATGTGGATAAAAGGGCAAGATGGACAGAGGGTTATCGCCTATCCGAAACTATGGGGGTTACAGCCAACTCACAAACATACGTTTTAGGGTATAAAAAAATCAGTGTTCAATAATAAATTTGGTATTGTGAAGTTCAACTTGTGCTGGAGAGGTGCCAGACAGCATATTGTCTCAGGCAGATTTTCATTGCCCAGGCCATCCTACAAGTGTTGACCTTGGTGCTTTGGCTGAGCACTGTGATGAGTCTTCAGTTAGGGTGTCATCAGATTCCTCTTCCGAGGTGTCTTCAGGACTTGAGTTGAGAACCTGGCTCGTGGACTCCTCGGCTGCTTCCCAGGTGTACCTGCGAAAACGAGAAGAGATAATCAGTGCGAGGCAGGGGACTGCGGAACAGGGGAACTCACTGACAGCATGGTTATCTAATGGATGTTGTAATGCTGGATTCTCACTTGGCTGAGCACTGCCGACCTCATCATCAGCACAGGAACAGTGCTGATCTTCGCTGGCCAGCTGGATAACTCTAATTTCAATGTCTGTGAGGACCTTGACTTCATGCATTCAGCCATGGGTCTGTGACCTTTCCATTTTGTTGTGTGCCAGTTTGTCCTGCATGAATAGAGAATAGAGTGTAAGCAGGACACCCGCCAGGCTAGATGAGAAGGATGCCTGGCATGTGTGCGTGGTGAGTGGTGCCGTGGATGGGATGAGTTCATGATCTGCAAGGCAGATGAAGGTGTATGTAAGAGAATGAATGGTGATTTCCCCTTGAACTGGTAGTGAGTAAGATACCTGTGGGTGTGTGATGGGTTTTTGAGTGTGTGAGTTGAAAGTGATGAAAAGAGTGACTTACCCTGGTGGAATAGACAAAATCATTCATCCTCTTTTGGCACTGGGTGGCTGTCCCCTTTTGCAGGTGTTGGCGCTGATCACTGCTGCTATTACCTCCCATGCTAGATTAGTGACCTTGCTTGCTGGCCTTCGCTCAGAGCTGGGGGGGTAGAGGACTTCACGGCAGCCCTCCACTGCATCCAGTAGGTGCCCCAGGGAGGCATCACTAAACTTGGGGGCTGCATGTTTCCACCCTTTGGCAGCCATGACTTTCCAACAGCTTCCAATGCCTTAGAGAGTGCTAGCTCTGTGCAGTGGTGCTCTTTAAATATGGCACACGGATCATTGAAAACCTGAGGCGCTGGTGGAGCAGGCGAATCAGAGGCTCCCCCACCAGCGATCCGGCGTGTTTCCTTGAATGCATTATTAATGAGGCAGGACATGCTGTGAATCGGGTGATATGGTGCAAAAACCCGTCATGGCAGCCAGTGGGTAAAACCGCTTTTTTCACACCCGCTTCCACACTTAATGCAAATCAGGGATGATTCCACCCTCAGTCTCTGGTTCTGGGACCTGGGTTTGGAAGTGGGTCCTGCTGATAGCCACCTTCTTCCCTTTCTTCCCACAGCACCACCCTCTCACTAGCCAGTAATCACCCCCCATTTCCGTACGACCCCCCATCCCACACCCATTCACCTGTCGTCTGGGTTCTTCAGTGATGCTAGGCCTTTGCCTAGGCTGTTGCACTGTGGCAGTAGCCAGTGCTGCTGGTGGCCCTTTGCATCAGTCTTCACGGTGGAAGACACGAGTAACGTCCCCAAAGTTCAAGAGAGTCGGGGGGGGGCAGAAGTGAGTATGGTGGCCATTACCAAGGAGAAGGTGCTAGGAAAACTGAAAGGTCTGAAGGTGGGTAAATCACCTGGGCCAGATGGATTACACCCCAGAGTTCTGAAGGAGATAGCTGAAGAGATAGTGGAGGTATTAGTGGGGATCTTTCAGGAATCACTGGAGTCAGGGAGGGCCCCAGAGGACTGGAAAATCGTAAGTGTAACCCCTACCATTTAAGAAGGGAGTGAGGCAAAAGATGGGAAATTACAGGCCGATTAACCTGACCTCGGTCGTTGGTAAGGTTTTAGAGTGCATTATTAAGGATGAGATTTCAGAATACTTGGAAGTGCATGATAAAATAGGGCAAAGTCAGCATAGTTTCATCAAGGGGAGGTCATGCCTGACAAATCTGTTAGAATTCTTTGAGGAGGTAACGAGTAGATTAGACAAAGGAGAGCCAATGGATGTTATCGACTTGGACTTCCAGAAGGCCTTTGACAAGGTGCCGCACAGGAGGCTGCTCAGAAAGATAAGAGGCCATGGTGTTAGAGGCAAGGTACTAGCTGGACAGAAGATTGGCTGTCTGGCAGGAGGCAGAGAGTGGGGATAAGGGGGTCCTTCTCAGGATGGCGGCCGGTGACAAGTGGAGTTCCGCAGGGGTCAGTGTTGGGACCACAACCTTTCACTTTATATGTTAATGATCCAGATGAAGGAACTAAGAGCATCCTAGCTAAGTTTGTAGATGATACAATGATAGATGGAGGGACAGGTAGTATTGAGGAGGCGGGGAGGCTGCAGATGGATTTGGACAGGTTAGGAGAATGGACAAAGAACTGGCAGATGGAATACAATGTGGGGAATTGTGAGGTCATGCACTTTGGTAGGAAGAATAGAGGCATAGACTATTTTCTAAATGGGGAGAGAATTCAGAAGTCTGGAATGCAAAGGGACTTGGGAGTCCTAGTCCAGGATTCTCTTAAGGCTAACTTGCAGGTTGAATCAGTAGTTAGGAAGGCAAATGCAATATTGGCATTTATTTCAAGAGGATTAGAATATAAAAGCAGGGATGTGCTACTGAGGCTTTATAAGGCTCTGGTCAGACCACATTTAGACTATTGTGAGCAATTTTGGGCCCCGTATCTCAGGAAGGAGGTTCTGGCCCTGGAGGGGGTCCAGAGGAGGTTCACGAGAATGATCCCAGGAATGAAAGGCTTAACATGTGAGGAACATTTAAGGGCTCTGGGTCTATACTCAATGGAGTTTGGAAGGATGAGGGGGGATCTGACTGAAACTTACAGAATACTGAAAAGCCCGGATAGAGTGGATGTGGGGGAAGATGTTTCCATTAGTAGGAGAGACTAGGACCCGAGGGCACAGCCTCAGAGTAAAGGGAAGACCTTTTAGAACAGAGTTGAGGAGAAAGTTCTTTAGCCAGAGAGTGGTGAATCTATGGAATTCATTGCCACAGAAGGCTGTGGAAGCCAGGTCATTGAGTGTATTTAAGACCGAGATAGATAGGTTGTTGATTGGTAAGGGGATCAAAGGTTACGGGGAGAAGGCGGGAGAATGGGGTTGAGAAACTTATCAGCCATGATTGAATGGCGGAGCAGACTCGATGGGCCGAATGGCCTAATTTCTGCTCCTATGTCTTATGGTCTTATCGTCTTCTGGCCCTGCCAGCAATGGAAAGCTGCAGCTCTCAAGATGTGGGATTTCTGCCTCCAGGTTCCTAATTTCTAGAGAAGACCAACTGCAACTCATTGAAATGTCTGACTGGTAGTAAATTCCGTTCCTCAGTGGAGACGTTGTGGTACTCCCACCTGTTTTCCAATCAGTGGGTGAGACCCTCATCACCAAGATTAAATTCCTTCCAAGTTATCTGCTCAGTTTCCCTGGCATTTCCTCATTCCCCATGATATTTTCCTCTCTCTGATCCTAAGTGAGCAATGTTTAGTTTAGCTACTCTGTTCCTTTTTATACAATGGCTCTTACAATCTGTTTTTTACATTCCTGGCTAATTTATTCTCTTTCTACTTTTTCTCCTACTTATCAACTTTTTACTGCCCCGTTGCTGGTTTCTGAAACAATCCCAATCCCCAGAATTACTATTATTTTTGCAACATTTTCTATAAGACTCTTCTCTTCATTTAATACTATCAATAACATCCTTAGTAAGCATGGATGGATCTTGTAATGAGTCTATACCCCGTTGTTTTTGAATATATGGGGCAGAATTTTCCCGTTCACATGTGGGGCGGGGCCCCGCATACCTATGCATAAAATGACATGCGGTGACCCTCGCCCAATGTCACTGCGCGCCCTCGCGATATTTCTTTGGTCGGGCACGTGTTGATCTCCGATGCGCACCCACCATTAATTAAGGGGCCACTTAAGGCTCTTGAGGCACCAATCGACGGTGATTTTTGGGTGCCTGTGCAATCTTCGGGTTGTCGCATGGGTGCAATGGGCAGGCGGGTAAGAGAATTTTCTATTAACCTCATCCACGGGTGGGATAAAAGGGCTCAGTGGGGTCGCGCGTGTGCTCTGTCAAATATTGATTTTTCAATGTTACTGATACTCGTCTGTGTGAACTGCAATACTTCACAATGCATACCAGCTGCTTGGTCTGGACTCACAACCTTCAGCTCAGCATTCTGCAGTGAGGAATCTTTTCTGGGCCTGCAGGTTACAGGAAGCCTTCCCTTAGCCTGGGAATGGGAGCTGAACTCTCCACTGGAGGCACCTCTTCTGAGGAGGAAGGGAGGGCTAGAAGGGGGAGGAGACCAGGAGTGCACATTCAGCCTCTAGAGGAGCCACATTTGGGAGGAGAGGTGCAGGCACAAGGGGTGCAGGGCCAAGAGGTAGTCCAAGGCAGAAGGAGCTGCAGAAGATACCACTTAACCTGCTGCCAGGGTAAACAGGTGGCAAAGCGGCTACCTCAATATGTCTAAGGTGCAGTTCCGAAGGAGACTCCATCTCTCAAGGGAGACAGTCAACCATATCTGTCAGATGATTAGGCCTGAAATCTCCACAAACTGCGTGGGTGGACACTCCATACCAGTGGCTCTAAAGGTTACAGCTGCCCTCAACTTCTATGCCTCTGGATCCTTCCAGGGTTCGGTGGGTGATCTTTGCGGTTTCTCCCAATCAGCTGTCCACACTTGTGTCAAGCAGGTTACAGACACTCTGTTCAGACAGGCATTGACCTTCATCTGCTTCCACTGGGACCAGGCAAGCCAGACACATTAAGCCAGAGGCTTCGCAGCCATTGCTGGCTTCCCCCGTGTCCAGGGTGCTATAGACTGTACACATGTGGCCATCAAGGCGCCAGCAGGTGAGCCCAGTGCCTTCGTCAACAGGAAGGGCTTCCACTCCATGAACGTGCAGATAGTGTGTGACCACAGGATGCTGATTCTACAAGTCTGTGCAGGCAGCTCCCATGACACCTACATCCTCAGACACTCCCAGGTGCCGGGGCTCTTCAGTGCTCCAGCCCGGCTGGATGGATGGCTGCTGGGTGACAAGAGTTATCCCCTCAGAAGTTGGCTCATGATGTCTCTCTGCCATCCAATAACAGAAGCTGAGCAGTGCTACAATAGGAGCCAGGGTACAACAAGGGCTGTGGCGGAGAGAGCCATTGGTCTTCTCAAGATGCGCTTCCGATGTCAGGACTGCTCAGGGGCACACTCCAGTACCCCCAGATCGTGTGTCACTGATAGTGGTTGCATGCTGCGCTCTCCACAATCCTGCACTGGTAAGGTGGGAATGCTGCAGACGATGCAGATGTTGACGCAGTGTTTGCAGCTGCACACGATGAGTTCAGCAGTGAGTCCGAGGGTGAGCATACACAGGGAAATGCTGAGGGGTTAGACGCTGACCCGGGCATTCTCCAGGGAGGCAGGGACATGCAGGAGGCTTTAATCCAATGAACCTTCAGCTAACACAGCACATATGGACCTCCAGGACAAGCCTGGGCTGCAGGCTCTAAACTCGATGCCTCAGTGCAAATCCTGCCAGATTAGGAACAGTCACTAAGGGCCTTGTTAGTAAAGCTGAACGTCCCACAAAACACTCATAACATTTTTGGAGACCGTCCACCTGCAGAAGAAAATAGGTACCCTCAGCCATGGTGACATGTCTGAATTTAATATTACAACCAAAGGAACTTAAGGAAACAAAATGGCAAAGGTGTTAAAAATCACACCAACTCTTAAAGACCTCATTGCCAGCCAACACTGTAAGGAAGAGCAAGAACATTGGATCAATTAACATGGAGACAACGTCAACATGCATCCCTGTCCCACGGATCATTATGCGCTCATCCTTCCATAAGCAAAGGTCAAGCCATGTTGCAAACTTCAATCACTGAACATTCAGCACTGCCATGGCTGTTGGGAGAACAATGGTGACCTCACTGCTGGGCAAACATACCTGCCCGTGGCACCCCAGCCTCACCGACACCAGTGGACCTAGGCTCATGGGGCCTCTCCAAATCAAGAGCCTCCTGCTCGAAGCAGTTGAGAATCACCAACTGTGCCAGCCCTCCGCCAGTCCTCACCCGCTCGGCTGCGTTATGTGCATTCTTCTCCTGAAAAGGAGAGAAGAGCATTGATTAGTGCCACTTGTACCTGGACTCTCTTCACGTACGGCCCACCCCAACCAGAGTGGGACATTGCAGGGCTCCAGTGCCTCCTCACCCCGATGCTGCCGAACACTCACACAAAGATGCTAGGCCTGTCCCCACTTACCAACCCCCTTGGCCAAATGCTGCCTACATCACATTAGGCACCACAAGGCCTAATATTCCATAGCAAGGAGGCACAAGCACGTGGAGCACAGAGGGCAGCAGATCGATTGGTGCCATGTCACCTTGAAGCTCCCCTCCCAGTATGTCATCACCCTGACTTTGACATGTCCTGGAGTTCCAGCACTGCGCCTAGGTGCAGCTCCTCCAGGCTGCCCCCAAAACAGTCATGTGGGTGTCCATGTACCATATGCTGCAGGTGCAGAACCCATCTCTTCACCACCCTCTCAGAGTGACCTCGGCATGGGCAATATCTGCTGGCCGGCCCAGCGAAGGACACATTCCATCAATGATTCAATGCAGCCACTACACTCAGACTTGGGGAGGGGGAGGGATGGGGTGGGGGGGGAGGCAGTGGGGCTCGGTGGCACCAGCAGGGAAAGGGAGAATGCCTACCTGCTGGGTTAAGTGACCAATGCCAACATGGTACTCACCCTTCCCGAGTGCAACAGGTCATTGACATGTACACACACACATACAGGTATCCAGGTGCGTCGAACCAAGTCTCAGGAGCTCACCACCTCCGCCACCTCCTCCCAGGCACGTTTGGTAATGTGGGGACCTCCTCCTCCCATCCTGGGGTACGAGAGCCTCCCACCATGCTTCCACCTCCTCGAGGAGGGCAGCAAGGCAATCATCCGAAGAATGAGGGGCACAGTGCCCCCCCCCTGCCCTACCCTCCTGCCTGGCCTGCTCACCAGCAGCGCTCTGGGGAGCCCTTCCACTGGCCGTGATTCACAACCTTTGAAAGACTGCAGCAGCTTTTTTAAACAGGCCGCCGGGTCGCCATTGGACCCGGTGGTCATTGCAATCCCACCGCCACCGGCCCACTCCAGCTCTCCTTGGGAGCCGCGATTCACACTGCGTGGGCCTTAATTGGCCCACCCGCATAAAATGGCGGCATGAACCCTATCACGGGTGGCAATTGGGTTCACACCTGCCCATTCCTGCTCCACCTGCCGGACAGGTAGAACAGGTGGAAAACTCTGCCCATGATGTTCAAACTTTCAACCGACTAGAAATTTTGCAATTTGAACTGAGACAGAGCAAACCGCTTAAAAATACAAGACCACATTCCAAGGTGAAGGTGAGAAACAAACAAAGAGGGAGGCATTTACTATAATCCGGGTGCCCATCAAAACTCATAGCCGTCTAAGGGCAAGACATTAAAAATGCAGAGTACTGGATATTGAAACAATGGCTGCCACAGACAGATCCACCCAAAACCTCTTGAAAATATCCAGTGGGTGGAAGTATTTCAAGGCAAGGCTGCTACCCATTAGAGAGGGATTACAAGTGACATAGGCGCTGTCAAAAAAGTCTTCAGCAACGGAAACAAACTGATGGCTCTACTCTCTCCTCTCTCTGTCTGCTGCCCGATTCAAGTAGCCAGCTCTACCAGAAACCTACCGTGAACCAAGTTCTCCTAATAATTGCAAAATCTTCTACATCTGACCGCATCATCTTTACATTTTTAATGTCCTGTCCTTTGACTCTTATGAGTTCTGATGGCTGCCTGGATTATAGTAAATGCCTCCCTCTTTGTGTTTAAAAATCTACTCCTCAAGGATGATCAAAGGACACTTAACCATATATTCTTTTACCTTTTTTTATTAGACTTTAACTCCCTTTATTCCTGATACTTGTATGCGTGTGTACGTGTGTCTGTGTCAACCTGAATGATTAGCCCACTTTCAATGTATTATGTCTGCATGATTGCGTGAGGGCTGATGCTTGATGCCGCATTTTTATTATTTTTCTCCGATTTATTGGTTAATAAATTTGTTCTTTCTTTGACTCAAGAAAATCTTGCTTGACTGGCTCATTGTTGCTCGTTGTTGCTCACAGCTTAAATAGTTAATACATTCTGGTTTAGAAAAGGAGTATCATCATGAAAAACAAACAAACCTTTGTTGTGGCCAACCAATGAGGTTGAATCGAGGGGAGCCAGTTCACCCCTTCTGACTTGGTCAGAACAATCTCCTCTGATGAGATTTTGGGCTGCATTTTACTTGAGATGTTGGCCCACCAATCCACCTGCTACCCCCTCCTCCCCGCCCCGTCATACCATCCCTGCAAGGAAATTCAGCTGGAAGCTGACCTGCTCTGTGCAAGCCTGCCCTGCTGTCATAATACGTTGAAAGTGGGCTAAATTAGTTCACAGTTTGACGTCTGCCCCTCACTTGCTCCAATTGGGACCAATCAGATTGGCCAGCAGCTCCACCGGTTCCCGGCAGCAGCAAGAGCTCCGTAGTGAGCACTGACAGGACTGCAAGCAATCCTAAGGAAGAAGTCCAATGGACCCTGGAGTCAGATATGTATTTGGCCAGTTTAGGGAGGAGAGCGAGGGTGCGGTGTAAGGGTAGGTTTTGGAGAGCGACAGGTAGAAAGGGGGTGTTTATTATCTTGGGGCACTGCCCCCGATATGTAAAGGCCACCATTCCTTCCTGCCCTTTTAAAAACATTCCCATCAATGCCTGCCTGCCCATCCCAACCATATTATGAATCTTTTGAGTTAAACCAATCAAACCAAATCAACAAAATGAAGGACAAATCAAGCACAGCCCCTAATTCCAACCATATTATGGCATGAGCAATGTATTATCGGGGTCAATTGGCTTGTTAACAAGCTCAATTGGCTCTTAATTATTTATTTACATATGGCAGGTGGGCTGCTGATTATCGGTGTGAGCTCAGGGGTAGGTGGGGAAATGGTGGGCTGGGCACCCAATCCGGCAGGAATGTAATATCCAGCCCTTTGTTTTTCAATGGAATGTCCTTGTATTGAACAGTCTAAATTGTTTCTTAAATGTTTCCAACTGCTTATTTACTGCCATAACTTTTAGTCCATTTACCCACAATATTGTTGTGGCAGCAGGGTGGTGAAAGGTTGAGCGCTGTGATATGGTGCAGGAATAGAGTGAGTATTGTTGGGAGATGTGGAGATAAACATTGTCAATGGGTGCGGGTGCCTGTTGAGGGAGGTGGGGGCGGGGGGGGGTGCGGGGATGTGGTAAACTGAATGTTACAGGGATTACTGGGTTGAGGGTGGGACAAATCTAACCAAGCCAGGGACATTTAAAAACTCTGCAAGTCAATGAACTGAAGACAGACCTAAAAGGGCGTGAATTCAGTTCATGATAAAAAGGGGATGTGGCTTTACTGGAATTATATTTTGCCACTAGGCCTTTGCCCCCTACTTATTACTGGAGCCAGGACAGGAAGCTCCAGGATGTAAAGGGAACAAGGGTCAGCAGTGTGGGCATTCACTCTGCCATTGACTTGAAGATCTGGGCTCGTTGTGACATGGCAGATGATGTGTGCTCAGTGGATCAAATCCATGAGGGAAGCTTGATCGTGCTATCACAATGGTTTTGCCAATTTGTATTTATTTCAAGATTCATGCACTGAATTCAGAAGTAATAAGAGCACCAAGACTTTAGAGATTTAAAAAAAACTAAATAAATTAAAAATATTTGTTAACAAAAGAGAAGATTTCAAGCACATACATAGAACTACAAGTTACTACTATAATAATTCCTAAAATCTCAAATTAACCTGGCTCCCAGTTACACCCTCTTTAAGGCAATGGTCCAAAAATAGACTTTAAATTTAACAGATCCAGCAAATTAACACAATACCCTGGACAGTGGGATTCAAAATGGCTTCCGCCAGCTTTGGATTCTGTGGGTTGCAGGCTTAATGCACAAATACTGGAGGCTTCACACCCTTCTGTGAGATCTTACAACGCCATCTTCTGACACATAACGTCACTCTCCTTTATATATGTTTCTTCCTTTTTAATATGTAAATCCCATTGTTTCCAAATCCTCCTTCTTCTATCTAAAAATGCAAACTCCCTTTACACCTTACATGCTAAGACCCCAACCGTGTTTACTCATTAGCATATTAACAACACTTCTAAACCTTACTTCTTTTGAGTGCTTCAACTTGTATTCTGCTTGGCTACAAAATGTAAATTAAATCACACACACAGTCAGAACAACACAACAATCTCCTCCCCCATAAAGCAACGTTACAATAAAGCAGAAAAATATTATGGAAATTATTATACTCTCATGACAGGCCATTAGCTCTCTTTATCTTTCCACAGTTGTTGCCTGCTCTGTAAAGTATTTTTTCTTTTTTCTTCTTTCTTGTCCTTCTCTGTGTCGCCTCTACTCATTCACCTCTCTTGCTGTAGACCAAGGCAAATGCAAATGCACTCATTTCTGGGGGAAAGTGTTTTGTGCAGAATTCCTGAAGTCAAGGCAAGGTTCTTCAGCAATGCCACATTATTCCACATCATTAAATTTTAAAGTTTTGAAGAATTTTAGAAAGCAGCAAACACTTTTACGATTGCTTCAAGAGCCAGCAAAAATCAACCAGTAACCTGGCAGTAGCTGATGATACCTTTAGGCAATGCTGGGAGTGGGGTTCAATCCTTCCTGTTGCTGAACGTGTGTTCGGCTGTGTATATTTAAGAGACAGTGTTAGCTGGAGAAATGATATCAAAAATGGCACCGCCAGCATCCAATCAGCATTATACACTAATGCCCTCAGCAAGGCACCATCTGGCAGCATCTGGCATGGCTAGCAGCAGAAATGTTTGCATGCCATGGATGGTATTTTGGAACCAGAGAAGCAAGAACTAAGGAACCAAGGTTTACAACTTTATTTTCTTTGACTGCTTTTCTTACCTCTCTCTCTTGTCAATCCATCAGCCGATCATTCCACACTATTGCTGCTTGTACTTTCTTTCATATGTTATGATGCCTGCTGACGGTACAACTGGATAAGCCGAATCCCAGGGCCGAACCAAGCTTGATAGGCTTTTATTTGTTTGTTTACATACGTGGAGAGAGGCTACTGAACAGAGTCACTGGAGTCAGCTAATAGAACTTTTAATAAAAGCATAAAACATTTATTAAACAAGGAAGGGTGAACTATATTGCAATACTTCTTCACCCACAACTATGCCTTTACAAATATGTAAGGATAACACAAGTTACAAAAGCTATCTTATACTCTAATGTTCACAGTAAGAACAGTCAATGTAAACCAATTGGCAACCTGTGGTCAGACACAACACACTCTGAAACTAAATGGCAGATGCCACCCAAGACAGGTGCTATGGATCTCTCCTCAATTCTCCCCAGATACTTGTTACACTGTGAGCCAACCAGACTCACTGAACTCCATCTTTCACACGAGGGTTTCCAATCTCCACTTTTCAAGAACTCACCGTAGAGGCTTCTCCCAAACCGATGCTTTCTCTCAGGCGCCTTCCGCAAGGGTTCACCTCTAAGGTTTTGAACTCTCCTTCTGATGTTCCTCTCCCCTAGATCACCATGTGCATTCAAACTGTCTTCCACGTGCTCTCTCTAACCGATTCAGCTGTCAACAGAACCACTGCTTCACAAGCTCTATGCACTTCCTGTGCAGGTGGGGAGGGGGGAATCTCCCAACTACCAGAGTGCGCTCTTTTGCGCATGCGCACGAAAAAGCACACACCTCCCTGAGACGAGATGGGACATGTTAATAAATATCACAGAAACTTTATTAAAGTTTTTTAAAACCGACGTGAAACCTCATCCCGCCAGTGGACGAGGTTTCATGTATTATCAGAAGCCCACTGGGGCTCCTGGCCTGCCCGCCAGCCTCAAGATTGGATGGGCAGGGCCTTTAATTGATTTAACCACCCTGTCAATGACCTCAGTTGGCCATTGACAGGTTGGCGGGCAGACAGCTGATGGCGCTGTGCCCCCGCCTTCCTGAATATTCAAATGAGGCGGAATGACATTGGGGGTTCCCCCGATGTCATACCGCATCGTTTTCGTGTCGGTGAGCGGGCCCCGCCCCCAGCTCGCCGATGGAAAAATTCTGCCCATTAACTTTCTCTTCCTCTCCACAGATGCTGTCAGACCTGCTGAGTTTTTCCAGCAATTTTTGATGTTGTTTCAGATTTCCAGCATCTGTAGTATTTCGCTTTTATCTCAGTTTTTCTACTCCTGTATTTGCTCAACTTCTTTTACAGTCGTAAACTCTCATTAGAAACACAGGCACCTTTTACAGTGAAATTAAAACTCAACTTGACCTTTTCTTAACACACAAATACAGAAATACAAATCAAACTTAAACTTTAAAACCGAAACTCTTTCCTAACACCCACAAGTACTAATATAACTTACCTAAACTATCTCTATTTTGTAATGCATGTGAGACATTAAACTGAGACCTACTGAGGTGGATGTAAAACATACTGTGGATCTATTCAGAGCTGAACAAGAAGTTTTCCCAGTTCCTTAACCAATATTCTTCCAGCAATCAATACCATCCAAAACTGATTAATTAGGCCTTCATCATATTTACTGATTTTTGAGGCCTTGTGTAGTGCAAATTATCTACATAACAGTAGCTATTTGAAATATAGTTAATTGGGTGTGAAGTATTTTGATGATATCCTAAGTGCATGACAAGATGCTATATAAATCCAAGTTATTTCCTTCCTTTTGCCTTTTTTCTTTCAAATATTCTCCTCTTGCTGGTCCCTGTGTTCAGTTGGTTTTCCTTTTGAGCGTAATGCCAACCTTGCATCATCGACGAATAAAACAAAAAATGCTGGAAATACACAGCAGGTCTTCCAGGATCTAAAATTAGAAAAGACTGGGCAACATTTTGAGCAGCAATCCATTGTCAGGATATATATATATATATATATATATAAATTATTGTCAGAACTCTCTCTCACACACACACACACACAGACATATATATTAATATTGTGGCCAGCTGCTGCATTTCAAATATAATAACAGGGTAATTGCATTGTGGAAGCTTTTTAGGGATACAGGGAAAAGCTAAGCTTACAATTACTACTTAACATTATTTATAAGGCTAACATAGGCTAACTCCTGCAAATTAATTAACAGAGAATCTTTATGCTGGTTTAGTGCTAATATTAGAAAGGTGATTTGTTAAAGGCCAGGCAACAAATGGTTAAAGGACAGGCAACAACTGTTTTTTTCTCTCCGAGTTTGTGACCTTTTTGATTACAAATATCATGTAAAGCTGTTTGCTTAAAACTGAAAGGTCAAAAGGTAATGTCTTAATGTAATGGAACTGATGATTGCTGTTTGTTTGGAATTTCATTGAATAAGTAGAAATTCAGCAGTTTGTAATCAATCTTACACAATGGCTGCTTGGGGACCGATGGGGGAGGTGCTGAAGCAAGCAGATCTAAGAGGAGATTAGTCAAACTCGCTGCTGGGACCTTCCTGCTCTAGGAAGGGTGACTGGGGGTGAAAGTAAGCCAATCATGAACTGTTGCTATCAGAGAAAGGAGCCAATCATGGGCCGTCGCTATCAGAGAAAGGAGCCAATCAGTAAGTGTGTATATTGCAGGGCAGGAAGCAGAGGCCTATTTAAGCACGTTGCTCGTTAAGCTTCAGGCCATTGCTGCAGCTGGACAAGGAAGGGGGATAGTCTGGTCAGCTATCTGAACAGAGAATGGGCAAGGACGGATCGACCACCTGATCCTGTTTGTTTCTCAGGGAAATCCGGCAACTAAAACACAGGGTGAGTAGTCGCTGGTATAAGTATTATTGAACTGTCTGTAACAGAAATCAAATAATAAAGTGCAGTTGTTTTGGGCAAAGTATCGAGTTTTGGGCCATTGATATCCAGAGTAAACCTCCGAACTAGGTAGTAGGAATAACCCACAGGATTTTGGCGAGCCAGCCAGGAGGTTGAAGGTAGAGAAATGGTTAAACTCGGGATGGAGGGTTTAGTGACTCAGTACGTAGTCAAGAAATTATCTCTCAAAGAGAGATGGGTCCAGATGATTTTACAGAGTAAGAATGTGGTGGACAAAGTGAACTGGCGGAAGCCAAATATAGAAAAGGCCGTCTGGTTGAAGGGATATCAAAAGAACCAACCTATACAGTTAGAAGAGACAGAACAACTGAAACAGAAGTTGGAGGAGAGGGAAGCTGTTGTCAGTAGGCTAGTGAAGGAACTCAAGGAAGAAAGGCATGGGTGAAAAGAGGAGGTAGGAAAGCAAAAACAGTGCAGTTGGTTATAATTTATGGAAAGCCATTCCGTGACTAACCAAAGGCAGAGTGACTCATGGGCAGAAAAAGAACACACACACGGATGGGGGGCAGAGGAAACTGAAAGGCATTGTGCCGATCGGTGGGTTGGCTACCAGTGTTTGGCAGAGGAATGTCACCGGACCCGGCAGGTACAAGCAGGTCATATGGAATGTCAGGATAAGATTGAGAAGCTGAAAAGGGAATTACAGGTAAAACAGGGAATAGTATATGAAATGGGGGGAGGAGAAGTAGAGGAGGGTACCGAGGAGAAGTCGGAAGATGAAGACGGGCAGATGACAGGGCATCTGGGCAGATGGCCGCCATCCTGGAACCCTGGCAGATGTCCGCCAATGGCACCTATGCGGCAAGAACGTAAGTTGCCCGATGCTCAATTGGACAGGGAATCTGTCATTCCATATATCCCCGATCAGTTGCAGGGTAGGGCCGACAATATCCCAAAATTAGAAACAGGAAGGGATCTGTATGGCCACTTCTTAGAGATGGATCAGCTGGCAGTATTACATGGTCTGGATATTGATGAAAAGAAGTTCACATTAGGTAATAGTCTCTCCACCAAGGTTAAGGGGGGAGGAGGGCAATATGTTGCCTCGCAGAGCAATGTCTTAGCTGCCATGGGGACCTCTATGGGGGGACCCTACAAGCTACAGGAAGGGTTTACACAGGGACCCACAGAATCACCCAATGCCTATGTAAACCATCTCTGGGCTGTCTATGATGCAGCACATGGGGGACCACCCCGAATCGGGGGGAGTTACAGGGATGTCTCCTGAAACATTGGCTGAGGACCCTGATTGCCCATTCTTTGCCATAGTTACAGGCAGCCTTTGAGGGCTTTGATCGCGAAGCCGCCAACAACCCAGAAGCTGGGGTGTTAAGAAAATGACCTTGAAGTTTCAAAGGTGCCAGTGAGATAAGAAAGTTGGGTCTGAGAAAAAGCAAAAAGGAAAGATCCTTGAGGCCAAGTGTACAGCTCCGAAGCCATGGAAACAGGAGGGAAAATTTAAGGAAGGTAACAGCGGTAGTTTAGAGCATTATAACTGTAGGCAAAAGGGACATTTTACATGAGAATATATATATATATATATATGTATACATATATATATCAAATATTTATAGATATGTATATCTAACCGATTATATATACATACATATGAAATGATTGAACTTTATGTGTGCTGAGTCATAGAGTTATACAGCACAGAAAGAGGCCCTTCAGCCCATCGTGTCCATGCTGGCCATCAAGCATTTATCTAGTCTAATCCCATTTTCCAGCACTTGGCCCATAACCCTGTATGCTATGACATTTCAAGTGTTCATCTAAATACTTCTTAAATGTTGTGAGGGTTCCTGCCTCTACCATCTCCTCAGGCAACGTGTTCCAGATTCCAACCACCCTCCGGGTGAAAAAACCTTTCCTCAAATCCCCTCTAAACCTCCTGCCCCTTGCCTTAAATCTATGCCTCCTGGTTATTGGCACCTCTGCTAAGGGAAAAAATTTCTTCCTATCTACCCTATCTACACTCTTCATAACAACCCTAGCCTATCCAATCTCTCTTCATAGCTGAAATGCTCACATCCTGGTGAATCTCCTCTTGTACTTCTCCAGTGCAATCACATCCTTCCTATAGTGTGGCGACCAGAACTGCACACAGTACTCCAGCTGTGGCCTAACTGGCATTTTATACAGCTCCAGCACAACCTCCCTGTTCTTATATTCTATGCCTCAGCTAATAAAGGCAAGCATCCCATATGCCTTCTTAACCACTTTATCTACCTGTGCTGCTGCCTTCAAGGATCTATGGACAGGTACATCAAGGTCCCTCTGATCCTCTGTACTTCCTAGGGTCCTACTATTCATTGTGTATTCCCTTGCTGTGTTAGTCCTCCCAAAATGCAACATCTCACACTTCTCAGGATTAAATTCCATTTGCCACTGCTCTGCCAATCTTACCAGCCCCATCTATATTGTCTTGTAACCTAAGACTGTCCTCATCAGTATTTATGACACCACCAATTTTTGTGCCATCTGTGAATTTACTGATCATGCCTCCTATATTCATGTCTAAATCTTTAATGTACCACAAACAGCAAGGGTCCCTGTACTGATCCCTGCAGTACACCACTCGTCACAGGCGTCTAATCGCAAAAACAATCTTCGACCATCACTCTTTACCATTACCCATTACCTTCTTGACTATTCTCCCATGCAGGACCTTGTCAAAAGCCTTAATGAAGTCTATGTCGGCTGTATCAACGGCACTACCCTCATCTACACAACTAGTCAACTCTTTGAAAAATTCAGTCAAATTTGTTAGACATGATCACCCCCTGACAAAACCATGCTGACTATCCATGATTAATCCCTGCCTCTCTAAGTGGAGATTAATTCTGTCTCTCAGAATATTTTCCAGTAGTTTCCCTACCACTGATGTTAGACTCACTGGCCTGTAATTATTGGTTTATCCCTACTACTCTTCTTGAATAATGGTACCCATTTACTGTCCTCCAGTCCTCCGGCACCTCTCCTGTGGCCAGAGAGGACTTGAAAATTAGTGTCAGGGCCCCTGCAATCTCCTCTCTTGCCTGGGATACATCTCATCTGGGCCTGGGGATTTATCCACTTTTAAGCCCGCTAAAACCACTAATACCTGCTTCCTTTCAATCCTAATTTTTTCAAGTATATCACAGTCCTCCTCCCTGATTTTTACACCTACATCATCCTTCTCCATAGTGAACACAGATGAAAAGTAATCATTCAAAACCTCACCTACATCCTCTGACTCCATGCACAGATTGCCACTTTGATCCCTACTGGGCCCTACTCTTTCCCTGGTTATCCTCTTGCCCTTAATATATTTATAAAATACCTCTGGATTTTCTTTTATCTTTATCTTGCCTGCCAGTGTTTTTTCATGCCCCCCCTTCTCTCTTCTAATTACTTTTTTAAGTACCTCCTACACTTTCTATACTCCTCCAGGGCTTCTGCTGTTTTCAGCCCTCTGTATCAGCCATAAGTCTCATTTTTTTTCCCTTATCCAATCCTCTATATCCAGGGTTCCCTGGACTTGTTGGTCCTTCCCTTCACCTTCACAGGAACATGTTGCCCAAACTCTCACTATTTCCTTTTTGAATGACTTCCACTGGTCTGTAGATTTTTCTACAAGTAGCTGCTTCCAGTCCACTTTGGCCAGATCCTGTCTTATCGTATTGAAATCGGCCTTCCCCCAATTCAGGACCTTTATTTCCAGTCCATCTTAGTCCTTTTCCATAGCTACCTTAAATGTTGCAGAGTTATGGTCACTATCCCCAAAATGCTCCCCCGCTGACACTTCTACCACTTGCCTGGCTTCATTCCCTAAGATTGGGTCCAGTACTGCCCCCTCTCTTGTAAGACTTTCTATGTGTTGGCTCAAAAAGCTCTCTTGGATGCACTTTAAGAATCCTGCCCCCTCTAAGCCTTTTACACTAAGATTATCCCAGTTAATATCAGGGAAGTTGAAATCCCTTACTATTATTATCCTATTATTTTTACGCTTCTCTGAGATTTGCCTACATGTCTGCTCCTCTATCGCCCCCTGACTGTTTGGAAGCCTATAGTACACTCCCATCAAAGTGATTGACCCTTTTTGTTTTTATGTTCTACCCATATGGCCTCATTTGAGAAGCCTTCTAAGATACCATCCCTCCTTACTGTAGTCATTGACTCCTTGATCAATAGTGCAATGCCATCTCCTCTTTTACACTCCCCCTTGTTATGCCTGAAGATTCTATACTCTGGAATATTGAGTTGCCAGTCCTGCCCTTCCCTCAACCATATCTCTGATTTAGCAACAATATCATATTCCCATGTGTTAATCAACACCCTCAATTCATCTGCCTCATTTGTAAGACTCCTTGCATTAATATAAATACAATCGAGCCTTGCATTATTCCCTTGTGCTTTAACAGGTCTATATTTGCTCTGCCTTCCAGACTAACTTAGTTTATCTTCTATATTTGGCTGTGCATCGCCCTCTACTGTACCTCCACTCTGTATCCCATTCCCCTGCCAATTTAGTTTAAACACCCCCCCAATAGCACTCGCAAACCTCCCCGCAAGAATGTTCATCCTGTTCCAGTTCAGGTGCAACTCGCCCGATTTGTACAGCTTCCATCTTCGCCAGAAACATACCCAGTGATTCAGGAAACTTACAGCCCTCCCTCCTGCACCATCCCTTTGGCCACGCATTCATCCTCTCTATCCTCCTATTCCTATAGTCACTAGCAGGTGGCACAGGGATTAATCCAGAGATTACAATCCTTGAGATCCTGCTTTTTAATCTGTTACCTAGCTCCCTAAATTTTTGTTGCAGGACCTCATCCCTCTTTCTACCTATGTCGTTGGTACCAATGTGAATCATGACCTCTGACTGCTCACCCTCCACCTTCAGAATGCCCTGCAGTCATTCTGTGACATCTGGCACCAGGGTGCCACATCTTTGGCCGCAGAGGTGCCTGTCTGTATCCCTCACTATTGAGTCTCCTGCCACTATTACTCTTGCACACTTACTCCTCCCACCTTGTGCAGCTGAGGCACACACACTGCCGTGACCTTGGCTCTGGCTGCACTCTCCAGAGGAATCTTCACCCTCACTGCTTTCCAACACAGCAAAACAGTTCTTGAGTGAGATGCACTCTGGGACTTTCCTGACTAAATGTCTGCCTCCCTTCTTCTGACTGGTGGTCACCCATTCTCCCTCTGACTGGACTTCCTTAAGCTGTGGAGTGACCACATCTAAGAACGTGCTATCCACGTAACCCTCAGCCTCGCGGGTGCACCGCTGTGTCTCCGGATGACGCTCAAGCTCCAACACCCGTTGCTCGAGCTGGTCAAGCCGGTGGCACTTCCTATACACGTGGTCATCCAGACTGCGAGGAGTGTCTAAGAAATCCCACATTCTGCAGGCCGTACAACACACTGGACCAAGCTCCCTTGCCAGACTTTTTATTTGTTTTTAATTAAAAGACTATTTCCTTAAATTTAAGCCCTGCCCTGCTCACTGAAGTCTCACTCTTTACCGTCTTGCACTGAAGTCTCACTCTTTACCGCCCCCTATTTACACATCTCAGAGCTGAGGCGTTCAGACATGGCTACTGTTGGTAAACATTGTTTGCTAAACAAGCAACTGAAGAGCAGGGGATTTGGAGAACAGGACTAGTGCCTTTCCAGGAAAGAGATCTTATAATTTCACTTTCCCATTTAATTGTGCATTTCAAGACCCGTTTTACATGTGTTTCATAAAACATGGCATAATCTAATTGAATTATTTAAGATAATTCCTAGGATAGACAAAAAGAAACTATTTCCTCTGATGGAGGGAATGCAGCACGAAGAGACATAAACATCAAATTAAAGCAAGGCTGTTCAGAGGTGATGTCAGAAAGCATTCCTTCACACAGAGGGTGGTGGAATCTGGATTTGCCACTCCAATTGGTTCTTGAGGATCAGTCAAGTGATATTTCAAAGCGTACTGCTAGACTTTTGTTTTCCCTTTTGTTCCTTTTCCCCCTTCTGTTCTATTTGATCTTTGAAGGCGTCCCATTGCTTATTCCAGATTCTTTCTAAAGTCACTGAAATTAGCCCGCCTCAGTTGGGTATTTTCACATTTGATTTATCCTTGTCCTTTTTCATAATTACTCTAAGTTTAATGATATTGCAATCACTGTTTCCCAAATGCTCTACCACTTAAATATGTTCACTTGACCGCTTCGTTCCCCAGAACTAGATCCAGCACTGCCTCCTTCCTCTATTGACTTTACACTCCCTCTAGAACCATCTTTTGTTTCTTTACTTGTCCCATTACCACCTCTTGTTGCCTTGTAGCAGCATCCCTTTTGCCATTCAATCTTCCCGGCCTTCCTTTTTCCGAGCCTCATTTTCCTGCCTTTATGCTTGGTTAAAGTCCTGCTATATTTCTAACATTTTCCTACTTTGACAAAAAAGTCATCAACCCGAAATGATGACTCTGTTTCTCTCTCCACAGATGCTGCCTGACCTCCTGAGTATTTCCAGCATTTTCTGCTTTTATTTCAGGTTTTCAGCATTGCAGTATTTCCTTTTGGCTTTGTTGGAATTTCGGTAGGCAGGGTTATGGATCCAATGCTGCTGGATGGATTTAAGATACAGATCAGCCATCTTCTAATGGGATGAAAAAACATTTTTCTCCTGCCTTCTCCTGCTCCTATTTCCATATCCCTTTTCAGCCCCTTGTCTATGGTCCAGAGCTCTTTCTAGCATAGCTCGGGCTGCATCAGGTAGAAATATTGATAAGAATTGTTTCTTGATTTCTGTGATTAATTCTCAGTTGTGTTCTGTAATTTATTCTTAATTTGGAAAACAAGATAACTTAACCAAAAACAGAATTACCTGGAAAAACTCAGCAGGTCTGGCAGCATCAGCAGAGAAGAAAAGAGTTGACGTTTCGAGTCCTCATGACCCTTCGACAGAACTGTTCTGTTCTGTCGAAGGGTCATGAGGACTTGAAACATCAACTCCTTTCTTCTCCGCCGATGCTGCCAGACCTGCTGAGTTTTTCCAGGTAATTCTGTTTTTATTTTGGATTTCCAGCATTCGGAGTGTTTTGGTTTTAAAACAAGATAACTTGTCTGTTGTATTTTTATTCAACATAAAAGCCATAAAAATCAGATTTTCTAACCTTAATCAAAATGGTAGAAAACATCAATCTGAGGAAAATACAACATGGAATGTTTGTGACAACATACAACATGGAATGTTCCTAGTTCCCCCATTACAAGAATCACCGCACCCTCAACCTGAACTCAGGTAAAGGCTACACTGTTATAGCTTTATTCATATACTCCACTAAAATTATTTGTTATTATATTTCATCCGTTTGAGAGCCCTGTATTTCTTGCATCAAAGGTTGGGGGATAGTGCAGGAAAATAGAAGATCAGGCATGATCTAATTGAATGGCTGGGCAGGCTCAAGGGACCAAATGGCCTACTCCTCTTCTTATTTCCTATGTTCATAACGCCTCTTGCTGGGAGACTTCCTCTGTGCGGTGTGTGAATGAAATTGTAAACCTGTCCGTAAAGAATGGGTTAGTGATTTTGCCACAAAAGAAATCTTCCTCATGTGAGAACAACTCAGGCGTTTTAGAAGTGGAAAGGTGAGCACTAAAGAAAATAAAGGAGGAATATGGAAGCAAGAAGTGAACGAGGTTTGTGTGAAAAAGATGTGATTTTGGAATGGTAGAAAGGAGGCAGCCAGGCGAAATAATTTTCAGAAAGAATCGTAAAGACCGAAACACAGGCCGGGACTTTCTGGTCCCACCAGTGGCCTGACCCGCTGGGGGAGGGAATGGAAAATTCGGGGAGCCAGCCAAAAGTGCAATGACTTTGAGCGGCACCGGAAAATCCCGGCCATGGGTGGGGCTAGAACCTTGCGAGAAGGCCCGCGTCATGTTTCCCGGTGACGTAAATTCAAGACATGATCGTCCACTCCCCCTGACAACGCAGGCCGTGCTTCTCACAGTTGAATGTTTGGAACATAATTTTAATAAATTTGCGTCTAATTATTGTGGCCACACACCCGAGCCATCCCCACGTCAAATTTAAATCCCACGTCAGCGTGATTTCTTGACAGCGTGATTCACAACTGCCTTTAAAAGCCTTGAACCTGGCGGCCTTAACTTGGGGGGGATCTCAGAGATGAGTGCGCACAACTTTGTGCAGCACTCGCAATGATTCCTGTGGCTCCGCAGATTCGGGTGGGGGGGGTGGGGGGAGGGGCACAGGCCAGTCTCCGCAGTGGCTTCTCCGTAGCTGGCTCGTGGTGCCAGGGCAAGGGTGAAAGTGCAAAGGGGAAAGGAGGAGAAGGCAACCTTGGGGCAAGGGCGACAGTGCCGGGGGTGTCATGGCAGCACCGACTGAATTTTGAGCACAAACCCATGCGGTGGGGTGGGGGTGTGGGCGGTGGGGTGGGGCTGTGGGGGGTGTGGGGCGGTGGGGCAGGGAGGTGTGGTGGTTGTGGAGAAGAAAACGGCTGGGCCCATGGAAAAACATGTCAAGGATCAGCACTCCACCACAGCTGAGAGTGTTTCGCTTGAACTCCATTGACATGTTTGGAGTCACCCTAGTCAAGCAAGTGTGCCCACTCAAGCAGGGCTAATTCCTCATAGTGCCAATGAATGCTCCTCTACTTTAACCCCTCACATGCATGCTTTAAACTCAAATGAGTGCTATGGTGCTGAAGGACCAGTGTGTGATTTGTCGAGCCTGAGGATCCTTTTGGAAAAGGTGGCCATCGAGCATTGATGGAGGGATGCACTCCTTGTCCCTCGCATTATGTTTCAGTTGTCATTGAAAAGTCACCCTCATGGTACACGCAAACCACAAAGCCTTGGAGTCCAGGTTAGGAAAATGCTTGCGCCTGAGACGAGAGTTCCAGATACAGTCGAGTGACCGCAGCTGCTGACACTCGGTCATGTGGTGCGGGACAGTGCTGGACATGGGCATGGTGAGCCATCATGCCCACTAAACACTGGGCATCCATGTGGTGGCCTGGACTTTCTGGCATGTGCTAAGGAGCCTTGAGAGGCAGCCGCAGGTGATAACCTGACCAAGATTGGTCCTTAGGAGCCAATTGCTGATCCTTGTGTCTGCTAGCGGCAGGGTTAGAAAGGTCAAGAAGATTTAGTTGCACAACGTGGGCATGGGTGTCATAGTGCTGAGAGATCCTCTCTCTTTGATACTGCATTGAGAAGACCATCAGGAACAAGGAGGCTTGTGATCTCACTGTTTGCCTGAGCGTTTATAAACAGGAGAGGAGAAAAATGTGATGGAAGCGCTTGGCTAGCTAGAGGGAGGAGCAGAACCCTGAAAACCAAGGGGGTGGTACGGCCTCCTTCACTCACAGAGGATGAACCCCCACAGAGCATTGTTTGTACGCACATCGCTAGACCCAGGGTCCACAGATGGCACATGTGCTACCTGCAGATGAGTGACGACCAGTGTTGCTGATACCTGTGCACGTCAAGTGAACTAGTCCCGCAGATATGCCACCTTGTGCAAGATTTGGCACCATGGGGACTCAGAGGGCATCCACTGCCATTGGCAGTTAAGGTTACTGCTGTGCTCAATTTCTACAGCAGTGGCTCCAGGATGCAGGTGATGAGGTCATTGCGCTGGCCGGACAAAGCATGCATAGTCGTGTGGCCCTCACTGCCGCAAGATTCCAGGAGACTGATGACGAGATGCAGTGAGGACACTCCTGAGATCTTCACATTGCACCTGGGACTTTCTGACACCTGTCTGGCTGATGTATATATGCTCTGTGAAGAGGCTCATATCATCGAGACGCTGCTGAGAAACAGTGGCCACATGGGCTTTAAGACAACTTGCTCCTTTGGCAAGCTTCATCACCTGTTGCCTTCAGCATCACACCTTCACCTGTCAGGAATTGTGTCAAGATGGGGGGGCAGCCCTGCCTCAAAGGTGCTGAGACCACACAGAGGATATCACGGAACCAAGTCACGCTTGAGTACAGGATTCCTGCAGCAAACAGAAGCCACGTGGAGATGCACGCATCACAAATTGGGAGAGTGACTTTGAAGCTGGACAATCACTGTGCTCAAAAGCTTACACTCTGCACAGGGGAGAGGCCCTGGGCTGCAACACTAGCCTTCATTTTGTGCAGGAAGCAAGGTTTCACATCTGATTGACATGAACACTGTTCATTATAACAAGGAGCAATAAACAAAGAGACATTCTTAGGAGTGTATTTACAATGGTCAACATTAAGTACCCGTGCCATATTGTGCAACTAAATCTTTTTGACCTTTCTAACCCAGCCACTACATTTTGGTGCTCTCCTGAGTGGAGGTGGAGGCGGCCTGCTACGCTCTGTTGTCTGTGATGACCTTGGCAGGTGTCCTCTGGGGGGGCTGGGACACAGAGGGCCTGGCCTACTTTCAGGGTCATGCTGTGTTGCAGTGGCACCCTCCTCAGCCTGTGGAGCTGGAGCTGCTGGGGTCACAAGAAGGGAGGATGTGGATGGGCCAGATACTGATGGAGTCACATGGGTGAATAGCCCCGGGGTGTGAACGTGCTGATTCTCCTCCCAATGGGTGCCCAAGGGCCCATGGCTGACACCTTGAGAGGAAGGGGCAGCTGGAGTGAGTTCAAGATGCCCTGCCCCCCTAACACATTGATGTTGATGGATGCCTGCAAGTGCCTCAGTGATGGAAGGCAACTCCTGCAGCAATGCAGAACCAATGTCCTGGACCAAGGTCTCCATGGCAACCACCATCCTACCAGTGCTGTCCTCAGTGCATTGGCATGCTGGTGCTATCACCTCAGACTGAAGGCGGATGGACTCCTCCATCCTGCCTTGCAACCTGAGCAGTGCAGCACCTTCCTGATGTTCCCGAGCTTGCTTTTGCAGCTCCAGCAACTGAGGTCTGACCGAGTCTTGAGGCTCCTCATCTGACTCGGACTCAGCAAATTTCTGGCCTCCAGCAATCCTCTGAGTGCTGGAAAGCTGGGAATTCCCAGCCTCCACCTGCTGTGGTACAGATGGTGCGATGTGCGCAACAGATTATGACCCCGAGGTTAGTCCAGAATGAGGTCCCACATGAGATGTGTGTCTTTGTGTAGGTGGATGGTGTGGGTGAAAGCTGTGATTGGTCTTTAATGTCAGTGTGTGTGGATTCCCCTTCTGTTGTGTCTTCAGAGCTGTAGTCGAGGACCTGGCTCATGGACCTCTTCGGCTGCTTCCCAGATGTGACTACGAAAGCAAGGAGGGATAATTAGTCTATGGCAAGACACTGCAGGGCAGGGAACCTCAGTCGCAGCATGGTTGTCTGGTGGATGTTGCACGGCTGGATCCTCACTTGGTTGAGCACTGCTGACTTCATCGTCAGCACAGGAATGGTCCAGATCACTGTCAATAAGCTGGATGGATCTATTTTCAAAGTCTCTGAGGATCTTGATGTCAGGTATTCCTCCACCATTATGCGATCTCTCGATTTGTTATGTGCAAGCTTGTGCTGCATGAATACAGATGGAGAGAGTATAAGCAGGACCCTTGCCAGGCCAATTGAGAAGGATACCTGACATATGTCGGGTGCTGAGTGGTGCCATGGAAGGGATCCACAAGGCAGATGAAGGTGTGTGAGAGAGTGAATGGTGATGTCCCTTGAACTGGCAGTGAGTAAGGTTTCTGTGGATATGTGATGGGTTTGTGAGTGTGAGAGTTGAGAGTGATGAGAAGAGTGAGTTACCCTGGTGGAATGGAGGAGACCATTCACCCTCTTTGGGCACTGGGTGGCTGTCCCCTTTTGCAGGCAGTGGCACTGAGCACCGCTGCTACTGCCTCCCGTGCTGGATTTGTGATTGCTGGCCTTCAACCAGAGTGGGTGTAGGGGACTTCACGTTGGACCTCCGCTGCATCCAGTAGGTGTCCCAGGGAGGCATCACTAAATCTGGGGACAACATGTTTCCTTCCTTTGGCAGCCATGAATTTCCAGCAGCTTCTGATCCCTTAGAGAGTGCTAGCTCTGTGCAGGACACCCTTTAAAAATGGTGCCTGGATTACTGATGGCCTGAGGTGACAATGGGGCAGACAAATCAGAGGCCCCACCAGCGATCTGGGTGAAACCCATATCTCTGCATTTTTCAACAACCTGCAGCACAATATAACGGAACAATCTGCCATTGCTATCAGCGAGCCAAACACCGCTTTCCTTACCTGATATTGGACTTTGCCAATTTCTGTGGCAATTCTGCCCATGGTCTGAACAATGGGAACTATTGGGATATGAATAGGCATAGAGATTATAAGTCCTCATGAACAATTTTAAATTTTCTGGGACACTCCATGCCAAACTGCGACTTACAGGGATTAAATGTTGCTGACAGCATGAATTTTCACAACAGTTTGCGGGTTCAGGATTCCAAATCTCAGAAAACTTTTGAATGAGTTTCTGTTCAGCTTCTATGTTTCTTTCTCAAAATTGGAAGAGTAGGGGTGGGGGAAGGAATGCAGTGTGTATAGAGAAGGTACTTAACTGGAAGCCCACCTGGATAAAGCACCATTGGTCTTTTTTACACAATCGTGAGCTGCTGATTGTGACGGCTAATGTGACAAAGGGCATCTGAGAACCTGGAAGGATTCAGTAGCAAAATAAATTCAAGGCAATGGTCACTTTCACTGCTACAGATAAGGCTGTAAACCTCTTGAACTTGGGGTGTGAGTCATCAGCCAGCAATTGACAGAAAACGCAGCAGCATCCAGGTAAGGCTAATCTTCTGAAGCATTGATGGACTGAGAAATCTAAATAAGACCTTCAATTTTGATAAATTATGTAGAGTAGGGATCGAGGCAATGGAAATAAAAGTCTTCTGTGTCGCCTTACTCTAATGTCCTCCGTTATAACCTTCACTATATTCTTCTCCTCCTCTGCAGTGCAGAGGGGGTTTCCAAAAAGAAATTTATCTTCCCATTGCAAAATTTGCATTTGTCAGAAGATACTAATGTCATTATTACCTTTCATGCTGCCTCCTCCATGTAGAAATCTTCACTGTTTCTCTCTTTTTCCAAGGTTCTGTTTGAAATGGGCAATTTATTGCAATGTGTTGGACATGTGAGTACTGGACTCATTCTACTTCTCCTTCACCTCACAATCATATCATGAACACTATTCCCACTGCTTATGCATGAAAGCTGTGCTCCCTACTTAAAGCTTCTTTGGCAATTGGGTTCCTGATATCATTTCCCTTCTTCCTTCCCTGTAAAGGAATGACACTCTCTGTTTCTCTCAGGTACTCGTATTTTTAAAAAAATCATTCATTGGATGTGGGCATCGCTAGCTAGGCCAGCATTTATTGTCCATCCCCGATTGCCCTTGAGAAGGTGATTTCAGAGAGCATTTTACGAGTCAACCACATTGCTGTGGATCTGGAGTCACATGTAGGCCAGACCAGGTAAGGACAGCAGGTTTCCTTCCATAAAGGATATTATTGAACCAGATGGGCTTTTACAGAAATTGACAATGGTTTCACGGTCATCATTAGACTTTTATTTCCAGATTTTTATTGGGTTTATTACTGTGGTTCGACTCGAACCTTGGTCTCCAGGGCATTACCCTGGGTCTCTAGATTACTAGCCCAGTGACAATACCACTACGCCACCACCTCCATCTTAACCTCTGATAATTCTTCTGATTCACTAACTAATCCTTCAAAGATTTCTGTGTGTTTTGCTTGTGTGGGTAGGATGCTATAACAATGATGAGGTGACAGGAGTTGCAGGTCTATAATTGACAGCTCTTGTGAGTTAGGTGAAGGGGTGTGGTGGAGATGGAGTATTTTACACTATTGGCCTGACGGACAGTTACCCCCTGGAAAGTTGCCTAAACCACATAGCTAAGCTGCCTACACAAAGCCAGTGAGGTCCTAATTCGGGTATGCTAATCACTATTCAAAGATTTCACCAGGCCTCGACAGCAGCTTGACCTTTGGCATAAACAAGAAGGCCGCTGGTGCCTTTCTTGCTGGTGAAGGTCAGTGTGAAGGTTGTCAGGAAGCTGAAGATTCCTCCAGTTCATTGCATTGGAAGCAGATGCTGGTAATCAGATCTGAGTGTGGGAAAGGTGGTTCCAGGAAGTCTCAAAGGGAATGGGCTAGGGGCAAGGGGAGGGTCTGGGCTTAATCTTCTTGGCCTCACAAAGAAAAGTTAAAAAAAAGAAAATACCTGCAGGCCTTTTCCAGTACCCCCACGCCATGTTGGGCATCACTTGGTGGGAAATTTATCCGGGTTTCTCCACTCAGCCTGAAGTTTAAAATGCTGAAGGAACTGAATGGGATCATTAGATCCCAAGTAACATCCATAAAGATCTTACCAGCTTTGCACGAGTAGCTTAGCTACCTGTTAACCATTTGTTAAAAATTGGGAATGTTGGGATTCCGACAGCTTTGTGGCATGTACATAACCCGGGATATTTTAACTGCCCACTTGGTCAGTTGCCTCCCAATGTGTAAGATTAAAATGGTTGAGAAATCGTGAAAGTGCAAGATTTTCATTGTTAAGTTGAAAAGAATATCAAAGTACAAGGATTCCACTACTATTCTACAAGGGGAGTAGAAGTCAGAAGCAATGAGAATGTGTAATCTGAAGGGGGCTGATGAATGTTAAGCGAGACCAACAGCAGAAGAATGGTTAGTATTGAATGATGCATTGAGGAGGTCACTGAAATAAGGCAAAAAGTTAGAAAGAAGACAGGGGCATTTCTTTGCATTAATGGAAGAAGGGGTTAAGTCATCAACTACAATATTGATAAGAAGTTTGAAAGAAAATTAGATTGTCATAAATATAGTTTTTGTGATTTAGCATTGCATGTTACCAGACTACTTTAGGGAATAACACAAGGGCAGCAAATTAGCTCATCCCACTTAATTTTTTATATGGGTCAGATAGATTCAGCAATAATTAGGAAGATGGAAAAAAAAAGCAGAAACAACTTGCATCAAACATCACAAAAAATGCCCATGGATTTCGCAGAGGTCTAAGGAGAAACAGACAGTGAACAGACAGTCTGTTCACAGGCGCTGAATAAACAGAACACAATCTTCCTTCCCGTTAAGGCTTTGCATTAAGTTATATACCAGTTTGATTTGAATTTTGCTCGAAATCACGGATGTGTCAGGGGTGAAATTGGTCAACATCAGCAATGTGAAACGACGTAATAGCAAATTGACAGCCCACTCCCAACAGGACCATCTCTCTGATTCCACAAGATGATTTTAAACTTACTCTTTGGCACCTCTTCTGCTGTACAGCCTGGTAAAACCAGGCACAGTGTGCACAGCTAAGAGTTGAGCAGTCTCACAACCAATGGATCAGAACGGTGCTCTACAGCCTAGTCACAACCAGTCGTGGTGACAATTGTACAACTGATGGAGGATGAGGCTCCATTAACTTCCCCATCCGCAATGGTGGAGGTGCTCAGCATATCAGTGCAAATTACAAGACTAAATTATCTTCAGTCAGAAATGGGGGGGTGGTGGATGATAAAAGTCGACCTCCTCCTGAGATACAACCAGAACAGATGCCAGTCTTCAGCCAATTAAATTCCCTCCATGTGATATCAAGAAATTGTGGATTGTGGATACGTCAAGAACTATGGGCCTGACAACATAACAGCTGTAGTGCTGAAGTCTTGTGCTCCAGAACTAGCCTTGCCTCTACCCAAGCTGTTCTTAGTATGGCTCCAACACAGGAATATATTCAGCTAAGTGGAAAATTGACTAGGTATGTCTTGTCTACAAAAGGGAGGGCAAATGAATCTGAATAGTTATCGCCTCATGAGTCTATTCTCAAATATCAGCCAATTGATGGAAGGTGTCATTGACAGTGCTATCAAGCAGCACCTACCTTCCAATAACCTGCTCACTGGTTGTCGGCCTGGGACTGCTCGACTCCAGGGGCTGGAGTTTATGCGACTGTAATGGTCCCGTCAACCAGTTGAAAAGTCAGGGGCGAGCCAGCCTTCCCTGGCCCAGGAAGCCCTGACCGGATTGTACAGTCATCAGGCAGTTAGTTACCAGAGGTTGTGGTTTCCTCCACCGTGTGGGAAGCTGTCCTGCCTCCGAGAGCTGCAGGTCAATCAGATGGCAGCAACTCTTCAGTCCCAAGTCAGTCCCCAATGAGGAGCCATGGAGGAGGCAGACTGAAAGATAACTGGGGCGGCCTCACCAAGGCCAGTCAGGGAGGCCCAAGCAAGTGAGGGGGGGGGGACGGCACAATAATTGAAAGGCCGAGGGGGTTGCCCTTTTCATTGAGTAGACCGTCTGATGGCCAAAGGGTGCCCAAACGGTATGGATCCCTTGAGCCTGCAGCCAGTACACTCCTCGCCATTGGTAAAATACCATGTTATGACACAGCCGATGGTAAATGCTGAGCGGTTCAAATCCCAGAGGGAAACTTGAAACAACTTCCACAACTGTTTTGCAATTTGTGTAAATTTCAAGATGTGTGCCTTGAATTCAGTAGTACTAAGACCACCGCATCTTATAGGTTTCTTACAAAACTATCTTCAACCTTTATTAATGGAAGAAATGATTTTAAGCACATGCATAGAAACAAATTACTGCTATGATAACTTCTAAAACCCTGAATTAATCTAACTCCTAGTTACACTCTTGTTAAGACACATAGGTTTTAAAAGACCCAGGCAAAGACACATGATGCCCTGAACAATTCAATGTGAGTTTTCTTAACTTCAGTTCTTTGTAAACAGCAGCTTGAGGCTCAGATGCAGGAGGCTTTTTCACACTTGTTTTAGATCTTCGAATGCCTGCCCTTACACACGACCTTCGTTCCTTTTTACATATTCCCCCTTAGAAAGCAAATTCACATTATTTCACTGTCTTTGGACTTTACCTCTGTAATAACAAAAATCTCTCATAGTACCAATTTTACCAGAAAACTTTGGGAAAAATAAATACAGGCCTGAATTTTTGAGTCGGCAGGCGGGCTCAGCGGGACCGGGCGGGGGTGGTCACGGAGCTGATCGCCACCCACAATTGGCTCCGTGTCGCCATTTTACGTGGGCGGGCCAATTAAGGCCCACCCAGCGTAAGATGCGAGCTGTAGCACGGAACTGCCTCAGGGAGATGGAATCGCTATTGAAATTATTAAACAAATGGATTAATGTGTCACGTGAGATTGGACATGTTTTTATAATTAAGAATTTTTAAAATTTATTTAATTAATAAAAGCTTTAGGAAACCTCATCCTGCTCGTGGATGAGGGTTCCTAAAAAACATGAAGGTCGCTTGGCTTTCTCGCCTGCCCATCAACCTCAAGGTTGGACGGGCAGCATTGACAATGACGTTAATTATTTCCTTAATGGACTATTTAAACATCGGCGTGCGCACAGCCGATTCTGGCGTGCGCCTGCCGAACGAAACAGTGTGGGACAGCTGGATGACGCCAGGATGCATGCCCGACATCATCGCATGTCATTTTACGTGTTGGCATGTCAAGCCTGCCCCCGCGTGCCCACTAAAATATTCAGGCCACAGTTTTTTTAACTTCTGCTGGTTAGGTGTAATATTTCACTCCCTTTTTTGACTTCAGTCCAGTCTGGTTTACTTAAACATGCAATTGTTCCCTTTACACTTTACACCCGAAGACTTCCCCCACGTTTACTTACTTAACATTTCAAACCTAGCTTATCTTCTGATACATCAAAGCCTTCAGACCAGCTACCTTTAATTCAATTAAGTCATTCACACACACACATATACACACACACACACACACACATATACACATAGACCCACAGACACAGACCCCATTATTACTCCACTTTACAATAAATTCCAATAACATTATGAAAATTATCATATCTCCCTGACATACAACAACTGGTAAGATATCAACAGAGGCAGTAGATGATGGACATAGCATTTCCTGCCATTCTGCATAACCCTGCCCAGCTCCCCTCCCATTCCAACAAGAGGACATCTAACCATCTCCCCCTTGTCATTCACAGGGATTGCCACTGAAATATCTGCGTCCCATGAACATCTAAAAAATAAATGCAAACATGCATTCATATGACCTTAATTTGCATATTTAAAGGGCCTACCACCAGAAACAGGTTGGCACTCTAACCATACAGTTGAAGGCCCTTTGAGGATGGCCAGCAGGCACGCTAGTCTAAATGGGGTGGTAATACATTCATGACTGGTTTAAGCTCAGTGGTCAAAGTTAAATTCTACATCAAAGGATCTGGCTGAATTTCCTTTTTGGCTGTGAATAAAGGGAGGTAAAACATAGAGTAATTGGAATAGCACAAACAACATCTCAACTCATTGACAGCCTTTTGGCAAGTCTGAAAAATTAGGGGATTCATAAGTGGCATTAAAAAAGTGAAGAGAAAGCAAACCAGAACATAGCAAGTGTCTTTCAGGCATGTGACAGAACGACTAGTTCCTCTGTTTGATGTTTGCTAAGTTGCTACATGAGGCACTTGTGGCCATCTCATTGGGCAGCATTGCAGCAATCCTGTGAAAAGGTGTGCCAAATTTCAAGCCCCAGCTGGCAATATTGTCACTGTATGTACCAGGCCTCTGCTGCAATGGTAGCTTGCAGCAGATGGCCCAGCTCTGCATCTGGTTCTCAGGTGACCCAGGCTCTGTGAAGCAGGTTTCTCCATAAATGTGTGCCACAGATATATTTATCAGCGTCTTAGCAAGTGCAGCTGATCAGACTATGCTGCCCATGTTGTTCCTGCCTGTTTCCTTTCCGGGAAAAAGTGTGACATATTCCAAGGATGCATGCAGCGTTATTGGGCCAGGCATTCTGACTAAAGTCAGCCCCATTTTCTTTAAAGTCAGTTGAACAATATTGATATGAATTTGATTTTTGCCTGTAAACATCTTTTGTTCTAGAATGTGATATGCAATGACCAAGAAATGTGATGCTGACTGATTGTATTATGTTTGCCTGCCTAGAAGTGTTGGAAATAATTTTGCTTGCAATGCAAAAAACAAATGGCACAACCACTTTAACATTTTAGAAGCATCACCGACCTAACAAAGGGTGCTCTAATAATGTAAAACCTACCTCTGTGGCAACCTACCCAACAATATTCATTTCTTGGACTACCTATGTATTATTTGGTGCCAACAGTTCAACAAGAATTAATTTTGTCTCAGGAAAGTAGTCCGTTATCTTTGCTTCAAGGGCTCCTGTAATTATTTAGTCCCATTTACTGCCTGTTAAGCTTTTAAGGCACTCTTGTCTGATTGCTGACTTTGCATCATTCTGAAAAGTCAATCCTGTTTTCACCCAATGCCCACAGGATGAGTTAATGGCAAAGGGCCATTGGTGGCTTGACTATAATTACAGCTTAATCAATCTCCTGGTTTTAATATTTTAAAGTTCTGTTGTGAAACAGGATTTCTGTACTTCTTACAGACTTACCACAGTCAAAAACTTTTAAACAGATATTTCAATCGATCACAAGAAGCGCTGTGCTCTAATCTGGAAATCTGGATCAACTCTTTGGACTGATAGGTTGTGAAATCGCCTTTGACGGTTTTACAGTGGTATCTGTCCAGTTACTGCTTAGTCAATTATGTTTCTTTTCAGCTTCATTGGTTTTAACTTGTTATTAGTGCTGAATTAAACCATCTGCTCAACAGTCCTTAGCATCACAAAAACGGAAATTGAACTTTGTGACTTATAAGTTGTTAACATCGCTACCAGATTTAACCAGGGAAAGACACAACAAGCTCTGCAATGCTGGAAGCCATGTTTTACTGAACAAGAAGTAGAATTCAGCATAGAGAAACATCTAGTAACAAAACAGGTGATTTAGCCTTGCCAGCTCATGTTGCTACTTACAATCCATGCAAGTAAGTGAAGGAGATAATCTATAGCAGTGATGGCTTCTTTGTGAGTAAATGCTCACAAATTCAAAATTGGGGAAGATCTCAAAGAAGTTGTTCAGGAGCTGAACACAATTGGGGTGAAGTTCAATATTGGCTGGGATACAATAGTGGATCAGCCAGCTATCATATGCTATGTGCAGTTATCTTCATCACTGACTTAAATGGAAAAGAAAATTGAGTGGGTTTAAAATGGTTGGCTGATCTACTACCCTCTCACAGAGTACCATGATTGAATGTCATGTACAATCTCCAGAAATAAGAGGAGCAAATAAAAGGTGAGGAATTATGGCAGCAAAATTGGACTCTGTAGCACCAACATGTTCGGTGCCACAGGAGATGGTTCGAGGAAGAAATGGCATGTGAACTGCTCCTGATCACTTTTGGCGCAGCCCGTGCTGATTACCATGTTGTGAAGGGCAATAGCACAGGCATCCCAAGCACCTCTGGAGTAGTCAGATAGTGATGTCAGTCAGCATATAACATTGAATTAATACCCAAACTGCCATTTTGGACTTTGCTGCACCTGTTAATGCTCTCTCTCAAACAGGCACAACTGCACATGCTTTAGGCTACATGGGAAACCCTCGCCCAGGGCTATTTAAAGGCATCACCATTCAACTTTCAGGTGAGGAGTTTTTGACTATCTACTTGTTGCTGCAGGGTTGGTCGAAGTTCTGTGATGTAGGAGAAATTGACAAGTTTTTCATCAGTAAGAAGGGACTGGTGCTGGACCTTGGGAAGAAATTGAGTTGAGTGCTTTTTGAAAGGCCTCTGAACACACCACTTGCTCCCAGTCACTGGGGCTATAGTTCCAGTTTCCCTTGGACTGCAGCGTTATATGGAGATTGGAGCAGAGGCAGCCAAGAAGAGAAACTGTTTGCAGAGGCAGGAGGAGGAGAAAGGTTCTCAGCAGAAGGTCTTACCCACCTAGGTTCTTCAGAGACCGCTTCTCTTGCCTTCACTTTAGCAAGAAGCAGTGTGTTTGCTACTGTGTTTCATCAAGAAGGTAGTCATAGAACTGAGCCTGAACTGAACCTGCAGGCTCAGAGCTAAGCGTGAAGGGTACTTCTAGTAGCCATCAAGTTTACCATGACCATCAATTTCTACAACAGTGGATCCTTCCAGGGTGGAAACAGTGACATCACCAACACATCGTAGTTTACTGTCCGTTGCTTCATCCCAGAAGACACAAATGTCCTGAACACCAAGATAAGGGACTTCATAGTCTGCACTTTAAGCAGAGGGAAGCGGGAAGAATCAGGATAATTGGCTTTGCAATGCTGCAGCAGTCATCAACTGCATACATTTGACCTTGCAGATGCCACATCTCAATAGGATGTACCACAACCACAAGGACATCACTCCCTTTATGTGCAGTTACGGTACAACAATGCCCAGACCATCATGCTTCTAGAAGCAGTTATGGTACTTTCATCCTGCAGTAGTCTGCAGTTCCAGCTATCTTTGAGCCATCATGTCAAGCCAAAGGGTGGTTGCTAAATGACAAGGGCTATCTAATCTCAATGTATTTAACGACTCCCCTCTGTTACCTGACCACACAGCATTCAGACAATGAAAGCCAGGCTGCTCTAAAGAACATCATGAAGCAACACATCCATGTCCTGAAGCAATGGTTCAGTGCTTGGACCCTACTCAAGGAAGAACCTTCCAGTACTTACAAGAAGGTGTCTCATGTCTATGGTGGTCTACTGCACCCTCCACAACCTGACAATCAGGAGGAGGAGGAATGTGAGGAGGAAGGCAGAAGGCAACTAGCACATGGGCATTCTGGAAGGGCTTTCCATGAGCATTTAATAGACTCTAGTTCCCCAAATCACCACTACCCAATGCTTCCCCACCTTTCCAACTCTCTGTTATGGGCCATCACATCATCAACCTGGCTGCAATCCTGAAATAAAAGAAATCTCAGGGCAATCATTACATATCAACTTTATTCAACAATACTTCCAATAATACATATGATACTTGTAGAGATGTACGACCAAGAGGCTTCTTTACTTGAACAATGAATTTTATTTACAGAGCTGTTGGATTAGCTGTCTGCTTCTAGCAAGGCTCAGGTTAGGAAAACACCACCTCTTCATTGGATTCCCCGTGTTAGGTGTTGATTGGCTGCTCTGACCACATGACCCTTACTCAATAAGGCTGGCTTCAATGCAACAATCACCACATCCTTCCCCCTTTAATTCATTGTTTTACATTCCTTACACAAATTACTTTCTATAGGTGAATAAAAAACAATATCAAAAATCTTAGAAATAATCATACTTGTCTTAGTCATGGGCTGGGATTGGTGGCATGAGCAGATAATATGATAAGAGGGCCAAAAATCGGTTTCACGCGTCGTGAAACCAGGTTAGGATCTTCCACTCCACCCACCAATGGTGGGCTGCGTTCCCCACCATCGGACAACGGGAAGCTCATTGTAATACATCAGTATATCATTATAAGGCCAGCCCACAGGACTCATCCCTCCCCTTTGGATCGTCCTCCCACATCAGCGAGAAAACACACCAACGTGTCTCATAGCTGCATATATAAGGGTTGCACTTTGGTGAGCCTACCTTACTTTCAGTCAGCGCTCGCAATCATCAGCTCCAGGCTTCACAGACAGCACCACATCACTTTTAGGGGGGCTTACAGGTAGGTCTCTACCTACCAGATCGGCCATATGTGTGTTCTTTCAATGGCTGCAGGGCAACGTCGTGCTTGGGAAGAGGGAGAAATGGCCTCAGGCAAAGGAAGAGGCTGTAGGACGAGAGCTGAACTGGGGAAGGAGGCTATCCCAGGGTGTGTGTGGGGGCACATGTTAATCTGTGTAAGCGGACTCAAGATGGTGAGGGCTGAGGAGGCAGTCCCCAGAGGAGATGAGGCCAGATGGACATGTGAGGGGTGGTGATGTCCCTTGAGCTGGCAGTGAATGAGATGCCTGTGAATGTGTGATGGGCTTGAGTGCGTGAGTTTAGAGTGATGAGATTGTTGCCTTACCCTGGCAGCACAGATGAGATCATTCATCCTCTTTCTGCATTGGACGGCCAACCTCTTCTGTACAAAATTGGCACTGATCACCACTGCCATTGTCTACCAAACCAGAATGGTAATCCCTTCTGCGGCCAGAGCAAGGATAGAGGATGTCACAGTGGGCATCAACTGTGTCCAAAAGGCGCTTGAGGGCTGCCGTCTTCTTGCCTTTTGTGGCTATGTTTTCATTGCTGCAGTCCTGGGCTGGAAGGACTGAGCACGGCTGTACTTTAAATGTGGTGCCTGGCATGACGAAGCGAAGAGGTGACGGCATGATATGCAAATTGGAGCCTGCTCGCCATCAAAACAGCGTGTATCCTGGGAATGCATAATTAATGCGGTGGGCTCGGGACAACACGTCATGAAAAGCTGTCAATGCGGCTGGTGGGTAAAACGTTGTTTTAACCACCCGCTCCTGCACTTAGGTGGAATCATTCCAGGATTGCACTATGAGTTCAGAATATACACTTATAAACATAGGTCCAGCAATTACAAATGGAGTCATTGAGGGGGTTTTCAGTTCCGTGTCGAGCGGTGCAACTCTATAGCCTGAGGTTCTCCCACAAGATTGACACTAACAGGAACTGCAATAACGGGTACCCCTTTTGGCACAGTCTCCCTGCATCTCAGGTGATCCATGTGATTATGAAAGGTCCAGTCTTCTGTGTCTATTCTGGTCTCAAGACAATAACTCTTGGGATCCAAATTAGACCGTTACTTAAGTTTCTAACATACACGGCTTCACCTACCGTACGTTTCTGGGCTCTACTATGCAAATTGTGGGGCTTGTTTTCTGATTACCTCGGTTCTTCTCTACCCTCCCTGGGAAATTAGGAAACACGAGGCTCAGTCTCGTTCTGAGATGACACTTCATGAGAAGTTCTGCTGATAGAACTCCCGTTGTTGCAATGTGGAGTCGTGCGATAGCTAGGAAGGAAGCGTGAGACTTTGGTTTCCAAGGTTCTTCCCGACAATTTTTTTAGTCCCGACTTGAAATTCTTGGTTGGGCCTCTCAGCTAGTCCATTTGATGCTGGATGGTAAGGTACAGTTCGGATGTATTTAATGCCATTAAGACTGGTGAAGTTCTGAAATTCAGCACTTGTAATTATGGCTCCATTGTCTGATACAATAACTTCCGGCAATCCGTGAGTCAAAAAGTGTTGGTGTAACCTTTCAATGGTAGCATGAGACGTGGGTGATTTCACCTCAAAAAACTCCCTCCATTTTAAGTGTGCGTCGATTATAAGCAAAAACATTGTGCCTAGGAATGAACCCACATAGTCTGTATAGATCCGCATCCATGGCTGGCCAGACCATTCCCAAGGGTGTAGGGGGGTTGTGGCTGGCAACTTTTGTTGCAGTTGGCACTGTTGACAGTGCTGGACCAGCTTCTCAATATCTGCATCTATACCAGGCCACCACACGTAACTCCTGGCAAAGCATTTTGATCTTAGAAACATCAGGGTGATCGCTGTGTAATTTGGTTAGGAGCAGTTCTCTGGTACAGGAATGACTACTCTTGCTCCCAAGAGTATGATGCCATCCTGACAACTCAGTTCGTAATTGTGGGTAAAAAATGGTTTCATTTCCTCAGAGACTGGTTCATTTAACCATTCTGTAAGTATCTGGTCTCTCACTTTGGACAGAAGCGGATCTCGATTGGTCCAGTTCCTGATTGGTTTCACGCAAACGGATGATGTGCCTAAGAAATTCAATGCAAGGACAATTTCTTGGGATACAAGAGTACACATGATGCTTTCATGCAAGGGTAGGTGGCTAAAAGCGTCCACGTTCTCTATATGTATCCCAGGTTGGTGCTTGAATGTGTATTCGCAGGTGGACAGAATTAATGCCCATCGCTGAATTCTTGCTGAAGCTATTGACGGGATAGCCTTGTCTTCTCTGAAAAGGCCGAAAAGCAATTTATGCTTGGAAATGATAGTAAAGTGCCTGCCATGTAATTACTGGTGGAATTTTCTAACTCCGAAGGCTATTGACAGTCCTTCCTTCTCAATCTGCGAATAACCTTTTTCAGCCATTAAGTGGGTTCTTGATTCGTAACCTATTGGCCTCTCAGACCCGTTGTCCATTTCATATGGAGACGCCATATGGATAGGCATGGCAGGTCAATATCAATTCTTTAGATGGGTTCAGGTCTATCAACAAGGTTGAGGAGTGCAGCAATTGTTTTACTTTATTGAAGGCTTCCACCTATGCAGCCTTCCAGGACCAACGATGGTGTTTCTTCAGCAATATGTGCAAGGGGCCAATAGAGTCAATAAGTTCAGTAAAAGTCACTCGTAGTAGCTTACCATCCCTAAAAATGATTTGAGTTTGATGATGTTTGTAGGGAAAGATGACTCCTTTAATGCTTTAGTCTTTTCTTCCTCGGGGTGTGATCCTTGTGCGTCTACAATGCCTCAGATAGGTAACCTCGGTGGCTTGGAAAGTGCATTTCTCCTTTGTGGCAAACTCTGCTTCCAGAAATCTTTTAAATACCTCCTATAAATTTGTTAAATGCTCAGCCTCTGTCAATCCAGTTATGAGGACATCATCAAGATATACTACAACCCGTGGTAGTCCCTGTGGCAGACTTTCCATCATCTTTGAAATATTGTACATGCCGAAGGCATGCCAAAAGGGAGGTACATGTACTGGAATAGGCCTCTGTGTGTGGTGACATACCCACCTGGGATGTGTTATCTAACTCGAGTTGCTGGTATGTGTGGCTCATATCCAACTTAGGATTGACCCCTTGCCAGTTTTATGTGCAAGTCTTCAATTTTTGGAATTAGATATTTATCCAACTTGGTGGCCCGATTAACTATTGGCTTATAATCACTGAAAGAACGCATGGCCTCATCTGGTTTTAGCCTGGGGACGATATTCGGTTGCTCATTCCGAAAATTGAACTGTCTGTATGATGTCTAGTCCCTCCAGCCTGTTTAACTCAGCATCCACATTATATCTTAAGGCATATGGTACCAGTCTTGCCTTAGAAAATCAGAGAGTTGCCTCTGGATCAACATAAATCTTGGCTTGCAAGCCTTTGATTTTTCCTAATTTGTTGTGAAAAATGCTGTTGTATTTTTTCAACAAATCTAGCAGTCCTCCTGCCCACATTTGAAAATTCTCAGACCAATTTAACTTGATTTCTTTTAGCCAATCACTGCCCAGAAGGCATGATCCTTCCCCAGTCAATATTAATACTGGGAGCTGGGCTGACTGCTGCCCATAGCTCACAGGTACCATGTTGGTGCCTTTTACTTTTATTGCTTTTTCCATGTAAGTCTTTTGCTGGGCAAATGTTCTCTCCAGGCTCAAGGTTTGGGTACCTTCTCTCAGGTACTGAAATGTGTGCTCACCCATCACTGTGACTGATGCACCTGTATCCACCTCCATAACTAGAGGCTTCCCATTCACAGGGAGTGTGACAGTAATAGGGTCTGCCCTGAATGCTTTTAGATTAAAAAGAGAGTGAATGTCAGAATCAGTTACTTCAGGCTCTTTCACGTTATATACTTCCAACATCTTTGCTGGCTGGTCACTTGGCAGTCTGGGCTTAGCTCTGCACTGCTTTATCAAATGTCCTCTTTTGCGACAGTAATAGCACGTGGCCTCCTTAAACCTAACTGTTTCAGGAGTGTGGTGAGCCTCACATTGGCAACATTTCAAATTTAGGATCGCTGCCTGATTGCCTTTGGTATTTTTTTTGATTTCTGGGTGATTGGGATTGATTCCTGCTTCACGGCTGCTTTAGTACCATGCCTGCCTGTTGGTTCCCGCCCTGACTGGTAAACACTGCCATTTTGCAAGCTCTGTAGATCCTGTGAATCTTTTTCAGCGCCTTCCATTGCCTGCGCTTTCTCCGTTGCTCATTTAAAAGTTATATCAACTTCTGCAAGCAATCGACGCTGAATGGCACTATTGCGCACATCACAAACTAATCAATGTCGGTGTAGCACTGTAGCACGTCATTCAAGGTCACTCCAAAATCACAGTGCCCTGACAATTGCTGCAACTTAGCAATATAAGTCACGATCGATTCGCAAGCAGCCCTCACCCTTGTATTAAATTTGAATCTTTGCCTAATGACTGATGGTTTGGGTTGAAAATGGCCCTTCACTAAATCCATGAGCTCACTGAGCGGTCTGGAGTTGGGCGCGCTTGGGACTATGAGACTGTGAATAATGTTGTAAGTTTGACTCCCACGGATACTAAAGGAAATTGCTTTGCACTTTGCCTCCTCCTCTATTTCGCTGGCCTGGAAATAAAACCCGAGACGCTCGATGTATTGGTTCAAGTCCTCCTGGAGGAGTCAAATGGGTAAATCCTTCTGAAGAGACGCATCCTGGTGAGTATATCTTTTTTCTTTCTTTCCTTCTTTAAAACAAGATATTCACAGTTGTAGGGCGAGAGGTAGCACCAGGGTCATTTATCCTCAGCACCAGATGTAGAGATGTACTACCGAGAGGCTTCTTTAGTTGAACAACAAACTATATTTACAGGGCTGTTGGATTAGCTGCCCGCTTCTAGCAAGGCTACAATACACTCCTTCAGGCTAGGAAAACTCCACCCCATTATGAGATTCCCCATGTTTGGTGTTGATTGGCTGTTCTAACCATGTGACTCTTACTCAGTAAGGCTGATCTTAAAGCAACAATTACCACAATAGTCAAACACTCTCCATTGTATGTTCCCTTAGTGCCTGTTTTACGGTTGTTTTCACTGGCCTATAGCCCTCATATGCAGTTCTGTCCCAGTGGTTGGTGGAAGGCTGCTGACTTCAGTAGGTGAGACTGTAGATGGCCTTGCAGGACCTGCCCAGGTAGCTCAAGGCCTTGAGGGCCTGACATTAGACTGTACTGCCTCGGCCTAGTGACAGGGTTCAGGGCCGTCTGGCTGACAGGCAACAGCAAGAAGCAGAGCCACTTCCCTGGGTTTACACCTCAGGAAGCCTGGTAATTTGCTGACGCAGAGATTTCTAGTCTGCTGTGAGACCCTGAAAGCAGCTTTGAGCACTGGTATCATGACAGCATGCATGGATAGCATGACCTCAGTCTGACCTTCCACTACAGCAAGTACATGCACAGCCCCGAGCCAAGTTGAAGCTGATCTTTTTTCTGCTTCTTGATAGTGATGACAGTTCCTCTGGCAGGTCTTCCAATTCACCAATCATCTCGCTGCAAGTCCATCAATCTTTTCCTGTATGCCACCCCATCAAAGTCCTCATCCAAGTCCCCTGCAGCAGAACCTGTGTGCAACCTTGGGTCCGGTGAGCCGACACATGTACGACCTTTTTTCCACCACCTGACTGGTGGTCTAACCAAAGTTTGCTACAGGTTTAACATAACTTCCCTACTTTTCAATTGTATAAATGCAATTCTTTTTACCACACCTGACTGACTTGTAATTTCAAATGTGTCTAGGAGAAAAAGAAGAGAGCGATGGGCTTCTACACTCAGAAATTAGGTAATGAAATATCTGCAGAAACAACGCTGAATATCTTTGTGGACCTATCTGATTTTATATGGAAAGTGGAAATCAGTTTTCTTCCTGTGGCAGTAGCATATGGTATTTTGAAAGCTTATGTGTCAAAATCCTTGTAACCACATCAACACAAATGAACTTCAGATTTACAGCTTGGAATTTAATTTGTGGTACAATAGAGGCTCTCATGCCCAGTGACTCATCCCATACAGATCCTGCCCCTATACAGTACTCTAAAACTACATGCAGCGCTAGTATCTCAGCTGATGCATGCAAATGCCTGACCAAGTTATGGTGCTTCTTCCTCAAAAGTTTGCTCTTCCACTGGGCCTTCATCATCAGGCTCTACCTGCTGGCCAGGTGGCAGGTCTTGGCATCTAAGACTATAAATGCAGAAGGGGAGGGTTGGGGGTAAGGGAAGGAGTGAAATGTGGAAGGAGTTGCATGGTTGGATAATCTGCAGCTTGAGGACTATCAGCTCAGCTACTGGCACTGCATGTAATTTAGAGTGCTGTATGTAGGCAGGACCTGCACTCAGGATACATCTTGCATCCAGGTTACATGATGAGGGTGAAGTAGTTTTTTGGAAAGTATAGAAGGCAGGAACATACTGTCATCTAAGATGTCTTCAACAATGTTGGTTGCCATTGCCTAAGCAGCAGCTGCACCAATAATGTTAAGTATTGTCTCCTTCAAGGTGGTGGGGACATGCAGCTGTACCTGTCCCCTGCTGCTCCATTGTCTCTGCCTCCTAGGATGGGTCGCCTTGTCCTGCCAGGGACAGGGGAGAATGTCAGTGAGCGTGTGCAATGTTTTTGTTTGCTGAACTTGCCATAGTTCAATAACTGCAAGTATACAGAAGCAGTGAGATGTAGGTATGTTGCTTGCAGCAGTGGTAAGTGTGTGAGGGTGAGGCTTGAACTTATGAACGGTAGGCATGAGTCCTATTTGCTTGGGACTCCTGACAGTTGGGTGCTTTGGTTTATCGAGCAGTGTGTGAGGTTGCTGGTGCCATTAGTAGGATACGGCATTTGAATATGTATTCACTGATCTTGTCCACTTGTATGAGGCCATTGAAACCTTTCTGATGCTGTATCTAGGTCCTTGGGACCAGGCTTGACTTTGATCTACATGGCTATCTAATCCTATTGGTTTCCCAGTGTCTGTATGGAGGGCCCCTTGGGGCCACATCACCTCTCTTCTACTTTCAACCTCCTGCACTAAGGCCACCAGGGCTGCATCAGAGAAACTAGGAACTCTCTCTGGCTGCTGCACCATAACTCAGGTTTCTTCATGCTCATAAAGTTTTTTTCCCAACCAGTCGAATGAGCTTCCACAGCCAGAATGCACCCACCTTTTAAGCAATACAGGCTGTCTTTAAAAAGTGTAGGCTAGCTTTAATTGGTGCTCACCTCACACAATCTTGGCCCCCTGCTGAGTGCGCAGCAGTGGTGGGCTGCACACCTCAACACAAGCACAAAGTGGGCAGCGTGAGGTTTGCATGCTGCTTGTGTTAATTTTAACGGACGTGGTGTAATCACGCATCACAAGCCCTATTGAATTTTTAGCTCAGTCTCTATAATATGAAGGGCAGAATCTTGCCCTTGCTGGGTGGGCAAGCAGCTGATCGCCCACCGCCAAGGCGGGCCCCGCCACCATTTTCAGTGGGCGGGCCAATTAAGGCCCGCCCAGCGGGTTGCCCGGTGGGAAGTGCTATGCGCTTCCTGTGCCGGGGGTGGGGACTCCCCCCACTGTCAAAGTGCACTCTCTCGTGCATGCACGCAGAAGAGCACACGTCTCCCAGAGTCCCTGAGACTAAGCGCTGTCTCAGGGAGAGCGCTGAAAATTTCATAAACCTCAAAAATAGAACAATAAAAAAATTATTATCATGTCCCCCTCATGTGACAAGATGGGGACACGTTAATAACTATGACAAAAACTTTTTTAAAGATTTTTTAAACAGACATGAAAACTCATCCCGCCCGTGGATGAGGTTTTATGCTTTTTCTGAAGCTAGTCAGGGCTCCCGGCCTTAAGGTTGGATGGGCAGGTGCTTTAACTACTGCAATTACTTTTTAAATGGCCTCAATAGGCTGTTGACAGGTCGGTGGGTGCACAGCTGATTCGGCTGCACCCCCGCTGACCTGAAAATTGTAATGACGCGGGGTGACGTCGGGAGTTCCGCCCGATGTCATCTTGCATCATTTTACGCGTTGGCGAGCGGGCCCCCCCAACACACCAATGGGAAATCCTGCCCAATATTGATTGCCTCGATCCATGCTCTTTCCCTCAAGAAGAAGCATTCTCTCTGTATTTACTCCATCAAAACATTTCATAATTTTAAAGACCTCTGTTAGGTCACCCCCTCAGCCTTTTTTCTTCGAGAGAGATGAGAATCAGCCTGTAAGTCCTTTCCTGACATGTGTACCCATGCATTTCTGCTATCATCCCTGTGAATCTTCTGGACACCCTCTCTGCTGCCTCTATATCCTTTTTGTAATATGGTGGCCAAAGCTGCATGCAGTTTCAAGGGTGGTCTAACCAAAGTTTGCCATAGCTTTAGCATAACTTCCCCACTTTTCAACTGTATAAATGCAATTCTTTAACCACCCTTGACTGACTCTTGCAATTTCAGATGTATGCAAGAGAAAAGAAAAGAGAGTGATGGACTTCTACACTCAGAAATTAGGTAATGAAATATCTGCAGAAAAACTGCTGAATATCATTGTGGACCGATCTGATTTTGTGTGGAAAGTGGAAATCAGTTTTCTTCTTGTGGTGGTAGCATATGGTATTTAGAAGCTGTATTTGAAAGTTTAGGAATATGTGTCAAAACCCTTGTAGCCACATCAGCAAAAATGAACTTCAGATTTATGCCTGAAATTGGCATGTGGTACAATAGAAGCATGTGGAGAATTTCAATCTTAGATCAATATTGTCTGATTATTCCTGCTCTACATACATAGGAGACAGCATACATCAGGTTTGCATTAACTAGCTGTAATGGCACTGCCTCTGTACTTAACCTTTCATGTTGTCTATTGTAAAAACAGTATTCAACGCTATCAGAATTAACTCTTTCAGCTTAATGAATGAACCACCCTCAAAGGCTTTCATTCAGTTGAATTAAATCTTTTAGAAACATTGAAACATAGAAACTAGGAGCAGGAGTAGGCTATTTGGCCCTTCGAGCCTGCTCCACCATTCGTTATGATCACGGCTGATAATTCAACTCAATAGCTTGCTCCCGCTTTCTCCCCATATCCTTTGATCCCTTTCACCCCAAGAACTATATCTAACTCCTCCTTGAAAACATACAATGTTTTGGCCTCAATACTTTCTGTGATAGCAAATTCGATAGGTTCATCACTCACTGGGTGAAGAAATTTCTCCTCAACTCAGTCTTAAATGGTCCACCCGTATCCTCAGACTGTGACCCCTGGTGCTGGACTCCTCCACCATCGGGAACGTCCTTCCTGCATCTACCCTGTCTAGTCCTGTTAGAATTTTATAGGTTTCTATGAGATCCCCCCTCATTCTTCTGAACTTCAGTGAATATAATCCTAACCGACTCAATCTCTCCTTATATGTCAGTCCCGCCATCCCAGGAATCAGTCTGGTAAACCTTTGCTGCACTCCATCAATAGCAAGAGCATCCTTCAATTTTCACAATATTCCAGAGTGGTCTCACCAAAGCCGTATAATTGCCGTATAAAAGCTGTATAATTGCAGCAAGACATCCCTGCTCCTGTACTCGAATCCTCTCGCTATGAAGGCCAAAATACCATTTGCCTTCTTTACCGCCTGCTGCACCTGCATGCTTACCTTCAGCGACTGGTGTACGAGGACACCCAGGTCTCATTGCACATTCCCCTCTCTCAATTTGTAGCCATTCAGATAATAATCTGCCTTCCTGTTTTTGCTACCAAAGTAGATAACCTCACATTTATCCACATTATACTGCATCTGCTGTGCTTTTGCCCACTCACTCAGCTTGTCCAAATCACACTGAAGCATCTCTGCATCCTCCTCACAGCTCACCCTCCCACCCAGCTTTGTGTTATTTGCAAATCTGGAGATATTACCTTTTCTTTCTTTGGATTCTTCGGGAAGAATTTTTAGGTTGGTGGGCGGGTGCGATTGGTGGGTGCGGGATAGGTCAGGGAATGGACTGTTGATGGCGATCGACCCCCCCCACTGCGATTTCATGCTGGCTAGCCAATTAACGTCCAGCTAGCATGAAGCGTGTGCTAAGGAGCTCAGCGCTGCCGGGGTGGGGGGAGGAGGGCTGGCGCTGACTTCAACACAGGCGAGCACTGAGAGAAAGCTCCCTGAAGGCAGAGAGCTGCCTCAGGGAGTTGAAGACATGAAAAGCACTAAGTAAAGCTTTTAAAATCAGGAAAAAAAAATGCCCAAGCTTCACTTGAACATATACATGATAAAACTTCTGCCCATAGATTTTTCTTTCATTTAGTAATGGAAATCTCATCCCGCCCTTGGATGAGGTTTCATGAAAAATGCAAAGTCTGCCTGGCAAATTTGCCCATCCACCAGCGTAAGGTTGGATGGACCACGAAAAATCTTAGACAAATGCACCTTAATTAACCTTAATTGGCCTCTTAATTGTTGGCGGGTGCACGCAAAACTTGGAAGTGCACTGAAATATCGCGACAGCGCAGGGTGATGTTGGCCCGATGCTTCTCACATGATTTTGCATCTGATTGGGTCAGGCGCACACCAGCCACTGAGCTAAAAATTCTACCCACGGTTCAAGACAGAGGGGGAAGGCAAAACTGAATTCCTTAATTTTAAGCAGAAGTGGTTTAATTTTTTTGAAATAGGCTGTGGCGTGTTTCCTCAAACCCTCTGTTTGTGAGGTCATTTTTTTAAAGGGACTCGCAGCAAACTCTCTTCAAGGTCAAATCTGAAGTGTAGTTTATTCACACATTCAAACCTGGGGTGGTCACGACTTCATACGCACACACGCACACAAGTGCACAATAAGTCGATAGGAAAGGGAAGTTTTTACAACAATGGGCAGAATTTTACATCCAGCGGGTGGGTGCATACCTGTCTCGATTAGGCATAAAATAACGTGCGATACTTCAGTTGGCGGGCATGCGCAAGGGTTGGTGAGTGGGCAAATCAGCCAGGTGGCCTTTACGTTTTTCAGGAAGCCTCATCCAAGGGGTGGGGATGAGGTTTCCATAATTAAATTTTAAAAACATAAAAATGCTTGGGCAGAATTTTTGTAATGCATATGTATAGGTGAGTGAGTCCGATGTGTGGACATTTTTTTCCTGTGTTTATAAATTTTATTTGGTGGTTTTATATTCGTCAGCTCTCTGGCCTCAGAGAGCTTTCATTGCACGGTCCCCCAACCCATGCTGACTTCAGTGCTCGTCCTCCTCCTGCCCCCACCCAGCAGTGCTGAGCCTTTCAGCGCACGTTTCACGCTGGCTAGCCATGGGCTGATCACGGGCGGGTGGGCCATTTCCCAGCAGCTCCTGGGCCGCCCACTGTGTCTGCCCGGCGACCTCAAAATTCAGCCCTATGAATAAATTCAAAGAGAAAGCACCGCATGTATGGATCACATGACTGCCAGAGTCCAGGAAGTCAGATGCCGGTGAAAGTTCCCTCATGGATGAGCCACAGTTCAGGCAGATTCAGCTAACTGAAACAGGATTTTGCAGAATCCTTTAAAGTTGATGGGGACGCAGCATGATGAGGTTGTTGTACAGAGACGCGGTCTGCTCAGTAGGCAATAGCAGGAATCTTCCAGAGAAACAGTCTCTGAGGAGGTTCAGATTTGATACAGACTGTTGCTCAACCTGGACCCCTGCTCTGATATTTGTAGGTTGGAGTTTAAACAGCAGATTTAGTTGCTAGTCTAGAAATGTTATATTAAAACTTTCCAATGGTCAGAAGCTTAGGTCATGTGATGTTGCCCATTAATGAGTCAGTTGCAGGTTAACAAGTAGTTTCTATGTCTCTGGTCAAAATCCATTGTTCACCTTAGGATATAGATGGTGGCTTTTAGTGCCTCTGCAGGGATAATGAATTTTGATGGCTCTCTCTTGGTATAGGACCTGGATAGGGAGAGAGGTTGTCTGCTGGTCCCTGATTTTGTTCATTGTAATGTGCCCTCACAATGAGAGATGTGCGATTCCACAAGGATGAGGGTTGAGCTTTTGTCCTGTAACTTCTGTTGGAAATTTCCAGAAACTGTAGCCAGCTCGTGAATCATGTGATCTGTAGCAGCCATCTTTTGGTTCAGCAGGTCCACTTCTTAAATAAGCAAAAAGGTAATGTTTGATTTAACAGTTTATGATCACTTTCACATCTTAGGGACATGGCATTCACCAAGCATTCCAACTGGGAATTCAGAAGAAACTTCTTCACCTAAAGGATGGTGAGAATGTGGAACTTGCTACTACAGGAGGATACATTTAAGGGGAAAGTAGACAAGCATATGAGGGAGAAGGAAATAGATAGTTATGATTGTAGATTTAAGTTATATGAGACTCGAGTGGAGCATAAACGCCAGCATGAACTGGTTGGACCGAATTAAGGGCTGACTATCCCCCCCACTGTTGGGGAGTAAGTTGATGGGCGGGCTTGTGCCAGTGCACTTCTGATCAGCGCCCCCCCGATTGGAGGCACCTGTGCGGGCAGGGGAGGAGTCCCTAAGATCGAGAGTGCGCTCTTTTGTGCATGCAAACGAAAGAGCGCACTCATCTCTTTGAGGTTAAGTGCAGCCTCAGCGAGATCAGCTCTACTTTCAACAATAGTGAAAATAAAAAATAAAAATTCCCTTACATGCCCCCCTCATGTGACAATGTCACACGAGTTGGGACATGTTCATAATTTCCATAACAACTTCATTAAAATTTTTAAAAGCCTACGTGAAACCTCATCCCGCCGGTGGATGAAATTTCATGTTGTCTCTATTAGCCGCCGGGGGCTCCTGGCTGACCTGCCAACCTTAAGGTTGGACGGGCAGGTCCTTTAATTGCTTAATTGGTGATTTTGCTGTGCCCCCGCCTTCCTGAAAATTTAAATGGGGCGGGGTAACGTCGGGAGTTCTGCCCGATGTCATCCCAGCTCATTTTATGTGTCGGCAAGCGGGCCCCGCCCCCATTCACGGACGGTAAAATCCTGCCCTATGTGTTCTGTGCCATGTATCCCATGTTGTCCTATGTGCGTATTTTTCAGCCAATCGTCAGTCATAGACTCTGTCATATAAAATATCAAGCAGAATGGACATTGCTTGAGCGTACAGATGTCCATACAAACATAGGAAGAGAAACATGGACCAAGGTTTAACCCCCTAGATCAGGATAGGAGGTTGGGTCAGGGGTCGGGGGGGGTTGGTGGGGTGGGGGACATAAAATTGCGCAGCATGCCAGTGGTGGTATTCTCGGCACCTATACACCCCGCTGCAATTTTAGCAATAGGGGAGGTATCGGTTGGCGCACTGGGATTTTGCCTGCAGTGGGGAAAGCCAGCAGCATATGTCCAGCCCAAGAGATGAATCCCAAACAGCCATGCAATCAGGGGGTTTGCTTCCTTCCACATACCCATCAGCAGCTCTGCCAAAGTATTTCCCCACCTGCGTTTCCCCTCACCCCAATCTGTCCACCCCTGACCCAGCCACCATCACCTCTGGAGCTTGCCAACCTGGCCCCGGTGAGTCCCAGGATTTACCTTTGTCCAGGTTCCATCAAAGCATGTTTTCCTTTGGGACTGCCTGTAACTCCAGCAGTGGCCACAACTCCCAGGTGACAGATGTTTCACTTCAAGTCAATTAATGGCCCAATGGTTTAATGCCTCAACCATTTACAATTTACATCAATGATTTGGATGAAGGGACCAAATGTATGGGAGCTAAATTTGCCAATGACACCAGGATAGGTAGGAAAGTAAGTTGTCAAGAGATGGTAGAGAGACTGCAAAGGGATATTGACAGGTTAAGTGAGTGGGCAAACATTTGGATGATGGAGTATAATGTGGAAAAATGTGAACTTGTCCATTTTGGCAGGAAGAATAGAAAAACATTTTACCATTTAAATGAAGAGAGATTGCACAACTCAATGGTACAGAGCAATCTGGTATCCTGGTGAATGAATCACCAAAAGTTAATATGTGGATTCAGCAAGTGATTAGGAAGGCAAATGGAATGTTGGTTTTTATTGCAAGGGGAATAGAATATAAAAGTGGAGAAGTTTTTCTGCAGCTGTGCAGGGCATTGATGAGATCACATCTGGAATACTGTGTACAGTTTTGGTCTCCTTACTTGGAAAATTATATAATTGTCTTAGAAGTAGTTCAGAGAAGGCTCACTCGATTCAATCCTGGAATGAAGGGTTTAGGAAGAAAGGCTGAACAAGCTGGGCCTACACCCACTGGAGGTTAGAAGAATGAGAGATGAGCTTATTGAAACATATAAGATCGTGAGGGGAGTTGATAGGGTAGATACCGGGAGGATGATTCCACTTGTGGGATGGACTAGAATCAGGGTTCACAGTTTAAGAATGAGGGGTTTATCATTTAAGACAGAGATGAAGAGAATTTTTTTCTCTCAAAGGGTAGTTAGTATGTGGAATTCTCTTCCCCAGAAAGCAGTGGAGGCTGGGTCATGGAATTTATTCAATTCAGATTAGACAGATTTCTGTTAGACAATGGAGTCAAGGGTTACGGGGAGCAGACGGCAAAGTGTTGAGACACAGTCAGATCAGCCATGATCTTATGGAATGCCAGAGCAGGCTCGAAGGGATGAATGGCCTACTCCTGTTCCTAAGCCTATATTCCTGTTAAAATGCAAATGGTCCTTAATGGCTGCATTCCTCCAACCAATTAAAAGGCTACAGCCTCTACCACTCCAAACTTGAAACCCGGAAACAATGGTTGTGCAAAGCTCTGTGTTATTAAGATGATAAGTGGATTAATGATATCCAGACACCATTGCCTGACAATGGCATAACCATCAGAAATTACTTATGAGGGCTGTGGGAAGAGATGCTCTAGTCACATGACAGAGTCAAGGGCTGGGATTTTCCGGCCCCCGTCACTGGTGGGACCCGCCGTGGGTGAGGTGGCGTCCCAGCCAGAAGTTCACTGACTTGCAGCGGGACCGGAAGATCGCAGCAGCGGGCAGATGCAGAAAATCCCACCGCAGGCTTCTGATAAGGGCTTTAATAAGGCATATTCTGGTCAGACAGACAGATACATCTCTGCCAATGAAGGGAAAAGACCCTGCCTAAGAACACCTGCTCTTAAGCCACATGTGGGCAGAGACTCAAATTGGCCTTGAACTCTGTACCTGTTGAACCATACCAGGGCTCCGGTATTGTGCCTTGACTGGAGTATAAGAGAAATCTGCTACGGCGAATGTAAAACAACAAAAAATTCGTCCTTCTAAATTACCAGAGATTTTCTTCATTGGACTAAAAGGATTATGGGATTTGCACTGTTTCAATTCTTCACCATGGGGAAAAGCAGGTTTACCAAAGAACTCTTGAAATCAGCATGTTACCATTATAACCACAAAATTTTCCTGCATGTGAGTGTGTCTGTGTGAGTGTGTGAGAGTGTGCCTGTGTGTGTGACTGTGTGAGTGTGTCTGTGTGAGTGTGTCTGTGTGAGTGTCTGTGTGAGTGTGTGTGTGTGTGTGTGTGTGTGTGAGTGTGTGTGTGAGTGTGTCTGAGTGAGTGTGTGTCTGAGTGAGTGTGTGTCTGATTGTCTCTGTGAGTGTGTCTGTGAGAGTGTGTCTGTGAGAGTATCTGTGTGAGTGTGTCTGTGTCATTGTGTCTGTGTGTGTGAGAGTGTGTGTGAGAGTGTCTGTGTGTGTGTCTGTGTGTGTGAGTGTCTGTGCGAGTGTCTGTGCGAGTGTCTGTGTGAGTGTCTGTGAGAGTGTGTGTGTCTGTGTGTGTGACTGTGTGAGTGTGTCTGTGTGAGTGTGTCTGTGTGTGTGTCTGTGTGAGTGTGTCTGTGTGAGTGTGTGTGTGTCTGTGTGTCTGTGTGAGTGTGTCTGTGTGAGTGTGAGTGTGTCTGTGTGAGTGTGTGTGTGTGTGTGCCTGTGTGTGTGTGCCTGTGTGAGTGTGCCTGTGTGAGTGTGTCTGTGTGAGTGTGTCTGTGTGAGTGTGTCTGTGTGTATGTCTGTGTGTATGTCTGTGTGAGTGTGTCTGTGTGAGAATGTGTCTGTGTGTGTGTCTGTGTGTATGTCTGTGTGTGTGTCTGTGAGTGTGTCTGTGTGTGAGAGTGTGTGTGAGAGTGTGTGTGTCTGTGTGTATGTCTGCGTGAGTGTGTCTGTGTGTGTGACTGTGTGAGTGTGTCTGTGTGTATGTCTGTGTGAGAGTGTCTGTGTGAGTGTGTCTGTGTGAGTGAGAGTGTGTGTGTGTGTGTGTGTCTGTGTGTGTGTCTGTATGTGTGTGTCTCTGTGAGTGTGTCTGTGTGAGTGTGTCTGTGAGAGTGTGTCAGTGTGAGTGTGTCTTTGTGAGTGTGAGTCTGTGAGTGTGTGTGTGTGTGTGTGTGAGAGAGTGTGCCTGTGTGAGTGTGTCTGTGTGTGTGCCTGTGTGAGTGTGTCTGTGTGTGTGTCTGTGTGAGTGTGTCTGTGTGAGTGTGACTGTATGAGAGTGTGTCTGTGTGAGAGTGTGTCTGTGAGTGTGATTGTGTGTGAGTGTGTCTGTGTGAGTATGTCTGTGTGAGTGTGTATTCGTGAGTGTGTCTTTGTGAGTGTGTGTCTGAGTGTGTCTGTGTGAGTGTGAGTGTGTGTGAGAATGCGTGTGTGTGTGTCTGTGGGTGTGTCTGTGTGTATGTCTGTGTGTGTGTCTGTGAGTGTGTCTGTGAGTGTGTCTGTGAGAGTGTGTGTGAGAGTGTGTGTGAGACTGTGTGTGAGAGTGTGTGTGAGTGTCTGTGTGTATGTCTGCGTGAGTATGTCTGTGTGTGTGACTGTGAGTGTGCCTGTGTGTATGTCTGTGTGAGTGTGTCTGTGTGAGTATGTCTGTGTGAGTGAGAGTGTGTGTGTTGTGTGTCTGTGTGTGCGTGTCTGTATGTGTGTGTCTGTGTGAGAGTGTGTCTGTGAGTGTGAGTGTGTGTGAGTGTGTCTGTGTGAGTGTGTCTTTGTGAGTGTGTGTCTGAGTGTGTCTGTGTGAGTGTGTGTGAGAATGCATGTGTGTGTGTGTCTGTGTGTGTGTTTGTGTGTGTGTGTGAGAGTGTGCCTGTGTGAGTGTGTCTGTGTGTGTGCCTGTGTTAGTGTGTCTGTGTGAGTGTGTCTGTGTGAGTGTGTCTGTGTGAGTGTGTCTGTGTGAGTGTGACTGTATGAGAGTGTGTCTGTGTGAGAGTGTGTCTGTGAGTGTGAGTGAGTGTGTTTGTGTGTGTGTGTCTGTATGTGTGTGTCTGTGTGAGTGTGTCTGTGAGAGTGTGTCTGTGAGAGTGTGTCTGTGTGAGTGTGTCTTTGTGAGTGTCAGTGTGTGAGTGTGTGTGTGTGTGAGAGTGTGTCTGTGTGTGTGCGTCTGTGTGTGTGCCTGTGTGAGTGTCTGTGTGAGTGTGTCTGTGTGAGTGTGTCTGTGTGAGTGTGACTGTGTGAGAGTGTGTCTGTGTGAGAGTGTGTCTGTGTGAGAGTGTGTCTGTGAGTGTGAGTGTGTGTGAGTGTGTCTGTGTGAGTGTGTCTGTGTGAGTGTGTCTGTGTGAGTGTGTCTGCGTGAGTGTGTCTGCGTGAGTGTGTCTGTGTGAGTGTGTCTGTGTGAGTGTGTCTGCGTGAGTGTGTCTGCGTGAGTGTGTGTCTGAGTGTGTCTGTGTGAGTGTGAGTGTGTGTGAGAATGCATGTGTGTGTATGTCTGTGTGTGTGTCTGTGTGTGTGTCTGTGTGTGTGTCTGTGTGTATGTCTGTGTGTATGTCTGTGTGTATGTCTGTGAGTGTGTCTGTGTGAGTGTGTGTGAGAGTGTGTGTGTTTGTGTCTGTGTGTATGTCTGCGTGAGTGTGTCTGTGTGTGACTGTGTGAGTGTGTCTGTGTGTATGTCTGTGTGAGTGTGTCTGTCTGAGTGTGTCTGTGTGAGTGAGAGTGTGTGTGTCTGTATGTGTGTGTCTGTGTGAGTGTGTGAGTGTGTATTTGTGAGTGTGTCTTTGTGAGTGTGTCTGTGTGAGTGTGCGTGTGTGTGAGTGTGTGTGTGTGCCTGTGTGAGAGTGTGCCTGTGTGAGTGTGTCTGTGAGAGTGTGTCTGTGAGAGTGTGTCTGTGAGAGTGTGTCTGTTTGAGTGTGTCTGCGTGTGTGAGATTGTGTGTGAGAGTGTGTGTGAGTGTGTCTGTGTTTGTGTCTGTGTGAGTGTGTCTGTGTGAGTGTGAGAGTGTGTGTGAGTGTTTCTGTGTGAGTGTGTCTGTGTGAGTGTGTCTGCGTGAGTGTGTCTTTGTGAGTGTGTGTCTGAGTGTGTCTGTGTGAGTGTGAGTGTGTGTGAGAATGCGTGTGTGTGTGTGTCTGTGTGTGTGTCTGTGTGTGTGTCTGTATGTATGCCTGTGTGTGTGTCTGTGAGTGTGTCTGTGTGAGTGTGTGTGAGAGTGTGTGTGAGAGTGTGTGTGAGTGTCTGTGTGTATGTCTGCGTGCATGTGTCTGTGTGTGACTGTGTGAGTGTGTCTGTGTGTATGTCTGTGTGAGTGTGTCTGTGTGTATGTCTGTGTGAGTGTGTCTGTGAGAGTGTGTCTTTGTGAGTGCGAGTGTGTGAGTGTGTGTGTGTCTGTGTGTGAGAGTGTGCCTGTGTGAGTGTGTCTGTGAGTGTGTCTGTGTGAGTGTGTCTGTGTGAGTGTGTCTGTGTGAGTGTGTCTGTGTGAGTGTGACTGTATGAGAGTGAGTCTGTGTGAGAGTGTGTCTGTGAGTGTGAGTGTGTGTGAGTGTGTCTGTGTGAGTGTGTCTGTGTGAGTGTGTATTCGTGAGTGTGTCTTTGTGAGTGTGTGTCTGAGTGTGTCTGTGTGAGTGTGAGTGTGTGTGAGAATGCGTGTGTGTGTGTCTGTGTGTGTGTCTGTGTGTATGTCTGCGTGAGTGTGTCTGTGTGTGTGACTGTGTGAGTGTGTCTGTGTGAGTGTGTATTCGTGAGTGTGTCTTTGTGAGTGTGTGTCTGAGTGTGTCTGTGTGAGTGTGAGTGTGTGTGAGAATGCGTGTGTGTGTGTCTGTGGGTGTGTCTGTGTGTATGTCTGTGTGAGTGTGTCTGTGTGAGTGTGTCTGTGTGAGTGAGAGTGTGTGTGTTGTGTGTGTGAGTGAGAGTGTGTGAGTGTGTATTTGTGAGTGTGTCTTTGTGAGTGTGTCTGTGTGAGTGTGTCTTTGTGAGTGTGTCTTTGTGAGTGTGAGTGTGTGTGAGTGTGTGTGTGTGCCTGTGTGAGAGTGTGCCTGTGTGAGAGTGTCTGTGTGAGTGTGTCTGTGTGAGAGTGTCTGTGTGGGAGTGTGTCTGTGAGTGTGAGTGTGTGTGAGTGTGTCTGTGTGTATGTCTGTGTGAGTGTGTCTGTGTGAGTGTGTCTTTGTGAGTGAGAGTGTGTGTGTGTGTGTCTATGTGTGTGTCTGTGTGAGTGTGTCTGTGTGAGTGTGTCTGTGTGAGTGTGTCTGTATGTGTGTGTCTGTGTGTGTGTCTGTGTGAGTGTGTGTGTGAGTGTGTGTGTGAGTGTGTGTGTGTGTGTGTGTGTGAGAGTGTGCCTGTGTGAGTGTGTCTGTGTGTGTGTCTGTGTGAGTGTGTCTGTGTGAGTGTGTCTGTGTGAGTGTGACTGTGTGAGAGTGTGTGAGTGTGTCTGTGTGAGTGTGTCTGTGTGAGTGTGTCTTTGTGAGTGTGTCTGAGTGTGTCTGTGAGTGTGAGTGTGTGAGTGTGTCTGTGTGAGTGTGTCTTTGTGAGTGAGAGAGTGTGTGTGTGTGTCTGTGTGTGTGTGTCTGTATGTGTGTGTCTGTATGTGTGTGTCTGTGTGAGTGTGTCTGTGTGAGTGTGTCTGTGAAAGTATCTGTGAGAGTGTGTCTGTGAGAGTGTGTCTGTGTGAGTGTGTCTTTGTGAGTGCCAGTGTGTGAGTGTGTGTGTGTGAGTGTGTGTGTGAGAGTCTGTCTGTGAGAGTGTGTCTGTGTGAGTGTGTCTTTGTGAGTGTCAGTGTGTGAGTGTGTGTGTGTGTGTGTGTGTGAGAGTATGCCTGTGTGAGTGTGTCTGTGTGTGTGCCTGTGTGAGTGTGTCTGTGTGAGTGTGTCTGTGTGAGTGTGTCTGTGTGAGTGTGACTGTGTGAGAGTGTGTCTGTGTGTGAGGTAGTCTGTGAGTGTGTGTCTGAGTGTGAGTGTGTGTGAGTGTGAGTGTGTGTGAGCATGCGTGTGTGTGTGTGTCTGTGTGTGTGTTTGTGTGTGTGTGTGAGAGTGTGCCTGTGTGAGTGTATCTGTGTGTGTGCCTGTGTGAGTGTGTCTGTGTGTGTCTGTGTGAGTGTGTCTGTGTGAGTGTGTCTGTGTGAGTGTGACTGTGTGAGAGAGTGTCTGTGTGAGAGTGTGTCTGTGAGTGTGAGTGTCTGTGAGTGTGAGTGTGTGTGAGTGTGAGTGTGTGTGAGTGTGTCTGTGTGAGTGTGTCTGTGTGAGTGTGTCTGCGTGAGTGTGTCTTTGTGAGTGTGTTTCTGAGTGTGTCTGTGTGAGTGTGAGTGTGTGTGAGAATGCGTGTGTGTGTGTGTCTGTGTGTGTGTGACTGTGTGTATGTCTGTGTGTGTGTCTGTAAGTGTGTCTGTGTGAGTGTGTGTGAGAGTGTGTGTGAGAGCGTGTGTGAGTGTCTGTGTGTATGTCAGCATGAGTGTGTCTGTGTGTGTGACTGTGTGAGTGTGTCTGTGTGTATGTCTGTGTGAGTGTGTCTGTGTGAGTGTGTCTGTGTGAGTGAGAGTGTGTGAGTGTGTATTTGTGAGTGTGTATTTGTGAGTGTGTCTTTGTGAGTGTGTCTGTGTGAGTGTATCATTGTGAGTGTGAGTGTGCGTGAGTGTGTGTGAGTGTGTGTATGTGCCTGTGTGAGAGTGTGCCTGTGTGAGAGTGTCTGTGTGAGTGTGTCTGTGAGTGTGTCTGTGAGAGTGTTTCTGTTTGAGTGTGTCTGTGCGTGTGAGAGTGTGTGTGAGTGCCTGTGTGAGTGTCTGTGTGAGTGTCTGTGTGTTTGTGTGAGAGTGTGTGTGTCTGTGTGTGTGTCTGTGTGAGAGTGTGTCTGTGAGTGTGAGAGTGTGTGTGAGTGTGTCTGTGTGTGTGTGTCTGTGTGAGTGTGTCTGTGTGAGTGTGAGAGTGTGTCCTGTGAGTGCCTGTGTGAGTGTCTGTGTGAGTGTCTGTGTGTTTGTGTGAGAGTGTGTGTGTCTGTGTGTGTGTCTGTGTGAGTGTGTGTCTGTGTGACTGTGTGAGTGTGTCTGTGTGTGTGTCTGTGTGACTGTGTGTCTGTGTGACTGTGTGAGTATGTCTGTGTGTGTGTCTATGTGAGTGTGTGTGAGTGTGTCTGTGTGAGTGTGAGTGTGTGTGTGTGTGTGTCTGTGTGTATGTCTGTGTGTGTGTGTCTGTGAGTGTGCCTGTGTGAGTGTGTCTGTGTGTATGTCTGTGTGAGTGTGTTTGTGTGAGTGTGTCTGTGTGAGTGAGAGTGTGTGTTGTGTGTGTCTGTGTGTGTGTGCGTCTGTATGTGTGTGTCTGTGAGTGTGTTTGTGTGAGTGTGTATGAGAGTGTGTGTGGGAGTGTGTGTGAGTGTCTGTGTGTATGTCTGCGTGAGTGTGTCTGTGTGTGTGAATGTGTGAGTGTGTCTGTGTGTATGTCTGTGTGAGTGTGTCTGTGTGTGTCTGTGTGAGTGAGAGTGTGTGTGTTGTGTGTGTCTGTGTGTGTGTGTCTGTATGTGTGTGTCTGTGTGAGTGTGTGTCTGTGTGAGAGTGTGTCTGTGTGTGTGTGTGTGTGAGAGTGTGCCTGTGTGAGTGTGCCTGTGTGAGTGTGCCTGTGTGAGTGTGTCTGTGTGTGTGCCTGTGTGAGTGTGTCTGTGTGAGTGTGTCTGTGTGAGTGTGTCTGTGTGTGTGTGACTGTGTGTGAGTGTGTCTGTGTGAGTGTGCCTGTGTGAGTGTGTCTGTGTGTGTCTGTGTGAGTGTGTCTGTGTGAGTGTGTCTGTGTGAGTGTGACTGTGTGAGAGAGTGTCTGTGTGAGAGTGTGTCTGTGAGTGTGAGTGTCTGTGAGTGTGAGTGTGTGTGAGTGTGAGTGTGTGTGAGTGTGTCTGTGTGAGTGTGTCTGTGTGAGTGTGTCTGCGTGAGTGTGTCTTTGTGAGTGTGTTTCTGAGTGTGTCTGTGTGAGTGTGAGTGTGTGTGAGAATGCGTGTGTGTGTGTGTCTGTGTGTGTGTGACTGTGTGTATGTCTGTGTGTGTGTCTGTAAGTGTGTCTGTGTGAGTGTGTGTGAGAGTGTGTGTGAGAGCGTGTGTGAGTGTCTGTGTGTATGTCAGCATCAGTGTGTCTGTGTGTGTGACTGTGTGAGTGTGTCTGTGTGTATGTCTGTGTGAGTGTGTCTGTGTGAGTGTGTCTGTGTGAGTGAGAGTGTGTGAGTGTGTATTTGTGAGTGTGTATTTGTGAGTGTGTCTTTGTGAGTGTGTCTGTGTGAGTGTATCTTTGTGAGTGTGAGTGTGCGTGAGTGTGTGTGAGTGTGTGTATGTGCCTGTGTGAGAGTGTGCCTGTGTGAGAGTGTCTGTGTGAGTGTGTCTGTGAGTGTGTCTGTGAGAGTGTTTCTGTTTGAGTGTGTCTGTGCGTGTGAGAGTGTGTGTGAGTGCCTGTGTGAGTGTCTGTGTGAGTGTCTGTGTGTTTGTGTGAGAGTGTGTGTGTGTGTGTGTGTGTCTGTGTGAGAGTGTGTCTGTGAGTGTGAGAGTGTGTGTGAGTGTGTCTGTGTGTGTGTGTCTGTGTGAGTGTGTCTGTGTGAGTGTGAGAGTGTGTCTGAGTGCCTGTGTGAGTGTCTGTGTGAGTGTCTGTGTGTTTGTGTGAGAGTGTGTGTGTCTGTGTGTGTGTCTGTGTGAGTGTGTGTCTGTGTGACTGTGTGAGTGTGTCTGTGTGTGTGTCTGTGTGACTGTGTGTCTGTGTGACTGTGTGAGTATGTCTGTGTGTGTGTCTATGTGAGTGTGTGTGAGTGTGTCTGTGTGAGTGTGAGTGTGTGTGTGTGTCTGTGTGTATGTCTGTGTGTGTGTGTCTGTGAGTGTGCCTGTGTGAGTGTGTCTGTGTGTATGTCTGTGTGAGTGTGTTTGTGTGAGTGTGTCTGTGTGAGTGAGAGTGTGTGTTGTGTGTGTCTGTGTGTGTGTGCGTCTGTATGTGTGTGTCTGTGAGTGTGTTTGTGTGAGTGTGTATGAGAGTGTGTGTGGGAGTGTGTGTGAGTGTCTGTGTGTATGTCTGCGTGAGTGTGTCTGTGTGTGTGAATGTGTGAGTGTGTCTGTGTGTATGTCTGTGTGAGTGTGTCTGTGTGTGTCTGTGTGAGTGAGAGTGTGTGTGTTGTGTGTGTCTGTGTGTGTGTGTCTGTATGTGTGTGTCTGTGTGAGTGTGTGTCTGTGTGAGAGTGTGTCTGTGTGTGTGTGTGTGTGAGAGTGTGCCTGTGTGAGTGTGACTGTGTGAGTGTGCCTGTGTGAGTGTGTCTGTGTGTGTGCCTGTGTGAGTGTGTCTGTGTGAGTGTGTCTGTGTGAGTGTGTCTGTGTGTGTGTGACTGTGTGTGAGTGTGTCTGTGTGAGTGTGTCTGTGTGAGTGTGTCTGCGTGAGTGTGTCTTTGTGAGTGTGTGTCTCAGTGTGTCTGTGTGCGTGTGAGTGTGTGTGAGAATGCGTGTGTGTGTGTCTGTGTGTGTGTTTGTGTGTGTGTGTGAGAGTGTGCCTGTGTGAGTGTGTCTGTGTGTGTGTGTGCGTGAGTGTGTCTGTGTGAGTGTGTCTGTGTGAGTGTGACTGTGTGAGAGTGTGTCTGTGTGAGAGTGTGTCTGTGAGTGTAAGTGTGTGAGAGTGTGAGTGTGTGTGAGTGTGTCTGCGTAAGTGTGTCTTTGTGAGTGTGTGTCTGAGTGTGTCTGTGTGAGTGTGAGTGTGTGTGAGAATGCGTGTGTGTGTGTGTCTGTGTGTGTGTCTGTGTGTATGTCTGTGTGTGTGTCTGTGAGTGTGTCTGTGTGTGTGTGTGAGAGTGTGTGTGAGAGTGTGTGTGAGTGTCTGTGTGTATGTCTGCATGAGTGTGTCTGTGTGTGTGACTGTGTGAGTGTGTCTGTGTGTATGTCTGTGTGAGTGTGTCTGTGTGAGTGTGTCTGTGTGAGTGAGAGTGTGTGTTGTGTGTGTCTGTGTGTGTGTCTGTATGTGTGTGTCTGTGTGAGTGTGTCTGTGTGAGTGTGTCTGTGTGAGTGTGAGTGTGTGAGTGTGTATTTGTGTGTGTGTATTTGTGAGTGTGTCTTTGTGAGTGTGTCTGTGTGAGTGTGTCTTTGTGAGTGTGAGTGTGCGTGAGTGTGTGTGAGTGTGTGTATGTGCCTGTGTGAGAGTGTGCCTGTGTGAGAGTGTGCCTGTGTGAGAGTGTGTGTGTCTGTGTGTGTGTCTGTGTGAGTGTCTGTGTGAGTGTGTCTGTGAGAGTGTTTCTGTTTGAGTGTGAGATTGTGTGTGTGAAATTGTGTGTGAGTGTGTCTGTGTGTGTGTCTGTGTGAGTGTGAGAGTGTGTGTGAGTGCCTGTGTGAGTGTCTGTGTGAGTGTCTGTGTGAGTGTCTGTGTGTGTGTGTGAGAGTGTGTGTGTCTGTGTGTGTGTCTGTGTGAGTGTGTGTCTGTGAGTGTGAGTGTGTGTCTGTGTGAGTGTGTGTCTGTGTGACTGTGTGAGTGTGTCTGTGTGTGTGTCTGTGTGACTGTGTGTCTGTGTGACTGTGTGAGTATGTCTGTGTGTGTGTCTGTGTGAGTGTGTCTGTGTGAGTGTGTCTTTGTGAGTGAGAGTGTGTGTGTGTGTGTGTCTGTGTGTGTGTATCTGTATGTGTGTGTCTGTGTGAGTGTGTCTGTGTGTGTGTCTGTGAGAGTATCTGTGAGAGTGTGTCTGTGAGAGTGTGTCTGTGTGAGTGTGTCTGTGTGAGTGTGAGTGTGTGAGTGTGTGAGTGTGAGTGTGTGTGTGTGTGTCTGTGTGTATGTCTGTGTGTGTGTGTCTGTGAGTGTGCCTGTGTGAGTGTGTCTGTGTGTATGTCTGTGTGAGTGTGTTTGTGTGAGTGTGTCTGTGTGAGTGAGAGTGTGTGTTGTGTGTGTCTGTGTGTGTGCGTCTGTATGTGTGTGTCTGTGAGTGTGTCTGTGTGAGTGTGTATGAGAGTGTGTGTGAGTGTCTGTGTGTATGTCTGCGTGAGTGTGTCTGTGTGTGTGAATGTGTGAGTGTGTCTGTGTGTATGTCTGTGTGAGTGTGTCTGTGTGAGTGTGTCTGTGTGAGTGAGAGTGTGTGTGTTGTGTGTGTCTGTGTGTGTCTGTATGTGTGTGTCTGTGTGAGTGTGTGTCTGTGTGAGAGTGTGTCTGTGAGTGTGAGTGTGTGTGTGTGTCTGTGTGAGTGTGTCTGTGTGAGTGTGTCTGTGTGAGTGTGTCTTCATGAGTGTGTCTTTGTGAGTGTGTGTCTGAGTTTGTGTGAGTGTGAGTGTGTGTGAGAATGCGTGTGTGTGTGTGTGTGTCTGTGTGTGTGTTTGTGTGTGTGTGTGAGAGTGTGCCTGTGTGAGTGTGTCTGTGTGTGTGCCTGTGTGAGTGTGTCTGTGTGAGTGTGTCTGTGTGAGAGTGTGACTGTGTGAGAGTGTGTCTGTGTGAGAGTGTGTCTGTGAGTGTGAGTGTGTGTGAGTGTGTCTGTGTGAGTGTGTCTGTGTGAGTGTGTGTCTGAGTGTGTCTGTGTGAGTGTGAGTGTGTGTGAGAATGCGTGTGTGTGTGTGTCTGTGTGTGTGTTTGTGTGTATGTCTGTGTGTGTGTCTGTGTGTATGTCTGTGTGTGTGTCTGTGTGTATGTCTGTGTGTGTGTCTGTGTGTGTGTCTGTGAGTGTGTCTGTGTGAGAGTGTGTGTGAGTGTCTGTGTGTATGTCTGCATGAGTGTGTCTGTGTGTGTGACTGTGTGAGTGTGTCTGTGTGTATGTCTGTGTGAGTGTGTCTGTATGTGTGTGTCTGTGTGTGTGTGTCTGTATGTGTGTGTCTGTGTAAGTGTGTCTGTGTGAGTGTGTCTGTGTGAGTGTGAGTGTGTGAGTGTGTATTTGTGAGTGTGTCTTTGTGAGTGTGTCTGTGTGAGTGTGTCTTTGTGAGTGTGAGTGTGTGTGAGTGTGTGTGTGTGCCTGTGTGAGAGTGTCTGTGTGAGTGTGTCTGTGTGAGTGTGTCTTTGTGAGTGAGAGTGTGTGTGTGTGTGTCTGTGTGTGTGTGTCTGTATGTGTGTGTCTGTGTGAGTGTATCTGTGTGAGTGTGTCTGTAAGAGTATCTGTGAGAGTGTGTCTGTGAGAGTGAGTGTCTGTGTGTGTGAGATTGTGTGTGAGTGTGTCTGTGTGAGTGTGTCTGTGTGAGTGTGACTGTGTGTGAGTGTGTCTGTGTGAGAGAGTGTCTGTGAGTGTGAGTGTGTGTGAGTGTGTCTGAGTGAGTGTGTCTTTGTGAGTGAGAGTGTGTGTGTGTGTGTCTGTGTGTGTGTGTCTGTATGTGTGTGTCTGTATGTGTGTGTCTGTGTGAGTGTGTCTGTGTGAGTGTGTCTGTGTGAGTGTGACTGTGAGAGCCTGTCTGTGAGAGTGTGTCTGTGAGAGTGTGTCTGTGTGAGTGTGTCTTTGTGAGTGTCAGTGTGTGAGTGTGTGTGTGTGTGTGTGTGAGAGTGTGCCTGTTTGAGTGTGTCTGTGTGTGTGTGACTGTGTGAGAGTGTGTCTGTGTGAGAGTGTGTCTGTGAGTGTAAGTGTGTGTGAGTGTGTCTGTGTGAGTGTGTCTGTGTGAGTGTGTCTGTGTGAGTGTGTCTTTGTGAGTGTGTGTCTCAGTGTGTCTGTGTGCGTGTGAGTGTGTGTGAGAATGCGTGTGTGTGTGTCTGTGTGTGTGTTTGTGTGTGTGTGAGAGAGTGTGCCTGTGTGAGTGTGTCTGTGTGTGTGCCTGTGTGAGTGTGTGTGTGTGTGTGTGTGTGTGTGTGAGTGTGTCTGTGTGAGTGTGTCTGTGTGAGTGTGACTGTGTGAGAGTATGTCTGTGTGAGAGTGTGTCTGTGAGTGTGAGTGTGTGTGAGTGTGAGTGTGTGTGAGTGTGTCTGCATAAGTGTGTCTTTGTGAGTGTGTGTCTGAGTGTGTCTGTGTGAGTGTGAGTGTGTGTGAGAAAGCGTGTGTGTGTGTCTGTGTGTGTGTCTGTGTGTATGTCTGTGTGTGTGTCTGTGAGTGTGTGAGTGTGTGTGAGAGTGTGTGTGAGTGTCTGTGTGCATGTCTGCATGAGTGTGTCTGTGTGTGTGACTGTGTGAGTGTGTCTGTGTGTATGTCTGTATGAGTGTGTCTGTGTGAGAGTGTCTGTGTGAGTGTGTCTGTGTGAGTGTGTCTGTATGAGAGTGTGTCTGTGAGTGTGAGTGTGTGTGAGTGTGTCTGTGTGAGTGTGTCTGTATGAGAGTGTGTCTGTGAGTGTGAGTGTGTGTGAGTGTGTCTGTGTGTGTGTGTCTGTGTGTGTGTCTGTATGTGTGTGTCTGTGTGAGTGTGTCTGTGTGAGTGTGTCTGTGAGAGTATCTGTGAGAGTGTGTCTGTGAGAGTGTGTCTGTGAGAGTGTTTCTGTTTGAGTGTGTCTGTGTGTGTGAGATTGTGTGTGAGATTGTGTGTGAGTGTGACTGTGTGTGAGTGTGTCTGTGTGTGAGTGTGTCTGTGTGTGTGTGTCTGTGTGAGTGTGACTGTGTGTGAGTGTGTCTGTGTGAGAGTGTGTCTGTGAGTGTGAGTGTGTGTGAGTGTGTCTGTGTGAGTGTGTCTTTGTGAGTGAGAGTGTGTGTGTGTGTGTGTGTGTGTGTGTCTGTATGTGTGTGTCTGTATGTGTGTGTCTGTGTGAGTGTGTCTGTGTGAGTGTGTCTGTGAGAGTATCTGTGAGAGTGTGTCTGTGAGAGTGTGTCTGTGTGAGTGTGTCTGTGTGAGTGTGTCTGTGTGAGTGTGAGTGTGTGAGTGTGTGTGTGTGTGTCTGTGTGTATGTCTGTGTGTGTGTGTCTGTGAGTGTGCCTGTGTGAGTGTGTCTGTGTGTATGTCTGTGTGAGTGTGTTTGTGTGAGTGTGTCTGTGTGAGTGAGAGTGTGTGTTGTGTGTGTCTGTGCGTGTGCGTCTGTATGTGTGTGTCTGTGAGTGTGTCTGTGTGAGTGTGTATGAGAGTGTGTGTGAGTGTCTGTGTGTATGTCTGCGTGAGTGTGTCTGTGTGTGTGAATGTGTGAGTGTGTCTGTGTGTATGTCTGTGTGAGTGTGTCTGTGTGAGTGAGAGTATGTGTGTTGTGTGTGTCTGTGTGTGTCTGTATGTGTGTGTCTGTGTGAGTGTGTGTCTGTGTGAGAGTGTGTCTGTGAGTGTGAGTGTGTGTGTGTGTCTGTGTGAGTGTGTCTGTGTGAGTGTGTCTGTGTGAGTGTGTCTGCATGAGTGTGTCTTTGTGAGTGTGTGTCTGAGTTTGTGTGAGTGTGAGTGTGTGTGAGAATGCGTGTGTGTGTGTGTCTGTGTGTGTGTTTGTGTGTGTGTGTGAGAGTGTGCCTGTGTGAGTGTGTCTGTGTGTGTGCCTGTGTGAGTGTGTCTGTGTGTGTGTCTGTGTGTGTGTGTCTGTGTGAGTGTGTCTGTGTGAGTGTGACTGTGTGAGAGTGTGTCTGTGTGAGAGTGTGTCTGTGAGTGTGAGTGTGTGTGAGTGTGTCTGTGTGAGTGTGTCTGTGTGAGTGTGTCTGTGTGAGTGTGTGTCTGAGTGTGTCTGTATGAGTGTGAGTGTGTGTGAGAATGCGTGTGTGTGTGTGTCTGTGTGTGTGTTTGTGTGTATGTCTGTGTGTGTGTCTGTGTGTGTGTCTGTGTGTGTGTCTGTGTGTGTGTCTGTGAGTGTGCCTGTGTGAGTGTGTGTGAGAGTGTGTGTGAGAGTGTGTGTGAGTGTCTGTGTGTATGTCTGCATGAGTGTGTCTGTGTGTGTGACTGTGTGAGTGTGTCTGTGTGTATGTCTGTGTGAGTGTGTCTGTATGTGTGTGTCTGTGTGTGTGTGTCTGTATGTGTGTGTCTGTGTAAGTGTGTCTGTGTGAGTGTGTCTGTGTGAGTGTGAGTGTGTGAGTGTGTATTTGTGAGTGTGTATTTGTGAGTGTGTCTTTGTGAGTGTGTCTGTGTGAGTGTGTCTTTGTGAGTGTGAGTGTGTGTGAGTGTGTGTGTGTGCCTGTGTGAGAGTGTCTGTGTGAGTGTGTCTGTGTGAGTGTGTCTTTGTGAGTGAGAGTGTGTGTGTGTGTGTCTGTGTGTGTGTGTCTGTATGTGTGTGTCTGTGTGAGTGTGTCTGTGTGAGTGTGTCTGTGAGAGTATCTGTGAGAGTGTGTCTGTGAGAGTGAGTGTCTGTGTGTGTGAGATTGTGTGTGAGTGTGTCTGTGTGAGTGTGTCTGTGTGAGTGTGACTGTGTGTGAGTGTGTCTGTGTGAGAGTGTGTCTGTGAGTGTGAGTGTGTGTGAGTGTGTCTGTGTGAGTGTGTCTTTGTGAGTGAGAGTGTGTGTGTGTGTGTCTGTGTGTGTGTGTCTGTATGTGTGTGTCTGTGTGAGTGTGTCTGTGTGAGTGTGTCTGTGTGAGTGTGACTGTGAGAGCCTGTCTGTGAGAGTGTGTCTGTGTGAGTGTGTCTTTGTGAGTGTCAGTGTGGGTGGTGTGTCTGTGAGTGTGAGTGTGTGTGAGTGTGTCTGTGTGAGTGTGTCTTTGTGAGTGAGAGTGTGTGTGTGTGTGTCTGTGTGTGTGTGTCTGTATGTGTGTGTCTGTGTGAGTGTGTCTGTGTGAGTGTGTCTGTGTGAGTGTGACTGTGAGAGCCTGTCTGTGAGAGTGTGTCTGTGTGAGTGTGTCTTTGTGAGTGTCAGTGTGTGAGTGTGTGTGTGTGTGTGTCTGTGTGAGAGTGTGCCTGTTTGAGTGTGTCTGTGTGTGTGTGCCTGTGTGAGTGTGTCTGTGTGTGTGTGACTGTGTGAGAGTGTGTCTGTGTGAGAGTGTGTCTGTGAGTGTAAGTGTGTGTGAGTGTGTCTGTGTGAGTGTGTCTGTGTGAGTGTGTCTGTGTGAGTGTGTCTTTGTGAGTGTGTGTCTCAGTGTGTCTGTGTGCGTGTGAGTGTGTGTGAGAATGCGTGTGTGTGTGTGTCTGTGTGTGTGTTTGTGTGTGTGTGTGTGAGTGTGTCTTTGTGAGTGTCAGTGTGTGAGTGTGTGTGTGTGTGTGTGTGAGAGTGTGCCTGTTTGAGTGTGTCTGTGTGTGTGTGCCTGTGTGAGTGTGTCTGTGTGTGTGTGACTGTGTGAGAGTGTGTCTGTGTGAGAGTGTGTCTGTGAGTGTAAGTGTGTGTGTGTGTCTGTGTGAGTGTGTCTGTGTGAGTGTGTCTGTGTGAGTGTGTCTTTGTGAGTGTGTGTCTCAGTGTGTCTGTGTGCGTGTGAGTGTGTGTGAGAATGCGTGTGTGTGTGTGTCTGTGTGTGTGTTTGTGTGTGTGTGTGAGAGTGTGCCTGTGTGAGTGTGTCTATGTGTGTGCCTGTGTGAGTGTGTCTGTGTGTGTGTGTGTGTGAGTGTGTCTGTGTGAGTGTGTCTGTGTGAGTGTGTCTGTGTGAGAGTGTGTCTGTGAGTGTGAGTGTGTGTGAGTGTGAGTGTGTGTGAGTGTGTCTGCATAAGTGTGTCTTTGTGAGTGTGTGTCTGAGTGTGTCTGTGTGAGTGTGAGTGTGTGTGAGAATGCGTGTGTGTGTGTCTGTGTGTGTGTCTGTGTGTATGTCTGTGTGTGTCTGTGAGTGTGTCTGTGTGAGTGTGTGTGAGAGTGTGTGTGAGAGTGTGTGTGAGTGTCTGTGTGTATGTCTGCATGAGTGTGTCTGTGTGTGTGACTGTGTGAGTGTGTCTGTGTGTATGTCTGTATGAGTGTGTCTGTGTGAGAGTGTCTGTGTGAGTGTGTCTGTGTGAGTGTGTCTGTATGAGAGTGTGTCTGTGAGTGTGAGTGTGTGTGAGTGTGTCTGTGTGAGTGTGTCTGTATGAGAGTGTGTCTGTGAGTGTGAGTGTGTGTGAGTGTGTCTGTGTGTGTGTGTCTGTGTGTGTGTCTGTATGTGTGTGTCTGTGTGTGTGTGTCTGTGTGAGTGTGTCTGTGAGAGTATCTGTGAGAGTGTGTCTGTGAGAGTGTGTCTGTGAGAGTGTTTCTGTTTGAGTGTGTCTGTGTGTGTGAGATTGTGTGTGAGATTGTGTGTGAGAGTGACTGTGTGTGAGTGTGTCTGTGTGAGTGTGTCTGTATGAGTGTGTGTCTGTGAGTGTGAGTGTGTGTGAGTGTGTCTGTGTGAGTGTGTCTTTGTGAGTGAGAGTGTGTGTGTGTGTCTGTGTGTGTGTGTCTGTGTGTGTGTCTGTATGTGTGTGTCTGTGTGAGTGTGTCTGTGAGAGTGTGTCTGTGTGAGTGTGTCTTCGTGAGTGTCAGTGTGTGTGTGTGTGTGTGTGTGTGAATGCGTGTGTGTGTGTGTCTGTGTGTGTGTTTGTGTGTATGTCTGTGTGTGTGTCTGTGAGTGTGTCTGTGTGAGTGTGTGTGAGAGTGTGTGTGAGTGTCTGTGTGTATGTCTGCATGAGTGTGTCTGTGTTTGTGACTGTGTGAGTGTGTCTGTGTGTATGTCTGTGTGAGTGTGTCTGTGTGAGTGAGAGTGTGTGTTGTGTGTGTCTGTGTGTGTGTCTGTATGTGTGTGTCTGTGTGAGTGTGTCTGTGTGAGTGTGTCTGTGTGAGTGTGAGTGTGTGAGTGTGTATTTGTGAGTGTGTCTGTGTGAGTGTGTCTGTGTGAGTGTGTCTGTGTGAGTGTGACTGTGTGAGAGTGTGTCTGTGTGTGAGGTAGTCTGTGAGTGTGTGTCTGAGTGTGAGTGTGTATGAGTGTGAGTGTGTGTGAGCATGCGTGTGTGTGTGTGTCTGTGTGTGTGTTTGTGTGTGTGTGTGAGAGTGTGCCTGTGTGAGTGTATCTGTGTGTGTGCCTGTGTGAGTGTGTCTGTGTGTGTCTGTGTGAGTGTGTCTGTGTGAGTGTGTCTGTGTGAGTGTGACTGTGTGAGAGAGTGTCTGTGTGAGAGTGTGTCTGTGAGTGTGAGTGTCTGTGAGTGTGAGTGTGTGTGAGTGTGAGTGTGTGTGAGTGTGTCTGTGTGAGTGTGTCTGTGTGAGTGTGTCTGCGTGAGTGTGTCTTTGTGAGTGTGTTTCTGAGTGTGTCTGTGTGAGTGTGAGTGTGTGTGAGAATGCGTGTGTGTGTGTGTCTGTGTGTGTGTGACTGTGTGTATGTCTGTGTGTGTGTCTGTAAGTGTGTCTGTGTGAGTGTGTGTGAGAGTGTGTGTGAGAGCGTGTGTGAGTGTCTGTGTGTATGTCAGCATGAGTGTGTCTGTGTGTGTGACTGTGTGAGTGTGTCTGTGTGTATGTCTGTGTGAGTGTGTCTGTGTGAGTGTGTCTGTGTGAGTGAGAGTGTGTGAGTGTGTATTTGTGAGTGTGTATTTGTGAGTGTGTCTTTGTGAGTGTGTCTGTGTGAGTGTATCTTTGTGAGTGTGAGTGTGCGTGAGTGTGTGTGAGTGTGTGTATGTGCCTGTGTGAGAGTGTGCCTGTGTGAGAGTGTCTGTGTGAGTGTGTCTGTGAGTGTGTCTGTGAGAGTGTTTCTGTTTGAGTGTGTCTGTGCGTGTGAGAGTGTGTGTGAGTGCCTGTGTGAGTGTCTGTGTGAGTGTCTGTGTGTTTGTGTGAGAGTGTGTGTGTCTGTGTGTGTGTCTGTGTGAGAGTGTGTCTGTGAGTGTGAGAGTGTGTGTGAGTGTGTCTGTGTGTGTGTGTCTGTGTGAGTGTGTCTGTGTGAGTGTGAGAGTGTGTCTGAGTGCCTGTGTGAGTGCCTGTGTGAGTGTCTGTGTGAGTGTCTGTGTGTTTGTGTGAGAGTGTGTGTGTCTGTGTGTGTGTCTGTGTGAGTGTGTGTCTGTGTGACTGTGTGAGTGTGTCTGTGTGTGTGTCTGTGTGACTGTGTGTCTGTGTGACTGTGTGAGTATGTCTGTGTGTGTGTCTATGTGAGTGTGTGTGAGTGTGTCTGTGTGAGTGTGAGTGTGTGTGTGTGTGTGTCTGTGTGTATGTCTGTGTGTGTGTGTCTGTGAGTGTGCCTGTGTGAGTGTGTCTGTGTGTATGTCTGTGTGAGTGTGTTTGTGTGAGTGTGTCTGTGTGAGTGAGAGTGTGTGTTGTGTGTGTCTGTGTGTGTGTGCGTCTGTATGTGTGTGTCTGTGAGTGTGTTTGTGTGAGTGTGTATGAGAGTGTGTGTGGGAGTGTGTGTGAGTGTCTGTGTGTATGTCTGCGTGAGTGTGTCTGTGTGTGTGAATGTGTGAGTGTGTCTGTGTGTATGTCTGTGTGAGTGTGTCTGTGTGTGTCTGTGTGAGTGAGAGTGTGTGTGTTGTGTGTGTCTGTGTGTGTGTGTCTGTGTGTGTCTGTGTGAGTGTGTGTCTGTGTGAGAGTGTGTCTGTGTGTGTGTGTGTGTGAGAGTGTGCCTGTGTGAGTGTGCCTGTGTGAGTGTGCCTGTGTGAGTGTGTCTGTGTGTGTGCCTGTGTGAGTGTGTCTGTGTGAGTGTGTCTGTGTGAGTGTGTCTGTGTGTGTGTGACTGTGTGTGAGTGTGTCTGTGTGAGTGTGTCTGTGTGAGTGTGTCTGCGTGAGTGTGTCTTTGTGAGTGTGTGTCTCAGTGTGTCTGTGTGCGTGTGAGTGTGTGTGAGAATGCGTGTGTGTGTGTGTCTGTGTGTGTGTTTGTGTGTGTGTGTGAGAGTGTGCCTGTGTGAGTGTGTCTGTGTGTGTGTGTGCGTGAGTGTGTCTGTGTGAGTGTGTCTGTGTGAGTGTGACTGTGTGAGAGTGTGTCTGTGTGAGAGTGTGTCTGTGAGTGTAAGTGTGTGAGAGTGTGAGTGTGTGTGAGTGTGTCTGCGTAAGTGTGTCTTTGTGAGTGTGTGTCTGAGTGTGTCTGTGTGAGTGTGAGTGTGTGTGAGAATGCGTGTGTGTGTGTGTGTCTGTGTGTGTGTCTGTGTGTATGTCTGTGTGTGTGTCTGTGAGTGTGTCTGTGTGTGTGTGTGAGAGTGTGTGTGAGAGTGTGTGTGAGTGTCTGTGTGTATGTCTGCATGAGTGTGTCTGTGTGTGTGACTGTGTGAGTGTGTCTGTGTGTATGTCTGTGTGAGTGTGTCTGTGTGAGTGTGTCTGTGTGAGTGAGAGTGTGTGTTGTGTGTGTCTGTGTGTGTGTCTGTATGTGTGTGTCTGTGTGAGTGTGTCTGTGTGAGTGTGTCTGTGTGAGTGTGAGTGTGTGAGTGTGTATTTGTGTGTGTGTATTTGTGAGTGTGTCTTTGTGAGTGTGTCTGTGTGAGTGTGTCTTTGTGAGTGTGAGTGTGCGTGAGTGTGTGTGAGTGTGTGTATGTGCCTGTGTGAGAGTGTGAGTGTGTGAGAGTGTGACTGTGTGAGAGTGTGTGTGTCTGTGTGTGTGTCTGTGTGAGTGTCTGTGTGAGTGTGTCTGTGAGAGTGTTTCTGTTTGAGTGTGAGATTGTGTGTGTGAAATTGTGTGTGAGTGTGTCTGTGTGTGTGTCTGTGTGAGTGTGAGAGTGTGTGTGAGTGCCTGTGTGAGTGTCTGTGTGAGTGTCTGTGTGAGTGTCTGTGTGTGTGTGTGAGAGTGTGTGTGTCTGTGTGTGTGTCTGTGTGAGTGTGTGTCTGTGAGTGTGAGTGTGTGTCTGTGTGAGTGTGTGTCTGTGTGACTGTGTGAGTGTGTCTGTGTGTGTGTCTGTGTGACTGTGTGTCTGTGTGACTGTGTGAGTATGTCTGTGTGTGTGTCTGTGTGAGTGTGTCTGTGTGAGTGTGTCTTTGTGAGTGAGAGTGTGTGTGTGTGTGTGCCTGTGTGTGTGTATCTGTATGTGTGTGTCTGTGTGAGTGTGTCTGTGTGTGTGTCTGTGAGAGTATCTGTGAGAGTGTGTCTGTGAGAGTGTGTCTGTGTGAGTGTGTCTGTGTGAGTGTGAGTGTGTGAGTGTGTGAGTGTGAGTGTGTGTGTGTGTGTCTGTGTGTATGTCTGTGTGTGTGTGTCTGTGAGTGTGCCTGTGTGAGTGGGTCTGTGTGTATGTCTGTGTGAGTGTGTTTGTGTGAGTGTGTCTGTGTGAGTGAGAGTGTGTGTTGTGTGTGTCTGTGTGTGTGCGTCTGTATGTGTGTGTCTGTGAGTGTGTCTGTGTGAGTGTGTATGAGAGTGTGTGTGAGTGTCTGTGTGTATGTCTGCGTGAGTGTGTCTGTGTGTGTGAATGTGTGAGTGTGTCTGTGTGTATGTCTGTGTGAGTGTGTCTGTGTGAGTGTGTCTGTGTGAGTGAGAGTGTGTGTGTTGTGTGTGTCTGTGTGTGTCTGTATGTGTGTGTCTGTGTGAGTGTGTGTCTGTGTGAGAGTGTGTCTGTGAGTGTGAGTGTGTGTGTGTGTCTGTGTGAGTGTGTCTGTGTGAGTGTGTCTGTGTGAGTGTGTCTTCATGAGTGTGTCTTTGTGAGTGTGTGTCTGAGTTTGTGTGAGTGTGAGTGTGTGTGAGAATGCGTGTGTGTGTGTGTGTCTGTGTGTGTGTTTGTGTGTGTGTGTGAGAGTGTGCCTGTGTGAGTGTGTCTGTGTGTGTGCCTGTGTGAGTGTGTCTGTGTGAGTGTGTCTGTGTGAGTGTGACTGTGTGAGAGTGTGTCTGTGTGAGAGTGTGTCTGTGAGTGTGAGTGTGTGTGAGTGTGTCTGTGTGAGTGTGTCTGTGTGAGTGTGTGTCTGAGTGTGTCTGTGTGAGTGTGAGTGTGTGTGAGAATGCGTGTGTGTGTGTGTCTGTGTGTGTGTTTGTGTGTATGTCTGTGTGTGTGTCTGTGTGTATGTCTGTGTGTGTCTGTGTGTATGTCTGTGTGTGTGTCTGTGTGTGTGTCTGTGAGTGTGTCTGTGTGAGAGTGTGTGTGAGTGTCTGTGTGTATGTCTGCATGAGTGTGTCTGTGTGTGTGACTGTGTGAGTGTGTCTGTGTGTATGTCTGTGTGAGTGTGTCTGTATGTGTGTGTCTGTGTGTGTGTGTCTGTATGTGTGTGTCTGTGTAAGTGTGTCTGTGTGAGTGTGTCTGTGTGAGTGTGAGTGTGTGAGTGTGTATTTGTGAGTGTGTCTTTGTGAGTGTGTCTGTGTGAGTGTGTCTTTGTGAGTGTGAGTGTGTGTGAGTGTGTGTGTGTGCCTGTGTGAGAGTGTCTGTGTGAGTGTGTCTGTGTGAGTGTGTCTTTGTGAGTGAGAGTGTGTGTGTGTGTGTCTGTGTGTGTGTGTCTGTATGTGTGTGTCTGTGTGAGTGTATCTGTGTGAGTGTGTCTGTAAGAGTATCTGTGAGAGTGTGTCTGTGAGAGTGAGTGTCTGTGTGTGTGAGATTGTGTGTGAGTGTGTCTGTGTGAGTGTGTCTGTGTGAGTGTGACTGTGTGTGAGTGTGTCTGTGTGAGAGAGTGTCTGTGAGTGTGAGTGTGTGTGAGTGTGTCTGAGTGAGTGTGTCTTTGTGAGTGAGAGTGTGTGTGTGTGTGTCTGTGTGTGTGTGTCTGTATGTGTGTGTCTGTATGTGTGTGTCTGTGTGTGTCTGTGTGAGTGTGTCTGTGTGAGTGTGTCTGTGTGAGTGTGACTGTGAGAGCCTGTCTGTGAGAGTGTGTCTGTGAGAGTGTGTCTGTGTGAGTGTGTCTTTGTGAGTGTCAGTGTGTGAGTGTGTGTGTGTGTGTGTGTGAGAGTGTGCCTGTTTGAGTGTGTCTGTGTGTGTGCCTGTGTGAGTGTGTCTGTGTGTGTGTGACTGTGTGAGAGTGTGTCTGTGTGAGAGTGTGTCTGTGAGTGTAAGTGTGTGTGAGTGTGTCTGTGTGAGTGTGTCTGTGTGAGTGTGTCTGTGTGAGTGTGTCTTTGTGAGTGTGTGTCTCAGTGTGTCTGTGTGCGTGTGAGTGTGTGTGAGAATGCGTGTGTGTGTGTGTCTGTGTGTGTGTTTGTGTGTGTGTGAGAGAGTGTGCCTGTGTGAGTATGTCTGTGTGTGTGCCTGTGTGAGTGTGTCTGTGTGTGTGTGTGTGTGTGTGAGTGTGTCTGTGTGAGTGTGTCTGTGTGAGTGTGACTGTGTGAGAGTATGTCTGTGTGAGAGTGTGTCTGTGTGTGTGAGTGTGTGTGAGTGTGAGTGTGTGTGAGTGTGTCTGCATAAGTGTGTCTTTGTGAGTGTGTGTCTGAGTGTGTCTGTGTGAGTGTGAGTGTGTGTGAGAAAGCGTGTGTGTGTGTCTGTGTGTGTGTCTGTGTGTATGTCTGTGTGTGTGTCTGTGAGTGTGTGAGTGTGTGTGAGAGTGTGTGTGAGAGTGTGTGTGAGTGTCTGTGTGAATGTCTGCATGAGTGTGTCTGTGTGTGTGACTGTGTGAGTGTGTCTGTGTGTATGTCTGTATGAGTGTGTCTGTGTGAGAGTGTCTGTGTGAGTGTGTCTGTGTGAGTGTGTCTGTATGAGAGTGTGTCTGTGAGTGTGAGTGTGTGTGAGTGTGTCTGTGTGAGTGTGTCTGTATGAGAGTGTGTCTGTGAGTGTGAGTGTGTGTGAGTGTGTCTGTGTGTGTGTGTCTGTGTGTGTGTCTGTATGTGTGTGTCTGTGTGAGTGTGTCTGTGTGAGTGTGTCTGTGAGAGTATCTGTGAGAGTGTGTCTGTGAGAGTGTGTCTGTGAGAGTGTTTCTGTTTGAGTGTGTCTGTGTGTGTGAGATTGTGTGTGAGATTGTGTGTGAGTGTGACTGTGTGTGAGTGTGTCTGTGTGTGAGTGTGTCTGTGTGTGTGTGTCTGTGTGAGTGTGACTGTGTGTGAGTGTGTCTGTGTGAGAGCGTGTCTGTGAGTGTGAGTGTGTGTGAGTGTGTCTGTGTGAGTGTGTCTTTGTGAGTGAGAGTGTGTGTGTGTGTGTGTGTGTGTGTGTCTGTATGTGTGTGTCTGTGTGAGTGTGTCTGTGTGAGTGTGTCTGTGAGAGTATCTGTGAGAGTGTGTCTGTGAGAGTGTGTCTGTGTGAGTGTGTCTGTGTGAGTGTGTCTGTGTGAGTGTGAGTGTGTGAGTGTGAGTGTGTGTGTGTGTGTCTGTGTGTATGTCTGTGTGTGTGTGTCTGTGAGTGTGCCTGTGTGAGTGTGTCTGTGTGTATGTCTGTGTGAGTGTGTTTGTGTGAGTGTGTCTGTGTGAGTGAGAGTGTGTGTTGTGTGTGTCTGTGTGTGTGCGTCTGTATGTGTGTGTCTGTGAGTGTGTCTGTGTGAGTGTGTATGAGAGTGTGTGTGAGTGTCTGTGTGTATGCCTGCGTGAGTGTGTCTGTGTGTGTGAATGTGTGAGTGTGTCTGTGTGTATGTCTGTGTGAGTGTGTCTGTGTGAGTGAGAGTGTGTGTGTTGTGTGTGTCTGTGTGTGTCTGTATGTGTGTGTCTGTGTGAGTGTGTGTCTGTGTGAGAGTGTGTCTGTGAGTGTGAGTGTGTGTGTGTGTCTGTGTGAGTGTGTCTGTGTGAGTGTGTCTGTGTGAGTGTGTCTGCATGAGTGTGTCTTTGTGAGTGTGTGTCTGAGTTTGTGTGAGTGTGAGTGTGTGTGAGAATGCGTGTGTGTGTGTGTCTGTGTGTGAGTTTGTGTGTGTGTGTGAGAGTGTGCCTGTGTGAGTGTGTCTGTGTGTGTGCCTGTGTGAGTGTGTCTGTGTGTGTGTCTGTGTGTGTGTGTCTGTGTGAGTGTGTCTGTGTGAGTGTGTCTGTGTGAGTGTGACTGTGTGAGAGTGTGTCTGTGTGAGAGTGTGTCTGTGAGTGTGAGTGTGTGTGAGTGTGTCTGTGTGAGTGTGTCTGTGTGAGTGTGTCTGTGTGAGTGTGTGTCTGAGTGTGTCTGTGTGAGTGTGAGTGTGTGTGAGAATGCGTGTGTGTGTGTGTCTGTGTGTGTGTTTGTGTGTATGTCTGTGTGTGTGTCTGTGTGTATGTCTGTGTGTGTGTCTGTGTGTGTGTCTGTGTGTGTGTCTGTGTGTGTGTCTGTGAGTGTGTCTGTGTGAGTGTGTGTGAGAGTGTGTGTGAGAGTGTGTGTGAGTGTCTGTGTGTATGTCTGCATGAGTGTGTCTGTGTGTGTGACTGTGTGAGTGTGTCTGTGTGTATGTCTGTGTGAGTGTGTCTGTATGTGTGTGTCTGTGTGTGTGTGTCTGTATGTGTGTGTCTGTGTAAGTGTGTCTGTGTGAGTGTGTCTGTGTGAGTGTGAGTGTGTGAGTGTGTATTTGTGAGTGTGTATTTGTGAGTGTGTCTTTGTGAGTGTGTCTGTGTGAGTGTGTCTTTGTGAGTGTGAGTATGTGTGAGTGTGTGTGTGTGCCTGTGTGAGAGTGTCTGTGTGAGTGTGTCTGTGTGAGTGTGTCTGTGTGAGTGTGTCTTTGTGAGTGAGAGTGTGTGTGTGTGTGTCTGTGTGTGTGTGTCTGTATGTGTGTGTCTGTGTGAGTGTGTCTGTGTGAGTGTGTCTGTGAGAGTATCTGTGAGAGTGTGTCTGTGAGAGTGAGTGTCTGTGTGTGTGAGATTTTGTGTGAGTGTGTCTGTGTGAGTGTGTCTGTGTGAGTGTGACTGTGTGTGAGTGTGTCTGTGTGAGAGTGTGTCTGTGAGTGTGAGTGTGTGTGAGTGTGTCTGTGTGAGTGTGTCTTTGTGAGTGAGAGTGTGTGTGTGTGTGTCTGTGTGTGTGTGTCTGTATGTGTGTGTCTGTGTGAGTGTGTCTGTGTGAGTGTGTCTGTGTGAGTGTGACTGTGAGAGCCTGTCTGTGAGAATGTGTCTGTGTGAGTGTGTCTTTGTGAGTGTCAGTGTGTGAGTGTGTGTGTGTGTGTGTGTGTGAGAGTGTGCCTGTTTGAGTGTGTCTGTGTGTGTGTGCCTGTGTGAGTGTGTCTGTGTGTGTGTGACTGTGTGAGAGTGTGTCTGTGTGAGAGTGTGTCTGTGAGTGTAAGTGTGTGTGAGTGTGTCTGTGTGAGTGTGTCTGTGTGAGTGTGTCTGTGTGAGTGTGTCTTTGTGAGTGTGTGTCTCAGTGTGTCTGTGTGCGTGTGAGTGTGTGTGAGAATGCGTGTGTGTGTGTGTCTGTGTGTGTGTTTGTGTGTGTGTGTGAGAGTGTGCCTGTGTGAGTGTGTCTGTGTGTGTGCCTGTGTGAGTGTGTCTGTGTGTGTGTGTGTGTGAGTGTGTCTGTGTGAGTGTGTCTGTGTGAGTGTGTCTGTGTGAGAGTGTGTCTGTGAGTGTGAGTGTGTGTGAGTGTGAGTGTGTGTGAGTGTGTCTGCATAAGTGTGTCTTTGTGAGTGTGTGTCTGAGTGTGTCTGTGTGAGTGTGAGTGTGTGTGAGAATGTGTGTGTGTGTGTCTGTGTGTGTGTCTGTGTGTATGTCTGTGTGTGTGTCTGTGAGTGTGTCTGTGTGAGTGTGTGTGAGAGTGTGTGTGAGAGTGTGTGTGAGTGTCTGTGTGTATGTCTGCATGAGTGTGTCTGTGTGTGTGACTGTGTGAGTGTGTCTGTGTGTGTGTGTCTGTATGTGTGTGTCTGTGTAAGTGTGTCTGTGTGAGTGTGTCTGTGTGAGTGTGAGTGTGTGAGTGTGTATTTGTGAGTGTGTCTTTGTGAGTGTGTCTGTGTGAGTGTGTCTTTGTGAGTGTGAGTGTGTGTGAGTGTGTGTGTGTGCCTGTGTGAGAGTGTCTGTGTGAGTGTGTCTGTGTGAGTGTGTCTTTGTGAGTGAGAGTGTGTGTGAGTGTGTCTGTGTGTGTGTGTCTGTATGTGTGTGTCTGTGTGAGTGTATCTGTGTGAGTGTGTCTGTAAGAGTATCTGTGAGAGTGTGTCTGTGAGAGTGAGTGTCTGTGTGTGTGAGATTGTGTGTGAGTGTGTCTGTGTGAGTGTGTCTGTGTGAGTGTGACTGTGTGTGAGTGTGTCTGTGTGAGAGAGTGTCTGTGAGTGTGAGTGTGTGTGAGTGTGTCTGAGTGAGTGTGTCTTTGTGAGTGAGAGTGTGTGTGTGTGTGTCTGTGTGTGTGTGTCTGTATGTGTGTGTCTGTATGTGTGTGTCTGTGTGTGTCTGTGTGAGTGTGTCTGTGTGAGTGTGTCTGTGTGAGTGTGACTGTGAGAGCCTGTCTGTGAGAGTGTGTCTGTGAGAGTGTGTCTGTGTGAGTGTGTCTTTGTGAGTGTCAGTGTGTGAGTGTGTGTGTGTGTGTGTGTGAGAGTGTGCCTGTTTGAGTGTGTCTGTGTGTGTGCCTGTGTGAGTGTGTCTGTGTGTGTGTGACTGTGTGAGAGTGTGTCTGTGTGAGAGTGTGTCTGTGAGTGTAAGTGTGTGTGAGTGTGTCTGTGTGAGTGTGTCTGTGTGAGTGTGTCTGTGTGAGTGTGTCTTTGTGAGTGTGTGTCTCAGTGTGTCTGTGTGCGTGTGAGTGTGTGTGAGAATGCGTGTGTGTGTGTGTGTCTGTGTGTGTGTTTGTGTGTGTGTGAGAGAGTGTGCCTGTGTGAGTATGTCTGTGTGTGTGCCTGTGTGAGTGTGTCTGTGTGTGTGTGTGTGTGTGTGTGAGTGTGTCTGTGTGAGTGTGTCTGTGTGAGTGTGACTGTGTGAGAGTATGTCTGTGTGAGAGTGTGTCTGTGAGTGTGAGTGTGTGTGAGTGTGAGTGTGTGTGAGTGTGTCTGCATAAGTGTGTCTTTGTGAGTGTGTGTCTGAGTGTGTCTGTGTGAGTGTGAGTGTGTGTGAGAAAGCGTGTGTGTGTGTCTGTGTGTGTGTCTGTGTGTATGTCTGTGTGTGTGTCTGTGAGTGTGTGAGTGTGTGTGAGAGTGTGTGTGAGAGTGTGTGTGAGTGTCTGTGTGCATGTCTGCATGAGTGTGTCTGTGTGTGTGACTGTGTGAGTGTGTCTGTGTGTATGTCTGTATGAGTGTGTCTGTGTGAGAGTGTCTGTGTGAGTGTGTCTGTGTGAGTGTGTCTGTATGAGAGTGTGTCTGTGAGTGTGAGTGTGTGTGAGTGTGTCTGTGTGAGTGTGTCTGTATGAGAGTGTGTCTGTGAGTGTGAGTGTGTGTGAGTGTGTCTGTGTGAGTGTGTCTGTGTGTGTGTCTGTATGTGTGTGTCTGTGTGAGTGTGTCTGTGTGAGTGTGTCTGTGAGAGTATCTGTGAGAGTGTGTCTGTGAGAGTGTGTCTGTGAGAGTGTTTCTGTTTGAGTGTGTCTGTGTGTGTGAGATTGTGTGTGAGATTGTGTGTGAGTGTGACTGTGTGTGAGTGTGTCTGTGTGTGAGTGTGTCTGTGTGTGTGTGTCTGTGTGAGTGTGACTGTGTGTGAGTGTGTCTGTGTGAGAGCGTGTCTGTGAGTGTGAGTGTGTGTGAGTGTGTCTGTGTGAGTGTGTCTTTGTGAGTGAGAGTGTGTGTGTGTGTGTGTGTGTGTGTGTCTGTATGTGTGTGTCTGTGTGAGTGTGTCTGTGTGAGTGTGTCTGTGAGAGTATCTGTGAGAGTGTGTCTGTGAGAGTGTGTCTGTGTGAGTGTGTCTGTGTGAGTGTGTCTGTGTGAGTGTGAGTGTGTGAGTGTGAGTGTGTGTGTGTGTGTCTGTGTGTATGTCTGTGTGTGTGTGTCTGTGAGTGTGCCTGTGTGAGTGTGTCTGTGTGTATGTCTGTGTGAGTGTGTTTGTGTGAGTGTGTCTGTGTGAGTGAGAGTGTGTGTTGTGTGTGTCTGTGTGTGTGCGTCTGTATGTGTGTGTCTGTGAGTGTGTCTGTGTGAGTGTGTATGAGAGTGTGTGTGAGTGTCTGTGTGTATGCCTGCGTGAGTGTGTCTGTGTGTGTGAATGTGTGAGTGTGTCTGTGTGTATGTCTGTGTGAGTGTGTCTGTGTGAGTGAGAGTGTGTGTGTTGTGTGTGTCTGTGTGTGTCTGTATGTGTGTGTCTGTGTGAGTGTGTGTCTGTGTGAGAGTGTGTCTGTGAGTGTGAGTGTGTGTGTGTGTCTGTGTGAGTGTGTCTGTGTGAGTGTGTCTGTGTGAGTGTGTCTGCATGAGTGTGTCTTTGTGAGTGTGTGTCTGAGTTTGTGTGAGTGTGAGTGTGTGTGAGAATGCGTGTGTGTGTGTGTCTGTGTGTGAGTTTGTGTGTGTGTGTGAGAGTGTGCCTGTGTGAGTGTGTCTGTGTGTGTGCCTGTGTGAGTGTGTCTGTGTGTGTGTCTGTGTGTGTGTGTCTGTGTGAGTGTGTCTGTGTGAGTGTGTCTGTGTGAGTGTGACTGTGTGAGAGTGTGTCTGTGTGAGAGTGTGTCTGTGAGTGTGAGTGTGTGTGAGTGTGTCTGTGTGAGTGTGTCTGTGTGAGTGTGTCTGTGTGAGTGTGTGTCTGAGTGTGTCTGTGTGAGTGTGAGTGTGTGTGAGAATGCGTGTGTGTGTGTGTCTGTGTGTGTGTTTGTGTGTATGTCTGTGTGTGTGTCTGTGTGTATGTCTGTGTGTGTGTCTGTGTGTGTGTCTGTGTGTGTGTCTGTGTGTGTGTCTGTGAGTGTGTCTGTGTGAGTGTGTGTGAGAGTGTGTGTGAGAGTGTGTGTGAGTGTCTGTGTGTATGTCTGCATGAGTGTGTCTGTGTGTGTGACTGTGTGAGTGTGTCTGTGTGTATGTCTGTGTGAGTGTGTCTGTATGTGTGTGTCTGTGTGTGTGTGTCTGTATGTGTGTGTCTGTGTAAGTGTGTCTGTGTGAGTGTGTCTGTGTGAGTGTGAGTGTGTGAGTGTGTATTTGTGAGTGTGTATTTGTGAGTGTGTCTTTGTGAGTGTGTCTGTGTGAGTGTGTCTTTGTGAGTGTGAGTATGTGTGAGTGTGTGTGTGTGCCTGTGTGAGAGTGTCTGTGTGAGTGTGTCTGTGTGAGTGTGTCTGTGTGAGTGTGTCTTTGTGAGTGAGAGTGTGTGTGTGTGTGTCTGTGTGTGTGTGTCTGTATGTGTGTGTCTGTGTGAGTGTGTCTGTGTGAGTGTGTCTGTGAGAGTATCTGTGAGAGTGTGTCTGTGAGAGTGAGTGTCTGTGTGTGTGAGATTTTGTGTGAGTGTGTCTGTGTGAGTGTGTCTGTGTGAGTGTGACTGTGTGTGAGTGTGTCTGTGTGAGAGTGTGTCTGTGAGTGTGAGTGTGTGTGAGTGTGTCTGTGTGAGTGTGTCTTTGTGAGTGAGAGTGTGTGTGAGTGTGTCTGTGTGTGTGTGTCTGTATGTGTGTGTCTGTGTGAGTCTGTCTGTGTGAGTGTGTCTGTGTGAGTGTGACTGTGAGAGCCTGTCTGTGAGAATGTGTCTGTGTGAGTGTGTCTTTGTGAGTGTCAGTGTGTGAGTGTGTGTGTGTGTGTGTGTGTGAGAGTGTGCCTGTTTGAGTGTGTCTGTGTGTGTGTGCCTGTGTGAGTGTGTCTGTGTGTGTGTGACTGTGTGAGAGTGTGTCTGTGTGAGAGTGTGTCTGTGAGTGTAAGTGTGTGTGAGTGTGTCTGTGTGAGTGTGTCTGTGTGAGTGTGTCTGTGTGAGTGTGTCTTTGTGAGTGTGTGTCTCAGTGTGTCTGTGTGCGTGTGAGTGTGTGTGAGAATGCGTGTGTGTGTGTGTCTGTGTGTGTGTTTGTGTGTGTGTGTGAGAGTGTGCCTGTGTGAGTGTGTCTGTGTGTGTGCCTGTGTGAGTGTGTCTGTGTGTGTGTGTGTGTGAGTGTGTCTGTGTGAGTGTGTCTGTGTGAGTGTGTCTGTGTGAGAGTGTGTCTGTGAGTGTGAGTGTGTGTGAGTGTGAGTGTGTGTGAGTGTGTCTGCATAAGTGTGTCTTTGTGAGTGTGTGTCTGAGTGTGTCTGTGTGAGTGTGAGTGTGTGTGAGAATGCGTGTGTGTGTGTCTGTGTGTGTGTCTGTGTGTATGTCTGTGTGTGTGTCTGTGAGTGTGTCTGTGTGAGTGTGTGTGAGAGTGTGTGTGAGAGTGTGTGTGAGTGTCTGTGTGTATGTCTGCATGAGTGTGTCTGTGTGTGTGACTGTGTGAGTGTGTCTGTGTGTATGTCTGTATGAGTGTGTCTGTGTGAGAGTGTCTGTGTGAGTGTGTCTGTGTGAGTGTGTCTGTATGAGAGTGTGTCTGTGAGTGTGAGTGTGTGTGAGTGTGTCTGTGTGAGTGTGTCTGTATGAGAGTGTGTCTGTGAGTGTGAGTGTGTGTGAGTGTGTCTGTGTGTGTGTGTCTGTGTGTGTGTCTGTATGTGTGTGTCTGTGTGTGTGTGTCTGTGTGAGTGTGTCTGTGAGAGTATCTGTGAGAGTGTGTCTGTGAGAGTGTGTCTGTGAGAGTGTTTCTGTTTGAGTGTGTCTGTGTGTGTGAGATTGTGTGTGAGATTGTGTGTGAGTGTGACTGTGTGTGAGTGTGTCTGTGTGAGTGTGTCTGTATGAGTGTGTGTCTGTGAGTGTGAGTGTGTGTGAGTGTGTCTGTGTGAGTGTGTCTTTGTGAGTGAGAGTGTGTGTGTGTGTCTGTGTGTGTGTGTCTGTGTGTGTGTCTGTATGTGTGTGTCTGTGTGAGTGTGTCTGTGAGAGTGTGTCTGTGTGAGTGTGTCTTCGTGAGTGTCAGTGTGTGTGTGTGTGTGTGTGTGAATGCGTGTGTGTGTGTGTCTGTGTGTGTGTTTGTGTGTATGTCTGTGTGTGTGTCTGTGAGTGTGTCTGTGTGAGTGTGTGTGAGAGTGTGTGTGAGTGTCTGTGTGTATGTCTGCATGAGTGTGTCTGTGTTTGTGTCTGTATGTGTGTGTCTGTGTGAGTGTGTCTGTGTGAGTGTGTCTGTGTGAGTGTGAGTGTGTGAGTGTGTATTTGTGAGTGTGTCTGTGTGAGTGTGTCTTTGTGAGTGTGAGTGTGCGTGAGTGTGTGTGAGTGTGTGTATGTGCCTGTGTGAGAGTGTGCCTGTGTGAGAGTGTCTGTGTGAGTGAGTCTTTGTGAGTGAGAGTGTGTGTGTGTGACTGTGTGTGTGTTTCTGTATGTGTGTGTCTGTGTGAGAGTGTCTGTGTGAGTGTGTCTGTGAGAGTATCTGTGAGAGTGTGTCTGTGAGAGTGTGTCTGTGAGAGTGTTTCTGTTTGAGTGTGTCTGTGTGTGTGAGATTGTGTGTGAAAGTGTGTGTGAGTTTGTCTGTGTGAGTGTGTCTGTGTGAGTGTGACTGTGTGTGAGTGTGTCTGTGTGAGAGTGTGTCTGTGAGTGTGAGTGTGTGTGAGTGTGTCTGTGTGAGTGTGTCTTTGTGAGTGAGAGTGTGTGTGTGTGTCTGTGTGTGTGTGTCTGTATGTGTGTGTCTGTGTGAGAGTGTCTGTGTGAGTGTGTCTGTGTGAGAGTGTGTCTGTGAGTGTGAGTGTGTCTGTGAGTGTGAGTGTGTGTGAGTGTGTCTGTGTGAGTGTGTCTTTGTGAGTGAGAGTGTGTGTGCGTGTCTGTGTGTGTGTGTCTGTATGTGTGCGTCTGTGTGAGAGTATCTGTGTGAGTGTGTCTGTGAGAGTATCTGTGAGAGTGTGTCTGTGAGAGTGTTTCTGTTTGAGTGTGTCTGTGTGTGTGAGATTGTGTGTGAAAGCGTGTGTGAGTGTGTCTGTGTGAGTGTGTCTTTGTGAGTGAGAGTGTGTGTGTGTGTCTGTGTGTGTGTGTCTGTATGTGTGTGTCTGTATGTGTGTGTCTGTGTGAGAGTGTCTGTGTGAGTGTGTCTGTGAGAGTGTGTCTGTGAGAGTGTGTCTGTGAGAGTGTGTGAGTGTGAGAGTGTGTGAGAGTGCCTGTGTGAGTGTCTGTGTGAGTGTCTGTGTGTGTGTGTGAGAGTGTGTGTGTCTGTGTGTGTGTCAGTGTGAGAGTGTGTCTGCGAGTGTGAGTATGTGTCTGTGTGAGTGTGTGTCTGTGTGACTGTGTGAGTGTGTCTGTGTGTGTGTCTGTGTGACTGTGTGTCTGTGACTGTGTGAGTATGTCTGTGTGTGTGTCTGCATGAGTGTGTCTGTGTGAGTGTGAGTGTGCGTGAGAATGCGTGTGTGTGTGTGCCTGTGTGTGTGTCTGTGTGTATGTCTGTGTGTGTGTCTGTGAGTGTGTCTGTGTGAGTGTGTGTGAGAGTGTGTGTGAGAGTGTGTGTGAGTGTCTGTGTGTATGTCTGCATGAGTGTGTCTGTGTGTGTGACTGTGTGAGTGTGTCTGTGTGTATGTCTGTGTGAGTGTGTTTGTGTGAGTGTGTCTGTGTGAGTGAGAGTGTGTGTTGTGTGTGTCTGTGTGTGTGTGTCTGTATGTGTGTGTCTGTGTGAGTGTGTCTGTGTGAGTGTGTCTGTGTGAGTGTGAGTGTGTGAGTGTGTATTTGTGAGTGTGTCTTTGTGAGTGTGTCTTTGTGAGTGTGAGTGTGTGTGAGTGTGTGTATGTGCCTGTGTGAGAGTGTGCCTGTGTGAGAGTGTCTGTGTGAGTGTGTCTGTGTGAGTGTGTCTGTGAGAGTATCTGTGAGAGTGTGTCTGTGAGAATGTGTCTGTGAGAGTGTTTCTGTTTGAGTGTGTCTGTGTGTGTGAGATTGTGTGTGTGTGTCTGTGTGTGTGTCTGTGTGAGTGTGTCTGTGTGATTGTGAGAGTGTGTGTGAGTGCCTGTGTGAGTGTCTGTGTGAGTGTCTGTGTGTGTGTGTGAGAGTGTGTGTGTCTGTGTGTGTGTCTGTGTGAGAGTGTGTCTGTGAGTGTGAGTGTGTGTCTGTGTGACTGTGTGTCTGTGTGACTGTGTGTGTATGTCTGTGTGTGTGTCTGTGTGAATGTGTGTGAGTGTGTCTGTGTGTATGTCTGTGTGAGTGTGTCTGTGTGAGTGTGAGTGTGTGAGTGTGTGAGTGTGAGTGTGTGTGTGTGTGTGTCTGTGTGTATGTCTGTGTGTGTGTGTCTGTGAGTGTGTCTGTGTGAGTGTGTCTGTGTGTGAGAGTGTGTGTGAGAGTGTGTGTGTCTGTGTGATTGTGACTGTGTGAGTGTGAGAGTGTGTGTGTGTGAGTGTGTGTCTGTGTGAGTGTGTGTCTGTGTGAGTGTGTGTCTTTGTGAGTGTGTGACTGTGTGAGTGTGTCTGTGTGAGTGTGTGTGAGTGTGTCTGTGTGAGTGTGAGAGTGTGTCTGTGTGAGTGTGTGTGTGAGTGTGTCTGTGTGGGTGTGAGTGTGAGTGAGAATGTGTGTGTGTGTGTGTGTCTGTGTGAGTGTGTCTGTGTGTGAGAGTGTGTGTGTCTGTGTGTGTGTGACTGTGTGTGTGTCTGTGTGAGTGTGTCTGAGTGTGTCTGTGTGAGTGTGAGAGTGTGTGTGTGAGTGTGTCTGTGTGAGTGTGTGTGTGAGTGTGTCTGTGTGTGTCTGTGTGAGTGTGAGTGTGAGTGAGAATGTGTGTGTGTGTGTGTCTGTGTGTATGTCTGTGTGTGTGTCTGTATGAGTGTGTCTGTGTGAGTGTGTCTGTGCGAGTGTGTCTGTGTGAGTGTGTCTGTGTGAGTGTGTCTTTGTGAGTGTGTGAGTGTGTGTGAGAGTGTGTCTGTGAGTGTTTGAGTGAGTGTATGAGTGTGTCTGTGTGAGTGTGAGTGTGTCTGTGTGAGTGTGTCTGTGTGAGTCTGTCTGTGTGAGTTTGTGTGAGAGTGTGTGTGAGAGTGTGTGTGTGAGTGTGTCTGTGTGTATGTCTGTGTGTGTGTCTGTGTGAGTGTGTGTGAGTATGTCTGAGTGAATGTGTCTGAGTGAATGTGTCTGAGTGAGAGAGTGTGTCTGTGTGAGTGTGTCTGTGTGTGAGAGTGTGTGTGAGAGTGTGTCTGTGTGAGTGTGTCTGTGTGAGAGAGTGTGTCTGTGTGTGTGTCTGTGTGTGTCTGTGTGAGTGTGTGTGTGTGTGTCTGTGTGTGTGTGTGAGAGTGTGTGTGTGTGTCTGTGTGTGTGTCTGTGTGAGTGTGAGAGTGTGTGAGAGTGTGTCTGTGTGAGTGTGTGTGAGAGTGTGTGTGAGAGTGTGTGTGTGAGTGTGTCTGTGTGTATGTCTGTGTGTGTGTCTGTGTGAGTGTGTGTATGTGAGTGTGCCTGTGTGAGTGTGAGTGTGTGTGTGTGTCTGTGTGTGTGTGTGTGTGTCTGTGTGAGTGAGAGTGTGTGTGAGAGTGTGTGTCTGTGTGTGTGTCTGTGTGTGTGTGTCTGTGAGAGTGTGTGTGTGAGTGTGTGTGCGAGTGTGTGTATGTGTGTGTCTGTGAGTGTGTGTGTGAGTGTGTGTGTGTGTGTCTGTGTGTGTGTGTCTGTGTGTGTGTATGTGAGTGTGTCTGTGTGAGTGTGTCTGTGTGTGTGTGTGTGTGTGTGTGTCTGTGAGTGTGTGTGTGTGAGTGTGTCTGTGTGAGTGTGTCTGTGTGTGTGGGAGTGTGTATGAGTGTGTGTGTGAGTGTCAGAACAGGTGTAGTTGCATTTTTTTGGATATTGGACAATAAACATTTATCTTTCTTTTAAAGCTTACACAAACCTGTCACTTGCCTGTTCCTTATAATTAAAGCATTCAGGAGTTAAAACATGTATTTTAAGCATGCTGTCTTCAGTCAGTGGATAGGTGAAAAAGAAAAAGACCTGCCTATCATCTTTCCTCTATCCGTAACACTCTTCCTAAAGGCTAATATTCTATTAACCTTTTTGACTATTTTTTGTGTCCATTTTAGTGATCTGTGTATGTGGACCCTAAACCTCTTTGGATTTCCACTGCTTCTAACTTTTCATCATTTAAGAAATGCTCAGATCTATCCTTTTTTTATACAGAAATGAATGATCTCACAGTTACTTCAATTGAAGTCAATCCGCCACAGTCTTTCCCACTGCTTATTCTATCTTTATAATTTTATGCTCCTGTTGACACAAGTTCTTGTACCATCAAGCTTTATCTCACTGATAATCTTGGATTTATGGTTCCCCATTAAGCTATCTACATTATTAATAAATATGGTGAGAAGTCACAGATCCTTGAGGGGCACCATTAGTTTCATCCTTCCAGTAGAAGTGCACAAATGTCTGTCCTCTGACGCCAACCAATATCCTAACCTGGTCAACAATTTGCCTTCAGTTCCATGAACTTTAGTTTTAGCTAACAGCCTCTTACGTGGTACTTTACCGGGTGCCTTCTGTAAGTCCGCATAAACGGCACCTGTAGCTTCCTCAATTAATTAAATTAATTTGACATGCTTGATCCTTTACAAATCCACATTGGCTCGCTTTAATCAGCTCAAATTTCTCTAAGTGCTCACTTACTTTGTCCTTAATTATAGATTCCAATAACTTACCCACAGCAGATGTTAGAAAGTGGATGTCATAATGAGGACCATAAATTAAAATACTTAACAAAAGATTAGATTAATTTATATGTTTCCTTCTTTAAAAATTATCTCCACAGTGGTCTTATTGCAAAGGTTATACTGAAATAACAGCAATTTATGGATAAAATAAGGATTTTTATTCAAAATCTCTTCTCCAAAATTGAATAGAAGTACCATCCTTCCAGAAGAACCCTATTTTCCGTTAACCTTTTTTCTGATTCTCTTTGTGTTTTTTCTCTGATTCATGGGGTAGAATGTTGTGGTCTCCAACTGGCTGGTTTGCAGCTGGGTAAAATTTCTTGGAGGTCCATCCCAATATCTTCCCAGCCGCCATCAACCTGTCTGCAATTTTATGAGATTGGGCAGATTGAGTAAGAGTAGGTAAGTTGGTATGCACTGGTCTGCCAAACATGAGCTCTCCGGTAATGGAATAGTTGCACTCAAATGGAACATTGCAATGTGCAGACCTTGCTTGGCCTGTCTACATTTGAGAATCAGAGATTTCACTTAACTAGGCTGTTAGATCTAGTGTAATGAGGAGAAGAAGTAATATGATCTATATTCCACTTCGCACACATATCCTGAAATGGCTTACCAATAAATTATGGACCGTTACCTGTAAGGATTGCTCCAGGCACATCAACTAAGCTGAAAATAACACTCAGGGCAGAATTTTCGGTTTTTGAAATTAAGTGCGGTGGTGGGCGGGTTCTGTGGTGCGTATCCAGCTGTTTGGAATGCAGGGAAATCGCGCCTGGACTCTGCGCTGGGAGGATCATTAATTATGTGCATTGATTATGCAAGTATCTCTCCGAATCACCTGGTGGGGTTGGGAGCTGTGCGTCCACCCTGCAATTACCTGGTGGGGTTGAAGATTCAGGCGCTATGTTTAAATACCACTGTAGCACATACATCTCACCTTGTCCAGCCCACCTGTCTCCAGGAGACCCACAGAGATGTTGTCAAGTGAAAAGAAGAAGGCTTCAAGCCTCACAAAAAAAGGCAGCACCCCGCTTCACACACCAGGCCCCCATAGCTTTGATCAGAGGAGTATGGGCACATAGGGATGTCCTGTATCCCAGGGACAGTCCCAGGAAGCACACCAGCCTCACCTTTCTGGCCTGGAAGACCATTGTAAAGGAGGTCAGCACGACTGACAAGCACCCCCTAAGTGAGATCCAGTACAGGAAAAGCATGAATGATCTCATCTGCTCCACCAGAGTAAGTCATCCTTCAATCCCCTCCAATATCAAACTCTCATCATGTACTCACAGGGCCACTATCTTCAGGGATCTCACACAGCCATTAGCAGGGGACATATATTACCACTGATTAACTAACGGAACCTTTCACGTCACCACCACCCCAACTATCATGCTGTGCCCTCTCCACCCTCGGACTGCTGGGGAGGGCTCACCACACACAAGGGGCATGCACATTTGTCAACCTATGCTCCATCCCTTCTCATCGCATGCCTTTATTTTGCCTTCATCCAGGGCAATCTTGCCCATAACAGGCAGGAAAGAGCACAGACTGGGGAGGGGGCATGGCCGACATAATTGCCCTCATGGAATTCGGGGAGGTTGCAGCCGAGATCACAGGGGAACACAAGGATCACTCCTGTGGGGAAGGGTAGATTGGATTATATCAGCCACTCAGTATGGATCACACCTCCATCAGGTCACTGCATGATGACAATCACAGTGAGTGACATACAATCTTGTATTCCTCATGCTCATCTACTAAAACTCTTAATTTCTATCCTATAGGCACTAGCGGATCGAGGCCCACGTTGGTGCTGACCATAAATCCCAGCTCCCAGACCATGTCTGAAGAGGAAGCTGAGGAAGAATTGTCACTGTGCTTACCCGCGCCCTCCACCAGCGCTGAGACACACACCTCGGTGCAGCATAACTCAGGCTCAGTCTCATCTACTGGAGAAAACCTCTCCGACACATCTCCACAGCATTCAGAGGCAGGGACAGAACAGATCTCAGGCAATCAGAGGTCTGCTGGGGTCCAGCCATTCGCTCAGTCTGAGTCAGGTGATGAACATCTTTGAGCGGCCGCCAACTCAATGCTGGAGATGCAACAAAAGGCAGTAGAACATCAGGCAGAGAGATTCAGCAGTCACTCAGCAGACGAGGGCGAATGAGGGAGGAGTCTGTCTGCTTTTTGCTTGATGTCATGGCCCTGACATGTGAGCACCTCAGGTTTACCATGGGAAGGTTAGTGCCTTGGTCCAGCAGGTTTTGCCAGATTTGTGCTCAGCTCTGGACTCTCTGGACACTAACTCTGAGACACCTTGACCTTCGTCCCGGTGCACCTTCTCCTCAGAGTGTCAGGGTGGGGCCCTCAGACACCCACAGGGGGAATAAGGGTCGGCCAGACGCCCAAGGACCTCCTCTTAGGACACTCCAAGGGCGCCCAGATGCTTGGAGTCCTCTCTGCCCGTGACACAATCCAGTCCAGCTGCTCAGGCCGAGGAGGGAGCATCTGCCCCTGAGCGCGAGTCATTTATCAGGCCAGGGACCAACAGAGGGTGTCCGCCAAGGACATCGCAGGCATCAGGAGGTAGCAGTCAGCAGGCTGCCTCCACTTCTGCTGCAGATGCGGGGGCTGCATCCAGGCTTAGTGGTAGAGCTAGGAAAATTAAGAAAATTTGAAATCGCTTTTGGATCATGGGTGTGCTACCATTGTAAAAATGTTGCACTTCTGTAAATACATTTGATGTTTAGGTAAATGTCTTGGTGATCTGAAGGTGCTGTGATTATGTACATTTGAATCCTCTAATTTGGGGGTGTATTGATCCTCCCACTCAGTGATACTCTCCCTCTGTGAGATTCACATTCATGCAATGTCAATCTCACTGAATATAATCTCCACACCCTTGTATGATGTCAGGGAGATGTGTTAAAATCTTTACTAGAAGTGTATGGTATATGCGCTTCTAAACCTTGACCCTTACAGAAGACCATTAGTCAGGGCAGCACATCAGCCTTGATTGATTAGCGGCAGTTGTGTCTCCCAAGTGGTGCTGGCAAAGGACAAGACGTGGACAGGAGGAGCAGATCCCTAACCATGTCCTCATCTCACTGTCCATGGGTAGTTTCTTAATTGTGCGGCGACAACTGCTTCAAGTCACATCTCGCATCACTCTCGTTGTTGAGCATTTTCCCAGAGCAAGTGCGTACAGAGGGCACCACAGAACTTTGTAGAGATCATGACCTGGTGAGTTAGGAGGCCAGAGGTGCAAGTGTCAACACTGGACTCATTCTTAATTCAATTGGTTGGAAAACCCTTAAGATGAAAAGGAATGTCATTGAGAGCCAGGAGGACTACGGCCATTTCCCCTTGCTTCCAGTTTACTCCTGGAATTTGGCAGCGATTAAAGTATCATGGACATGTCTCCTATGTCTTGCTTCCTCCATGGCATCATCACCTTCAAAGTGATCCTCATCACCCTCTTGAGTTTCCTGGGCCTCCTGCTCATCATCCTCTGAAGAGCTTTCATCCTCCCCCATTTCACCCTCTGGCAAGGAATCACCTCTTTACAGTGGTAGGTTGTGAAGGGCGCTACACACAGTGATGAAGTGTGAAACCCTATTGGGAGTAGACTGTAATGAGCCACCTGAGTGGTCCAAACATCTGAAGCGCATCTTCAGAATCCCAATGGTTTCCTCTATTAGCGCATGTGGAGTTCTGAGCAGTGTTGTACCTCTCCTCGGAACAACTCTGAGGATGATGCACCAGTGTCATCAGCCAGTGTTTCAGTGGGTGCCCCTTATCCCCAGGCAGTCATTCCTGTAGATGTTCAGGCCCTTCTAAAACCTCAGGAGCCTGGGAGTGACTCAGAATGAATGAATCGTGGCAACTCCCAGCGACATCTGGCACAAACGTGTATTATGTGCTTCCGATGATCACACACCAGTTGAATAATGATGGAATGGTAGCCTTTGCTGTTTATAAACATTAGGGGCTGCTGCCACTGAGCCCTTAAAGCCACATGGGTACAATCGATTGCACCCTGTACTCTTGGGAAGCCTGAGATAGCTGCGAAGGAGGTGATTCTCGCAGCCGGGCTATCTTCATCCACCTCACGTAGTGATGTGCCTTGCTGTAAAGGGCATCAGTGACCTCCTATATGCATGTATCTGTTATGGACTGCATGATGCTGCACAGGTCCATGTGGATCCCAGGCACAACACATTGGCAAAGAAATTGAGTGCAGCGGTCACCTATAAAGCTACTGGCAGAGGATACCCTCCAACCTCCAACTCCACAGGCTGTCAGGTCTTCATGAAGAATGTGGCAGATGTGATCTACCATAGCTCGGGACAAGTGCAGACCTGCCCAGCATTGTCTCTCACACATTTGTAAATAGGAAAGTCTTCTTTGATGTACCTTTGGTCTGGCAATTCCCCTCCTTTCCCTGGGTCTCTCCCCTCTGGCTCTTGATCTGGTTCCCCTTGACCCTGGACCTCAGGCGGAGCCTCCTGGTGGAGCTACACTCTGCATCGCCACTCTCTCCTTCATCTCCTCCATTGCATTAGGACCCTGGATCTACTTTTGCTTTTACCTTCTCTCTGAAATAAAACACTGAAGACAATAATGAATAAGGAGTCAAGAAACTGAAGCTCACAATCTGTTACCTATAACAACTGTAAGTATCTATAGTGCTTTCTACCCTACTTGCATTATCACTGAAGCTGCTTGTCTTTGAGTCACTACCACCCACATTGAGGTGACCAAGATGCCATTCCAGGAACGTTATGTCTGAACCCCTCATTGCTTTGAGAAAGTTTGAATGACAAGCGCTACCTAACCTGGCTCAGTGCTCCAATCTCAGATCTGGCATTCTAATGAGCAATAAATTGCTGATGATTAATGACTGGATGCCCTTTGATCCATCAGTAATACCAATTCTGGAGAGCATGTTCCTGGCCTCCATTAATGCAATGCCATATACGCTGCACCTGCTCCTCCTCACCGACTGCCTGCATTCCCAAATTTTACACTCCAATGTGTTCATGCTGTTATGCTGCAAATGTTAAGCCATTGACTTCTGAGTATCCCTGTTACAGCGCTGCTAAAGGCTTTGGCTTCCAATGGCTTTCTTCACAAGGAGATCTTCCTCCTTTCTCTGTAATTAGACTTCAGTTCACTTCATTAGAGTGTGTCCCCAGAAAGGGCCCCTTACTCCAGCAGTGTGCTCCTCCCACACAGCCTCAGGCCCCTCCTGTTCAGGTTTGCTTCTACTTTTGATTTATAACTGTGCCAAAACTCCAGTAGAGAAAGATGATGGTTCTGCACTACTATTCGAAATGAGCTTCGATGCCCTTTCTCTCTCTTAATGTCCATGTCCCAGAAATCTACCTGGAACCTCACGATGTGAAGATCGAGCTCCCTCCTGTTATTATCCAGCCTCCCTCAATAATACTGGATCCCATAGTTGTTGTAGTGGACACTCCTACCCTCCCCCCGAGCACATCACAACTGAAGCGCCCATGCCCTGTGTGGACCTCTACCCCATCGCATCTGAAAGCTGTGTGCACGGTTACCTACCAAGGTGAATCCTCCCATGAAAGCTTCACACACCCTCCCCCCTCTTAATTATGTGTTCCCCAAATACAAGTTGCTGATGCCTCCCATTACCATCACCATCTGCAACCTGTATTTGGGAACATCAGTACAGAGACAGACAAAACCATGGATAGTGACTCTCACACCAAGCTGTACATTATCCATACTGAGAACATAGCCCTTGACCCTCCCTGGAGTGAGAGTACACTGTGCTCCCAATGGGTTACTCCTGCAGCATGCCCACTGCACCCCATCACTGTCTCCACGCTCTGACTATTAACTGTGATGTGCACAGAGCCCCAGGACTGTCTCTACCTCTGACTCCTGACTGCCACCCCAAGGTCCAAGGACTTTGACTTTCACAGAGTTCCTCATTGTCCTCAGGAGTGAAGACCACACTCTCTTACTTCCTAACGCCCACCCCCCCTATGCGTTCGCTTGCAACTCATCCCTCTTTTGCCACATTAACAACACACCCCCCCTTTCCTATTCCAGAGTCTGCGTGCATCTCCTTCCATTCATCCAAGTGGTATCCCTTTCAGCCCCTTGTTCGTCATCGTTTCAATTATTGGGTTCCAGCTTCCCCAACCCTCGGTCTATCCTCTGCCTCCCATTGTTTTCCTGCCTCTTCCACCTCCTTGCAAAGCCTTCTCTCTCCATTGCCCCCTGTGTGTTCCCCCTTCCCAACCCCCACAACCCCTTGCAAAGCCTCGCTTCCCCATTGCCTTCTCTATGTTCCCGCATCCTCACCACCCCTCCCCTCCCCGCATCACCCCCCTCCCCACCACCCCCCCACCCCCCAATGCCCCCAACCCATGCTGCACAGTGCTGTCCTTCTGGAAAATCGAGGCATCGACCGGAAGCAGACCGCCCCTACGCACCCACCCCCACTCTCCCACCCTGTTCACTATATTGGTCAGTCTCTGAAAGTTGAGCCCTGCCTGAGCACCGCTGCACAGTGGTGTCCTTGTGACTACAGAAGCAACCACCAGGAGCAGACCAACCCTGCAGCCCCAGCATTGTGGCGTTCCACTGGCATTGCAACGAGAACAATGCAGTGATATGGAAAGCATGTTATTGGTGTTACGCTCACCTCAAAGTCACGAGTGAAGTGAAGTCCGACCCGTGCAGACCACTCTTTTACAAATGAGATTCAGACCGATTTCCTGCTGGTGTGAGGCAAGATTGGAAGGCTGTAAATGATTCCAGCAAGAAGATAATTTAATGAGTATTCATGAGATGGTAATGAATGCAAATGGCATTCACGTCACTGCTCATTGGGATACCCAACCCACCCTTAACCTGCCACCAGGAGCCTCCTGCTAACTCCTCCACTCCCACCTGCCATGAAACCCACCACGGGCAGGATGGGAGAATTCCACCCTCAAAGTATACATGACAATTGTGCTTTATATACTGTGCACTTGTCGAATAACAGGGTAATTGCTAACATAGCCAACGATGATGATAAGGTCAGTGCCATGGAAGGGAAAGAGGTCGGATGCAGTTTTGGACCAAAGATGGATAGGAACTTCATATGGAATCAATGGTGCTTTGCGCTGACTTAGCATATGCTCCTGGATGTGCCTCACACACCTTGACGACAACTTCAATGTCATTGTTCATATCCAATCAATAGACTGTTTCTCACCAGATCGGTGCTGATGTGTTAGTGATGAAGTTGATGAAGAATATCAGATTAAATATTCCAGTATGATGACCTGCCTGCCTTTAAAAATGATTCTCAGGAGATGCCTAGTTCATCCTGATATGGCCAAAATGGTTTCACATGTTTGTGGACATGCTGAATTGAATCAGGACATCCTTCGACAATGGTTTTCCACAGATTCCATAGTGTAGAATCTTATGCCATTTCTTCTAGTAGCTGCTGCCATTGTCGCACAAAATGTATCAGATCAATTTGGAGATCATTTTCAAGTTTGATGTCAATGAAGTCAACTTGTAGATCCAAGGATCCATCTTCTGTTTTCACTGGGTTAGGCAATCAGCTGACTGTATCTAGTGTGACCATTAAGTTACCTGGCTTGTACCTAATCTCACAGTCATAATCTTGAAACTTTATCAAGGGATGTTGCAGTCTTGGCAGTGCCCTGGTCAATGGTTTTCACCAAATCATCTCCAGTGGCTTGTGGTCGGTCTCTACCACAAATCTTTTACCAAAGAGGTAAGTATGAAAACGAATACTTCCAAACACTAAAGCTAATGTTCCCCACTCAATGTTAGAATAGTTGGATTGTGTTACAGACAGAAATTTTGAAGCAAATACAATCAGTTTTCCTTTTTGTAGCATACATGCTCCCAGACCTTTCCATGAGGCATCTGTCTCCAGGGTAGTAATCTCCCTCAGATAATAGAATTACAATGCTAATGCTTCTGATAATGACTGTTTCAGTACTTCAGAGAGGTATTGGTGGTTTTCATGTCACAGGAAAGCCACATCCTTTCTCAACGATTCCCTCTTGAGCAAAATTGGGAATCTATGGTGACAAGAAATTAAAGAGACATAGACATCTTCAAAGATCGCTGTTATCTTGAGGAGTTGGCATGGCTTTAGTATCTTCTATTTTACTTGGATCAGGAAATGTTTCAGCATTGCAATGAATAGAACCAAAGAAATTGATCTGCTGTATGTTGATGTCGCATTTTAGACTGTTAAACACCAATCCTTCAGTGTGTACAGCTTGCATCAATAAATGTGGATAATGGTCATGTTTTTGCTTTGTTCTTCCCACAATGGCAATGTCTTTGGTGATGCAGATGCATCCTAGCATAGTGCATGTAATGTGGTCCATGTGAGCTTGAAAGAGATCTTGGCTGACTCATAGCCCGAAAGGAAGTCGTTTGCATCAAGCTTCGGGAACAATTTTGCATCTACAAATTTCAGATTTAACTCTTCTAATGTGGGTATTTTGTAAGGACAATATTTTAAAGTTTCATTTAAACATCATGGATTGAGGTGCACCCCCAGTCATCAGTCCTTTTTTATGACACATGCGATTGAGCTGCACAAATCTTATGCTCTTCTACTCTTCTAATGATTCTGTCTTTCTTCATTTTGTCTAGTTCCACCTGCAGTTTGTCTTGTATGTGAATGCTGCACTATAACGGTGGATCAATTGATGGACTTGCATTCTCCTGTAATTGTCACTTTGCACCTCCCTTGAAACTGCCAATTTTATCAAAACATCCCAGATATTTCGATGTTAGGTCATGAACTGAGGCAATAGGAGTAGTTTCTGAGATTGATCTACCATGTGATATCTGACTGATTCCATGGATTGCTCTTAGTATGAGGCCCTGCTCTTCTGGTCTTCAATCACTGGGCCTTTAGTCTCCACAAAATGGAACATTTTTGACACCCAGGAGAATTGATTGGACTTGTATCCCAGGACTATGGATTATATACATGGAATTAATGAACCATTGTGTGCTGAAAGTTTTGCAGCAGTATGATTCACCATGTCCTTCCACATCTGTGGATGCATATTTTTTTACAATTCACAGAGGTAACATGTTAACACTTGCCCTGTGTCAATCTTGGCCAAAAATGAATAGTTACCAACTTTCTTAGGACAGATAATTTGAATTTTGGCTAACACTTTGAACAGTGTGACGACATCTATGTTTTCCACAAGACTGATGGTATAAAATATGCACTCACTGCTGTTCGTCTCGTCCTGCACGTCATCATTTTCTGGTTTGTCAGTCACCTCATGTATATATTTCTGACAGAACACCAGGTAGTCATTCTTATTGCTTGAATGTACCCATTGCATACAGTCTGTTTGAATCACAGCTTTTTTGTAGCTGCATCAGTCTTTGTTCTAGCGCACTGCCATTGCTAATGGCTCTTTCTGCCACATACCTTGCAGAATTGGTGGAAAGCTGGGCATCTCCTTGCTTCAGCCAGGAAGCCATACCTTCCACATGTCTTACTACGTTTACGTGCTCTAGTGAATGAGTCAACAATTGTGGTTGTACTTCGGTACTTGTCAACCTGCAAGGATCACTTAGTACTTATGTCCATCCTTGACTAACTCTTTAATGCTATGGAATCCCCAACATCATCCCGCCCCATTTAAATATTCAGGAAGATGGGCAGCCAGCGCGATCAGCTGTCCACCCGCCGACCTGTCAATGGCCAATTGAGGCCATTGACAGATCATTAAGGCAAGTAAAGACCCTGCCCGTCCAACCTTAAAGCTGGCGGGCAGACCAGGAGCCCCCAGCGGGCTTCTGATAAAACATGAAACCTCATCCACTGGCGGGATGAGGTTTCATGTCTGTTTTTAAAAAGTTAAATAAGGTCTTAGTCACATTTATTAACGTCCCATCTCATGTGACATTGTCACATGAGAGGGACATGTTAATAATTTTTTTATTATTCTATTTGTGATATTTAAAACACTGTCAGACAGCACTTAGTCTCAGGGAGATGTGCGCGAAAGAGCGCACTCTGACAGTTGGGGATTCCCTCTTCCCCCACACCCCCCCCCCCCCCCCCCCACCGCCCTCACCCCCTCCCTCCCCCCACACAGGAAGCCCACTGGGCAGGCCTTAATTGGCCCGCCCAATTAAAATGGTGGCGGGGCCTGTTTCGGCAGCGGCGATCGGCTGCCCGTCCACCCATCAAGGGCAAAATTCTGTCCTATATGTTTTTGGCTTGTCTAGCAGATCTTTCGGGAATGGGAAGTTCCCCTGGGACTGGATGAAATCACCAACTAAGCAATTCTGACTACCAGCTCTGCATTTCAAAAATCACTGTACACACCATTTTCTCTGCATCTGATGACAAAGTGTCTATGGATTCTGCAGGTTGTTATCAAAATGACATGAACTCTAGTCCATGAATATGGACGTTCAACCTGATTCTGAACTGGTCTTTCACTGGAGCCCATACCTTTTGGGCTTTAGTTATTCTGATGATAATCCTGACATGTTTGGCCCGTGTAGACCCGCATTCCCAATTGCTAGGCAAATTTTCATGGCTTGCTTTTCTGGTTCAGACAATCCTGGATCAGGAAACTATAGCTCTGTACGCTGTTTAAACATGTTGAATTCCAATACTAGGTCAGCTGCATCCCAAATCAAACTGGGGAATTTTGTGGACTTTCTGACAATATTCCTTTGACCTTCTTCTGTAGTACATGGGATGAATGTCGCTGGAGCCGTTTTCATGCTCCTTTCTGAAGCTCTGCTTATGAAGTTAAGGTCTGGTGGGAATGCACCATGGAGTAATGGCACATTTGCTTGTTATTCAATTTAATGTTCAGCAGCTCCTGAAGCCATTTGTTATAATCACAATCTTCTCTTGCCCAATTTTTATGATGCTTTTTTAGGTGTTTTTTTTAGGTGTTTGAATCTCCTTTGCTCACTATCCATCTGGCCCACATCCTGGTCACTTGCATTTTCCAACCCGGCACTGGTCCTTTTGATGCACTGTCCCACTCACGGAACTGGCAATATCACCACAAGACCATCTGCTTACCAGCTCTTTATTTGAGCACTAGCTCAGCATTTTGCCTTCAAAGCTTTCCTTTGCAGTCGCTTGCTACATTTTCAACACTCTCCGATGCTGCAACTTCGTTCCAAACTGATCAAAATGTCAAGAGTCTTCTCATGCCGTGTAGCACAATCTAAGGCTATTTGTGCCTATGCTTAATCTGGCTGCCACATGTCTTAACACCGTTGATTACTATGTCATGTTATCAAAATGATATAATAGGCATTAATTGCTCATAAGGGATTGAATAAACGTTACAGTTTCCTTAATTTAGACTAGGCACATAAGAACAGTTATACATAGATATGAAGCTTGAAGACATCGGAGTTGTGTGTGCATGCTCTGCTCAAGCATAAATGAAACTAAGATTAGATTGCATGACACATTTCCCTTCTATTTTTGTCACGCTGATAAAGCTTAAAGGCATATCACAATATTAATGGCTTCCGTTTGCATTCACAAAAACAGAAATTGTATTTGTATTTAATAAAAGGGTTGCTTAGCTTCTGACCTTAATGAATGTGTGCTTCCTGCCTGTCATCTTGAAGGGTTAGAAAGTTGTTTAGCATCCAAAAACAGACACTGTACCACTTAATTTTCAGACTCTGCAGCCATATGAAAGGACCTTACATAAACATCACTGTGCAGCAGGGAATTAAAGAAGAGAATAAGGATCAAAGAGATTGAGAAAAGATCAACAGGTAACATCGATGGAAAGACTATCGTCATCTATGTAAATTTTACTTGTTAATATTATTATTTTTAAACATCTAAAGAATAAAAAGATAGTCAGATTAAAAGTGGGACCAATCAGAGTAAAATGAAATGTGAAGGGAGAGGGCGTGGCTTAGGTATGGAATGCATGCTTGGCTTTAAAAATGGGGGCATAGAGGATGGTTTTGGCTGAATACTTTAGGTGCTAAAGAGGTGAACAGGTGGCCAAGATGGGGTCTTGAGTTACATTGACAGTTTAGTCCAAGTTTAATGCAAGACACTATCTCAGTAAATGAGTAGAAGCAAGCGTTTGTGTCCTGCTGAGAAGGCATGAAGAAGAAAAAACAACTAAAAGAAATGTTTCTCTTCCATATTTTCTTGTTTAAATTCTGATTTTGTAAAAGAGGACAAATGGGCTGGACTGCTAAAATGGCCACCGCTGACCACATGCTGGCAGTGCTGGAAGTTTCTGAGCTGTTTAAAAATGGACAACGGCTAAACATCAAACTTCTGGAGCGTAACACTCCTTGCATTGTATAAATATTGCAGCCAAGCCAACAGAAAGAATAGTAGATGAGACGTCTGCACCAACCAGCTCTGGACAAAGGCAGAGATATTTGTGACTCCTCAACTCCAATGTTGTGCTTATGGTTCTACAGTTACCTGCTCAATATACAGTGGGTTTTAACAAGGGGCCTCGTTGGCTGAACAGGTCTACCTGAAACCATCCTGTCGCATAACTGAGACTTGAGATGTTAGAATTGCTTTAACTATACAGCTATTGGGTTTTATCATCAATCTGCTGTTTAACATCCTATTGGCAGGCCGCACAGAAGCAAGCTTTGGCTAAGTTGGACAACTGGCCCCCAACTAACCTGACTCGCTGGGAAGATTTTGTACTATTGCCTACAGGACTGATTCAACCTCTGCGTGCCGACATCACCTTGGGATATCAATGCCACCGGAAAGGCGTATCTTACACCACCAGTCTACAATCAGCTGACTTCTGCGAAAGAATTCCTCGCTGGGCTTTGATTCTGGACTCTGGACTCATGTGAAACCATAATTCTTATTTTTAGCGTGATCTTTGCCCTGAACCCCTTTCTTTCCCTTATCCCTCCTATATTGTATAAATGCAAAAAAGGGCGGAGGTTGAGAAATCCCTTCCCACATTGTTTGTATGTGTAAAATAAACCACCCCTCTTATTTTACCTTATCTCAAGTTTGCTGTGGGGTTATTAATAGAGGATTGGATCACTCCAAACTGAAGGTTCGGGGAAAATATATATTTATAAAGGGGAAATCAAAAATCAAAAACATCTTTCTGTTTATGGGTTGTGAGTGGAAAAATCAGGGCTGTTCTAAAATAAACCCCCTCCTTTCCATAACCATTAGGAACAGCTGTTCAGAGGCTAGTTAAGATGGCTGATTGACAATTAAATTGCCTGATAGCACTCCTTAAAGAGGTTTCATGCCATTTTGATGAACAATGCTTCATTTAACAACCTCGCCTAGCAGCGGCCAGTTAAACAGGAGTAACAAAGTCATTGTTGACAATTTCAAGCACTACTTAAAGCCGTGTTCAGCTTCCAATATTCACTTGTTGATTGACATTGGCTGACTGCATTTCGTTTGAAGCAGACGGTTGAGACAAATCAGGAGACTTGCTAGGACGTTTGTCATCACTTCGCCAACGCTCTACCAGCATTTTTCCCTGAGATTCTCTGAGGATTTCATCAATATAGAGTGAGTGCTGTGCTGCTTATGTTATTGAGCATGATAAAGGGATCACCAGGAGAAAGGAAGTGGTTGTATTTTGCTAGTGGACTTCCTTGTTCTGCAGGAGGAATGAGAGGAGGAAGTGGGGCCAGATGGAGGAACTCTCGTTAGGGGTACTTGAGGGCTATGCCGGAGTGAGACAAAGACCGAGTCAGGAGTGAATTAGGTTCACGTGGAAATTCTGTGCACGGGAGAAAGAGGTGTGGTATACATAGGAATTATTCTAAGTTAATTAAGTGAGTAATTAAATTAAGTTAACTAAATAACATAAGTAACAATGGCAGCACAAGTGTTGTGTTACAGCTGTGGAATGTGGGTGCTTTTGTTGCCAAGGTGATACATGACAAATATGTCTGCAGAAAGTGTAAGCAGCTAGAGGAATTCTGGATCAGGATTATTGATCTGGAAGCTGAACTGCAGACAATGTGTAACATAAGGGAGGGGGAGAAATACTTGGACACTTTTTTTCCAGAAGATGGTCACACCTCTTAGAATAGGGTAGTCTGTTTTGGTCAACAGTGAGGAACAGGAGGATGTGACTGCATGTGAGGCAGCTAAAGAGACTGAGCAGACAGGAGTGAAAGAGCGCAGGCTTCACAAATGTCAAACAGGTCTGAAATGTCAAACAGGTCTGAGGTGCTCACAATCTGTGTGGACAAAAGCAAGATCTGCAAGGTGGATGAGCAGGCTGTTTCTGGCACCATGGTACAGGAAGCCGTTCAAGTGGGGGAGCAAGCAGAAATGTAATAGTATTATGAGACAGTAGAGTGTGAGATTGACACTGTTCTCTGCAACAAAGAGCGTGAGTCCAGAAGACAGTGTTGCCTGCCTGGTTCCAGGGTTCAGGACATCTCCTCAGGGCTGGAGAGAAACTTGGAGCAGGGGGGGAAGGATCCAGTCATCGTGGTCCATGTAGGTACCGAAAATATAGACAGGACAAGGAAAGAAGTTCAGCATAGTCAGTATGAGAAGCTGGGTACCAAATTAAGAAAAAGAACCTCAAATAACCTTTGGATTATTACCTGAGCCATGTGCAAATCGGTATAGGACAAATACGATTAAAGGGATAAATGCCTGGCTCAAAGACTGGTGTGGGAGAAGTGAGTTCCAGTTCGTGGGGCACTGGCACCAGTAATGGGGAAAGTGGGGGCTGTACCATTGGGATGGTTTACACCTGAACCGTGCTGGGACAAGTGCTCTTGTGAATTGCGTTACTACGGAAGTAGAAAAGGTTTCAAACTAAACTAAACTAAAAGTGGGGGGTGAGGGATCAAGCTTGGGTAGATGTAACAAATCAAGGGGTAAATTTAAGGCAGGAGATCATAATAGCAATATGGGAAATGAGGGCTATAGAATACCAAGAAGGAACATAGAGATAAAAGCCGAAGAATACGCCAATAGTCAAGACTAGATGTTACAAAGCTAACAAAAAGGCAAAGCTAAAGGTTCTGTATCTGAATGTGCATAACATTCTTAACAAAGTAAATGAATTGATGGCCCACATTGAAGTAAGTAAATATGATCGCAGGCATACAAATACTCATTTGGTAGCACAGAACTTGAGTATTGCTGAGAAAAGACATTTTTGTCAAAACTTTCTGTCTTGCACTCATCAGACAATCGCAAAAATATTTATGTCGGGGAAGCAACAACTTTATATTGTGGAAATGATGTTTTCTCTTGTGGATTGAGTCCAGAACTAGGGGGCACTGTTTTCAAATTAGGCATTGCCCTTTTAGCACAGAGAAGAGGGAAAACAAAATTCTCTCAGTGTTGTGTGACTTTGGAACTCTCTGCCTCAGAAGGTGGTGGAGGCGGGGTCACTGAATACTTTTTAAGGCAGAGGTAGATAGATTCTTGTTAGGCAAGGGAATCAAATATTATTGGGGTTAGATGGGAAGGTGGAATTCAAAACACAAAGGGATCAGCCATGACCTTATTGAATGGTGGAGCAGGCTTGAGGGGTCAAATGCCTAACTCCGCTCCTATTTCATATATTCATGTGTTAGTACAACAGCATAGAAGACAATAACTAAGAGGGATAGCAGAGTGAGGAGGGTTCTCAGGAAGATGTCCTAGTCATCCAGAACATTCAGAGACCTGATCCAAGACTGATTGTGACTACTGGCAGCGCATTATGCACGTGAATGTCTGCTGTTTGGCAAGCTGCCAAAAAACTTTTATAACGAGACATTCACCTTTGCCAAAGATCTTTGAGATCCAATGCAATGTGCAAGTTCAGCTATTAGGTAACAAGGGGATGCCCTGTGATGTCATTGCTCATGAATCCCCTGGACACACTAGGGCCAGGGAGAGAAATCGTGGGCCCTTGTCCAGGCCCCTTATTTCCACAACCCCCACTTAACCCGCTTTCTCAATCATGCATGAAATTGTTTCCCCTTCCAAGATCCACCAATCAATTCACCAATCACAGAAAGGTTCTAGTAAAATGAGAACACCCATTGTTGACATCTGGTTATAAATATCACCTGATATATTGCAGCATGGGTCATTAATATTAAGAACAGCTACAATGTAATGCAGTGTTAGTTTATGTACACCCTATAGGTGATCCCACTGCAATGATTAAACAAACCAAAGAGTACAAATTTTGCTTTATCAGCATTGTTCAATATTGTTAATTTGATACAAAGTCTCCTATTAGTTATTTATAACATTGTACAGCCAATAACACTGATTTTGGCAACTGCCTTAGTCCCCATTAACATATCCTGCCATTGCACTATATGAACACGGTGACAGTAAATTAATATTTGGGGGAAAGATTCAATACCAGCAACCTATATAAACTGCACAAGATCTTTTCCATTCTGTAGAAGAATTATAAGACTTTCTCTTGTGTGGGTGCATGATATTATTCTATATAATTATTTTTTTAGAAGGAATTGGATTCTATTTTATCGGTAATCTCATGGGGTAGAAGGATCAAGTGAATCCTGTGCAACAAAGCAGAATGATTGAACAACACAGGTCTTCATTGTCAGTAAGAAGCATTGATGTCCTCAGGGGTCTCTGTGCGACATAACTTTTCAGAGACAAGATGACAGAGGCTGAATGGTTCACAATTGTACCTGTGTTTACTTGATCAGCAAATCTGAAGATCCAGTTGATTGCTACTTCTCACTACAATATATTTTCAATATCTGCTATGCAACACAACTTAATCATGAAATTTCAATTTCAAAAACTCATAAAAACACCAAAATAGAGTAGAATGATAAGCAAGTAGAGAAAAATCCAAGGTTGAAGTCAATAGAAAAGACTCTTGAGAATTATTTGCAAGGTAAAATTGGCTACTGATTCACTATGAGCCCATTATGCACTTCTGTCCTGGCAATTTCACTTCACAAAGCCTATTCGCGGTAAACTTCTATTAGTCACAAAATAAACAGAACTCCAGTCATGGTTCCACCCTCTGTTTGCAAGACAATTATGAATGACAAAGGCCATGTAACCCAGCTCATCTCGTCCATCCAGAATGACATATGAACATACAAATAAGGAGCAGGAGTAAGCCACTCAAGCCTGCTCCGCCATTTGACAACACTGCCTAAATTATACCATTGACAAAAACAGAATTACCTGGAAAAACTCAGCAGGTCTGGCAGCATCGGCAGAGAAGAAAAGAGTTGACGTTTCGAGTCCTCATGACCCTTCGACAGAACTAGTTCTCTGTCGAAGGGTCATGAGGACTCGAAACGTCAACTCTTTTCTTCTCCGCCGATGCTGCCAGACCTGCTGAGTTTTTCCAGTAATTCTGTTTTTGTTTTGGATTTCCAGCATCCGCAGTTTTTTTGTTTTTATACCATTGACGACAGCTCAAAAGTACTTAACTGGCTGTAAAGTGATTTGTGACATCATGCAATGTGCTGTATAAATGTAGGCTTTTTCTTTCATTACATCTGCATGCAGTCAACAGAGTGACTGTAGCAATGGTGCAATTGGAAGCCCAATGCTGATTCTCTAAGGATAATTAATCATACAGCAATCAACTGATGTTAGGAAAGTGGCTACCAATATTCAATTTGTAGTACAGAACTTAAATATTGTTGATAAAATACATTTTGTCAAAGCTTTTCATCTTGCACTCATTAGGACAATTACAAGAATACCAATGTCAGGGGAAGTAGCAATTTTATACTGTATGAAAAGAGAGTGCTGATTGGTTGGCAAATGGACTCTAATTAACAGAGGCATTGCCATGGAAAATGCTCCGATTAATAGTGACTGACAGTTAACTGCCAAACATTGGTTGAAATTTAAACCAGGCAACTTGACTCTGATTGGCCAAGGCATTGTCCTGCGGAATGAACCAACGAATGATTATCTCTTATTTTGTTTATCTGAAACAGGTGCAATATGTGTACATGTTCTTTCTGTCTGCAAAGAACAGGGCTCTGTGTATTAATATATGTAGCTTCCAGTACACGCAAATGTGCCACACTGCCAGCCCAACTGACAATCTTAAATTGGTTGTCAACATAATTTTTAGCACACTGAGGATTATTTAGCAAATCAAAAACAGGATTACCTGGAAAAACTCAGCAGGTCTGGTAGCATCGGCGGAGAAGAAAAGAGTTGACGTTTCGAGTCCTCATGACCCTTCGACAGAACTTGAGTTCGAGTCCAAGAAAGCCCTGAAATATAAGCTGGTTTAAGGTGTGTGGGGCGGGGCGAGGGTGGGGAGGGGGAGAGAGAGAGAGAGAGAGAAGTGGAGGGGGTGGTGTGGTTGTAGGGACAAACAAGCAGTGATAGAAGCAGATCATCAAAAGATGTCAACAACAATAGAACAAAAGAACACATAGGTGTTAACGTTGGTGATACTATCTAAACAAATGTGCTAATTAAGAATGGATGGTAGGACACTCAAGGTATAGCTCTAGTGGGGGTGGAGGGAGCATAAAAAATTTTAAAATATTTAAAAATAATGGAAATAGGTGGGAAAAGAAAAATCTATATAATTTATTGGAAAAAAAAAGGAAGGGGGAAACAGAAAGGGGGTGGGGATGGAGGAGGGAGCTCAAGACCTAAAGTTGTTGAATTCAATATTCAGTCCGGAAGGCTGTAAAGTGCCTAGTCGGAAGATGAGGTGCTGTTCCTCCAGTTTACGTTGGGCTTCACTGGAACAATGCAGCAAGCCAAGGACAGACATGTGGGCAAGAGAGCAGGGTGCAGTGTTAAAATGGCAAGCGACAGGGAGGTTTGGGTCATTCTTGCGGACAGACCGCAGGTGTTCTGCAAAGCGGTTGCCCAGTTTACGTTTGGTCTCTCCAATGTAGAGGAGACCACATTGGGAGCAACGGATGCAGTAGACTAAGTTGGGGGAAATGCAAGTGAAATGCTGCTTCACTTGAAAGGAGTGTTTGGGCCCTTGGACGGTGAGGAGAGAGGAAGTGAAGGGGCAGGTGTTGCATCTTTTGCGTGGGCATGGGATGGTGCCACAGGAGGGGGTTGAGGAGTAGAGGGTGATGGAGGAGTGGACCAGGGTGTCCCGGAGGGAGCGATCCCTACGGAATGCCGATAGGGGGGGATGAAGGGAAGATGTGTTTGGTGGTGGCATCATGCTGGAGTTGGCGGAAATGGCGGAGGATGATCCTTTGAATGCGGAGGCTTGTGGGGTGATAAGTGAGGACAAGGGGGACCCTTGTCATGTTTCTGGGAGGGAGGAGAAGGCGTGAGGGCGGATGCACGGGAGATGGGCCGGACACGGTTGAGGGCCCTGTCAACGACCGTGGGTGGAAAACCTCGGTTAAGGAAGAAGGAGGACATGTCAGAGGAACTGTTTTTAAAGGTAGCATCATCGGAACAGATGCGATGGAGGCAAAGGAACTGAGAGAATGGGATGGAGTCCTTACAGGAAGCGGGGTGTGAGGAGCTGTAGTCGAGGTAGCTGTGGGAGTTGGTGGGTTTGTAATGGATATTGGTGGACAGTCTATCACCAGAGATTGAGACAGAGAGGTCAAGGAAGGGAAGGGAAGTGTCAGAGATGGACCATGTGAAAATGATGGAGGGGTGGAGATTGGAAGCAAAATTAATAAATTTTTCTAAGTCCCGACGAGAGCATGAAGCAGCACTGAAGTAATCATCGATGTACTGGAGAAAGAGTTGTGGAAGGGGGCCGGAGTAGGACTGGAACAAGGAATGTTCCACATACCCAATAAAGAGACAGGCATAGCTGGGGCCCATGCGGGTACCCATAGCCACACCTTTTATTTGGAGGAAGTGAGAGGAGTTGAAGGAGAAATTGTTCAGCGTGAGAACAAGTTCAGCCTGACGGAGGAGAGTAGTGGTGGATGGGGATTGTTCGGGCCTCTGTTCGAGGAAGAAGCTAAGGGCCCTCAGACCATCCTGGTGGGTGATGGAGGTGTAGAGGGATTGGACGTCCATGGTGAAGAGGAAGCGGTTGGGGCCAGGGAACTGGAAATTGTTGATGTGACGTAAGGTGTCAGAGGAATCACGGATGTAGGTGGGAAGGGACTGGACAAGGGGAGAGAGAAGGGAGTCAAGATAACGAGAAATGAGTTCTGTGGGGCAGGAGCAAGCTGAGACGCTCGGTCTACCGGGGCAGTCCTGTTTGTGGATTTTGGGTAGGAGATAGAAGGGGGCCGTCCGGGTTTGGGCGACTATCAGGTTGGAAGCTGTGGGAGGAAGATCCCCAGAGGAGATGAGGTCAGTGACAGTCCTGGAAACAATGGCTTGATGTTCAGTGGTGGGGTCATGGTCCAGGGAGATGTAGGAGGAAGTGTCTGCGAGTTGACACTCGGCCTCCGCGAGGTAGAGGTCAGTGCACCAAACAACAACAGCACCACCCTTGACAGCGGGTTTGATGACAATGTCAGGATTGAACCTGAAAGAATGGATTGCAGTAAGTTCAGAGAGAGACAGGTTAGAATGGGTGAGAGGAGCAGAGAAATTGAGACGACTAATGTCGCGCCGACAGTTCTCAATGAAAAGATCAAGAGAAGGTAAGAATCAGAGGGAGGGGTCCAGGTGGAGGGAGAATATTGGAGATGGGTAAAAGGATCCGTTGAACTGGGAGAGGACTTCTGCCCAAAGAAGTGAGCCCGGAGACAAAGACGGCGGAAGAAGAGTTCAGCATCATGCCGAGCCCGAAATTCATTGAGGTGAGGGCGTAAATGTATGAAACTAAGTCCTTTGCTGAGCAGTGAACGTTCAGCATCGGAGAGGGGAAGGTCAGGGGGTATAGTGAATACACGGCTGGGGCTGGGATTGGAAGATGGGGTGGGGATGGAGGGATGGGCAGAGGTGGAGAGTCCTAGATGGGTGTTGGTGTCGATGAGTTGTTGGAGCTTGCGTTCCTTAGCACTTGAGAGAAAGAGAAAAAGTTTCTTGTTGAGGCGTCGGATAAGCCGAAGAATAAAATGAAACTGGGGGCACGCGCAGCTTTGAAAAAGGGTGCGGCGGTGCTGCTGGAGGGAGAGGTCGAGTGTGTTCATATGGCGGTGCATGGCACTGAGTGTGGATTTCAGAATGTGACGGGAACAGCAGTCCGAGAAACGTTTTATGTCCCGGAGATACCTGTAATCCTGGGTGGGTTCGAAACATGAGGGGTGGAAATTCAGTTGAAATCCACGTGGGGTAAGTTGGAGACGGAGACAGTCACTGAGAAAGGAGATATGGCTGTGAAAGCAGGTTTTAGTAAACACCTTGTCAAACACCAGCAGGGAAATGGAAAGCAATGAAGGTGAGCAGGGCAAAAGAGAGGTACGGAAATCTTCTCGCAGAAAAGAACAAAACTTCTTCAAGGAGGTAGGCATTTCTTGAAGAGCAGTGGCAGTCAATTAAACACAGAGATAAAAACAAAAAAACTGCAGATGCTGGAAATCCAAAACAAAAACAGAATTACCTGGAAAAACTCAGCAGGTCTGGCAGCATCGGCGGAGAAGAAAAGAGTTGACCTTTCGAGTCCTCATGACCCTTCGACAGAACTTGAGTTCGAGTTAAAGAAAGAGTTGAAATATAAGCTGGTTTAAGGTGTGTTGGGGGCGGGGGTGGAGAGAGAGAGAGATAGAGAAGTGGAGGGGGTGGTGTGGTTGTAGGGACAAACAAGCAGTGATAGAAGCAGATCATCAAAAGATGTCAACAACAATAGAACAAAAGAACACATAGGTGTTAAAGTTGGTGATATTATCTAAACAAATGTGCTAATTAAGAATGGATGGTAGGACACTCAAGGTATAGCTCTAGTGGGGGTGGAGGGAGCATAAAAGATTTTAAAATATTTAAAAATAATGGAAATAGGTGGGAAAAGAAAAATCTATATAATTTATTGGAAAAAAAAAGGAAGGGGGAAACAGAAAGGGGGTGGGGATGGGGGAGGGAGCTCACGACCTAAAGTTGTTGAATTCAATATTCAGTCCGGAAGGCTGTAAAGTGCCTAGTCGGAAGATGAGGTGTTGTTCCTCCAGTTTGCGTTGGGCTTCACTGGAACAATGCAGCAAGCCAAGGACAGACATGTGGGCAAGAGAGCAGGGTGCAGTGTTAAAATGGCAAGTGACAGGGAGGTTTGGGTCATTCTTGCGGACAGACCGCAGGTGTTCTGCAAAGCGGTTGCCCAGTTTACGTTTGGTCTCTCCAATGTAGAGGAGACCACATTGGGAGCAACAAATGCAGTAGACTAAGTTGGGGGAAATGCAAGTGAAATGCTGCTTCACTTGAAAGGAGTGTTTGGGCCCTTGGACGGTGAGGAGAGAGGAAGTGAAGGGGCAGGTGTTGCATCTTTTGCGTGGGCATGGGGTGGTGCCACAGGAGGGGGTTGAGGAGTAGAGGGTGATGGAGGAGTGGACCAGGGTGTCCCGGAGGGAGCGATCCCTACGGAATGCCGATAGGGGGGGGTGAAGGGAAGATGTGTTTGGTGGTGGCATCATGCAAATTATTTGCAACTTTTGTCCAATCGCGGAATCACATCTAAGGTTGGACACTGTGTTGTGAGTTTTGCAAGCACAGGCTGGTTGGGTGTGATCTGTACCTTGCCAGTTGTGAGCAGCGGAAGGGACATGCTGTTTGACACTATCTGCCAGTCTTTAAGATGTACGGCCTACATACCTAGCATCACACTGGCACTGAAATTCATATAATGCATTAGTCATTTGTGAGATAGGCAGAATGTCCGCTGCATCGGCATATGTATGAGCTGCCCAAGACACACAAAAGTGATGTCCATTTACATCCTACATTATCTATGACCGGTTCTGCACAGCATGAATTGACCAACTCTTTGGGCAAATTGTTACAACCTGTTTTGATCCAGTTTTCCAGATACACAGTGAAGGGCTCCTTCACATTTATGAAGACCGTACAGGACTTGCATATCGATGACAATTCTGCGTTCATGTGCTCATTTTACATTGCTTGACTATTCACCAATATTCCACTTAAGGAAGCCATAGATATTTCTCCTGTAGCACTGTTTCATGGTGATTTAGACCCACCACTATTGTGTGAATCAGTATTCATTGAACCTATGAGCTCAGCAACTTGCACAGTTGAGTTCAGCTTTAACAGTACCATGAATGCCCAAATTGATGGTGTTGCCATGGGATCCCCTCTAGTCCCAGTTCTCACAGACATCTTTGTTGGGTTCCTTGAGAAACATATCTTCGATAGAATAACACCTAACCTCCTACAATTTACATATTTCTGATATTTGGATAATACGTTTGCTATATTTAAATCCATAGCAGTATGTAATAATTTCTTTGCATGTCTTAATGGCCTCCATCCTGTGCTCAAATTCATTTTTGAAATGAAGCAGTCAAATGAACTTCCTTTCCTTGATGTACTAATTGAGAAATCTGCCAGGGGGTTCTCTACCATGGTCTACGGCAAGCCTACCTTCACCAGCCAATACACGCATTGGGATTCCTACAGCTCTGTGCACTATAAGATTGACCTTATCAGCAAACTCATAAATAGGCCCAAGCCATTCGCTCACCATGCAAGCTTGATGCTGAAATAGAGTGCATCAATGGCATCCTGTGGGATAATAGCTACCTTGATCAGATCATTTTGCGCTGTGTATCATGCAAACTCATGAAAGGGTGTAAGGCCATCACTTCCAGCTTAGAAAAGTGCCCAGTCTACTTCAGATTACCCTGGAGGGGCAAGGTATCTCAAATATTTGAGCAACAGGTGAAGCTAGCTAGTTCACACTGCTACTATACAGTAGCAACATGATTGGGATTCACCACTAACAGGATGCTGCCGTCAAGCCAAAAAGACATTCTGCCTACCTCACAAATAATTCATGTGGTATATGAATTTCAGTGCCAGTGTGATGCTAATTATGTAGGCCGTATGCCCCAAAGACAGGTGGATCGTATCAGATAGCATGTTCTTTCTGCTGCTCGCAATGGACAAGGTACAGCCTGTACCCAGCCAGCCCGTGCTTGCAAAACTCAAAACACAGTTTACAACATTAGATATGATTCCACAAATTTTTTTAAAAATCATTCATGGGATGTGGGTTTCACTGGCTGAGCCAGTATTTATTTCTCATCCCTAGTTGCCCTTGAGAAGGTGGTGGTGAGCTGCCTTCTTGAACTGCTGCAGTCCACGTGTGGTGTAGGTACACCAGCAGTGCTATTAGGGAGGGAGTTCCAAGATTTTGACCCAGCGACAGTGAAGGAACGGCGATGTATTTCCACGTCAGGATGGTGAGTGACTTGGTGGGGAGCTTCCAGGTGGTGGTGTTCCCATCTATCTGCTGCCCTTGTCCTTCTAGATGGTAGTGGTTGTGGGTTTGGAAGGTGCTGTCTAAGGAGCCATGGTGAATCCCTGCAGTGCATCTTGTAGATGGTAAACACTGCTGCTACCGTAACAAAAACAGAATTACCTGGAAAAACTCAGCAGGTCTGGCAGCATCAGCGGAGAAGAAAAGAGTTGATGTTTCGAGTCCTCATGACCCTTCAACAGAACATTTCCAGGTAATTCTGTTTTTGTTTTGAATTTCCAGCATCCACAGTTTTTTTGTTTTTATCACTGCTGCTACTGTGCCTCGGTGCTGGAGGGTGTGATTTTTGTTTTTGGATGTGTTGCAAATCAAGAGGGTTGCTTTGTCCTGGACAGTGTCCAGCTTCTTGAGCGTTGTGGAACTGCACTCATCTAGGCAAGTGGGGAGTATTCCATTATGCTCCTGAATTGTGCCTTGTAGGCTTTGGGGAGTCAGGAGGTGAGTTATTCATCGCACGATTTCTAGCCTTTGACCTGCTCTTGTAGCCATAGTATTTATATGGCGAGTCCAGTTCAGTTTCTGGCCAATGGTAACCCCCAGGATGTTGATAGTGGGGGATTCAGTGATGGTAATGCCATTGAACGTCAAGGGTTAATGGTTAGATTCTCTCTTGTTGGAGATGGTCATTGCATAACACTTGTGTAGTGCAAATGTCACTTGCCACTTGTCAGCCCAAGGCTTGATATTGTCCAGGTCTTGCTGCATTTGGACATGGACCACTTCAGTATCTGAGGAGCTGCGATTGGTGCTGAACATTGTACAATCATCAGTGAATGTAACCACTTCTGACCTTAAGATTGAAGGAAGGTCATTGATGAAGCAGCTGAAAATGGTTGGGCCTTGGACACTACCCTGTGGAACTCCTGCATGGAGCTGAGATGACTGACCTCCAACAACCACAACCATCTTCCTTCGTGCTAGGTATGACTCCAACCAGCGGAAAGTTTTCCCTCTGATTCCCATTGACTCCAGTTTTGCTAGGGCTCCTTAATGCCACACTGGGTCAAATGCTGCCTTGATGTCAAGGGCAGTCGCTCTCACCTCACCTCGGGAGTTCAGCTCTTTTGTCCATGTTTCAGCCAAGGCTGTAATGAGGTCAGGAGCTGAGTGGCCCTGGTGGAATCCAAACTGGGCATCAGTGAGCAGGTTATTGCTAAGCAAGTGCCACTTGATAGCACTGTTGGTGACCCTTTCCATCATTTTACTGATGATTGAGAGGGCGGTAATAGGCCAGGTTGGATTTTTCCTGCTTTTTGTGTACAGGACATACCTGGGCAATTTTCCACATAGCCAGGTAGATGCCAGTGTTGTGGTTATGCAACTTGGCTTGGGGCACAGTAAGTTCTGGAGCACAAGTTTTCAGTACTACTGCCAGAATATTGTCAGGGCCCATAGCCTTTGCAGTCTCCAGTGCCTTCTACTGTTTCTTGATATCAGGTGGAGTGAATCAAACTGGCTGAAGACTGGCAGCTGTGATGCTGGGGACCTCCAGGCCGAGATGGCTCATCCACTCGGCACTTCTGGCTGAAGATCGTTGCAAGTGCTTCAGCCTTATGTTTTGCACTGCTGTGCTGCCCTCCCCCATCATTGAGGATGGGGATATTTGTGGAGCCTCCTCCTCCAGTGAGTTGTTTAATTGCCCACCACCATTCAGAACTGGATGTGGCAGGACTGCAGAGCTTAGATCTGACCCATTGGTTGTGGGATCGATTAGCTCTGTCTATCAGTTGCTGCTTATGCTGTTTGGCACGTAAGTAGTCCTGTGATATAGCCTCACCAGGTTGACACCTAATTTTTTGGTATGCCTGGTGCTGCTCCTGGCATGCCTTCCTGTAACCTTCATTGAACCAGGGTTGATCCCCTGGTGTGATGGTAATGTTAGAGCGGGTGATATGCCGGGCCATGAGATTGTGTTCGAGTACAATTCTGCTGCTGCTGATGATGCCTCATGGATGCCCAGTCTTGAGCTGCAAGATCTGTTCGATATCTATCCCATTTATCATAGTGACAGTGCCACACAACATGATGGAGGGTATCCTCAATGTGAAAGCGGGACTTCAACTCCACAAAGACTGTACGGTTGACACTCTTACCGATAAGGTCATGGACAGATGCATCTGTGGTAGGCAGGCTGGTGATGATGGGGTCAAGTATGGTTTTCCCTCTTGTTGGCTCCCTCACCATCTGCTGCAGACCCAGTCTAGCAGCTATGTCATTTAGGCCAGCTCAGTCAGTAGTGGTGCTACCGAGCCACTCTTGGTGATGAACATTGGAGTCCCCCATCCAGAGTACATTCTGCGTCCTTGCTGCCCTCAGTGCTTCCTCCAAGTGATGTTCGACATGGAGGAGCACTGCTTCATCAGTTGAGGGAGGGCAGTACGTGGTTATCAACAGGAGGTTTACCTGCCCAATTTGACCTGATGCCATGAGACTTCATGGGGCTCAGAGTTGCTGTTGGGGACTCCCAGGGCAACTCCCTCCTGACTGTATACCACTGAGCCGTCATCTCTGCTGGGTCTGTCCTGCCAGTGGGTGGTGATGATGGAGCCTGGGACAATATCTGTAAGGTATGATTCCATGAGTGTGACTGTGTCAGACTGTTGCTTGACTAGCCTATGAGACAGCGCTCCCAATTTTGGCACTAGCCTCCAGATGTTAGTAAGGAGGGCTTTGCCGGGTTGACAGGGCTGCGATTGCCATTGTCATTTCCAATGCTTAGGCTGATGTCGGGTGGTCCGCCTGGTTTCATTTCTTATTGAGACTTTGTAGCGGTTTGTTACAATTGAGTGGCTTGCTAGGCCATTTAATTGTCAACCACATTGCTGTGGGTCTGGAGTCACATGTACGATAGACCAGGTAAGGATGACAGATTTCCTTCCCTAAGTTTAGTCCCATTAGTGAACCAGATGGGTTTTTACAACAATCAACAATGGCTCTATGGTCATGATTAGATTTTTAATTGCATATTTTTATTGGATTCAAATTCCACAATCTGCCATGGTGGGATTTAAACCCTGGTCCCCAGAGCATTACCCTGGGTCTCTGGATTACTAGCCCAGTCACCCTGCCATCACCTCCCCCTAGATTGGACATTTGCTAAATAGTGCACAGTGCGCTATAAATTATGCTGACAACCAATTTAAGATTGCCAGTCAGGCTTGCAGTGTGGTGCATTTGTGTATGCTGGAAGCTACATATATTAATACATAGGGCCCTGTTCTTTGCAGACAGAAAGAATATGTACACACATTGTGCCTGTTTCAGATAAACAAAATAAATGGTAGCCACCCATTGGTTCATTCCTCAGGGCAATGCCTTGGCCAAACAGAGTCAAGCTGTCTGGTTTAAATTTCAAACAATGCTTGCCAGTTAATTATCAGTCACCTTATCTGGTGCATTCTCCATGGCAATTCCTCTATCAACCAGAATCCACTTGCCAACCAATCAGCATTCTCTTCTCATACAGTATAAAGTTGTTGCATCCCCTGACATTGGTATTCTTGCAATTGTCCTGATGAGTGCAAGATGAAAAGCTTTGACAAAATGTCTTTTTTTCAAGCAATACTAAAGAAATCATTACATTTACAAAATAATTTAACTGTGTATCTAATACAGCCTTACCACTTTGACTTCTCTAGCACCAAACCACGATATACTAAAATGGCATCTGCTCCTTTTATATGTTATGGATAAGAGGGGGGTGAATTTAAACAGCACTAATTTCTCCTCTCACCACCCGTCCATAAGCTGAAAAGATGTATTTGGTTTGCTTCTCCCTTCATAAGTGGTGATGTATTCCCTAACCTTCAATTTGGTATGATCCAATGTTTCATTAATAACCCCACAGCAAACTCGAGATAGGATGAACTCAAAGGGTTAATTTATTTGCACACACTCAAAACACAGGAGGAGTCACAGCATTGTGTCCTTTGCATTCATACAGTAAAAGAGTGGTAGAGAAATAAAAGGCTTACAGTGCAGAGACCACAGAGAAAATAAATATTGTTTCATGTGAGTTCCAGAGTCAAGAATCAAATTCCAATCAGGCATTCCTTCATGGTGGTCTATGAGCTGAAAACCAATGCTGGATAATTCATTTTTCCAGTGGTGTTGACTTCACACGATGAGATAGGCACACAGAGATGAATCAGTCTTCTGGGCGATGGTACAGTATTTTCAGAAGAAGCAAGCCAGCCTGGGCCAGAGCTCCTTGTCTATGAGGCTGCTAGTCAGATGATAAAAAAGCAGATTGAGACTTTGTAGTTCATCAAGACAGTTTTATTGGTTCAGCAAGCCAAAGGTCAATATCACTTGACTTCCACCTCTCCACACTTTGGCAAAGGACATGGAACCCTCGCCTGGGTCCCTGAGATTGTTTAATATCTCAATCATTAAGAAATGAAAGGAAGGTTGTGTGGCCTTTTGTCTTAGCAAATGAGCAAACTCCTGTTAGCCAGCCTGGGTTATGAAATGCAGATGGACTTTGTATCGTTATTTTTGAATTGGTCTGTGCAGACCAAAGGGGTCATTAATGGCTTTTCAGGAATAACGATGTGCAAGTTTCCATAAAACTACCATGTAGCTTCTTTTAAAAACTCAGCAGGTCTGGCAGCATCGGCGGAGAAGAAAAGAGTTGACGTTTCGAGTCCCCATGACCCTTCGGTAGAATTGGGTGAATCCAAGGAGAGGGGTGAAATATAAGCTGGTTTAAGGTGGTGGTGGGGGGGGGGGGGGGGGGGGGGGGGGTGGGGTGGGGGGGGGGGAGGGTTAGGTGGGGGTAGAGAAGTGGAGGGGGGTGGTGTGGTTGTAGGGACAAGCAAGCAGTGATAGGAGCAGATAATCAAATATGTCACAGACAAAAGAACAAAAGAACACAGAGGTGTTGAAGTTGGTGATATTATCTAAACAAATGTGCTAATTAAGAATGGATGGTAGGGCACTCAAGGTATAGCTCTAATGGGGGTGGGGGGCATAAAAGATTTTAAAATAATGGAAATAGATGGGAAAAGAAAAATATGTATAAATTATTAGAAAAAACAAAAGGAAGGGGGAAGAAACAGAAAGGGGGTGGGGATGGAGGAGGGAGTTCAAGATCTAAAGTTGTTGGATTCAATATTCAGTCCGGAAGGCTGTAAAGTGCCTAGTCCAATTTTCACCATTCCACCATCACCCCCAGCTTCCCCCAACTCCCGCAACAGCCTCCCCCAACCCCCAATCCCTCTGACAGCCCCTAACCTCCACCACCCCTCCAACAACCCCCAACCTCCTCCCACCCCTCTAACAACCCCCAAACTCCTCCCACCCCTCCAATAGCCCCCAACCTCCTCCCACACCTCCAACAGCCTCCAACCTCCCCTAACCCTCCAACACTTTCAACCTCCCTCCAACCCCACAACAATCTCCAAACTATACCTTGAGTGCCCTACCCTCCATTCTTAATTAGCACATTCGTTTAGATAATATCACCAACTTCAACACCTCTGTGTTCTTTTGTTCTTTTGTCTGTGACATCTTTTGATTATCTGCTCCTATCACTGCTTGCTTGTCCCTACAACCACACCACCCCACCCCCCCCCCACTTCTCTCCCCCCACCCAACCTCCACCCCCCTTCCCGCCACCTTAAACCAGCTTATATTTCACCCCTCTCCTTGGATTCACCCAGTTCTGCTGAAGGGTCACGAGGACTCGAAACGTCAACTCTTTACTTCTCCGCCGATGCTGCCAGACCTGCTGAGTTTTTCCAGGTAATTCTGTTTTTGTTTTGGATTTCCAGCATCCACAGCTTTTTGTTTTTATCAGGTAGCTTCTTTTGTTTTGAGTCACGCATAGATTCAACCATTTTAGGTCTTTGTCCGGTGTTAAATTTTTAGAGATAGCAATGAGCATTTCTCTATATATTTCACTAAAAAAAAAATACCGGCTGAGGTCTTAGCCCTTCACATACACCAATGACACTATCCCCAGGATTTTTCAATCAGATATCTACCAGTAGCTTAGGAAAAATGTAAGTTGAATTGTTGATCTGAATTTTTCAGAGAAGAATGAAACAAAGTGTATAAGATAATACTACTTTTAACTCGAGAACTAGATTGTTTCCCCTGCCTCAGAATTGGTCATACAAATTGTGTCGTCCACTATGAATTTACGGCCTAAAAAGGGAAAATTTAATTAATAAATAAGAAACCTCAACAGCAAAAATGTGACACCTCCACCACATGCAGCGCCCCCCCAACCCCATCTCCCCCACATCACCTCTGCCATCCCAACTCCCCAGCCCCCTCCAACCTCCCCCCCAACGCTTCAACACCTCCAACCTCCCCCAAATCCTCCAATACCCGAACCTGGCCCCACCCCTCCAACACCCCCAACTACCCCCACCCCTTCAACACCCCTCAAAAACCCCCACATTTCCACCACCCCCCAAACTCCCCACCCTTCCAACTTCCCATTCCCTCCAACACCCCTCAATTTCCACCATTCCACAATCACCCCCCAGCCTCCCCCAACTCCCGCAACAGCCTCCCCCAACCCCCAATCCCTCTGACAGCCCCTAAACTCCACCACCCCTCCAACAACCTCCAACCTCCTCCCACCTCTCCGACAGCCCCCAAACTCCTCCCACCCCTCCAATAGCCCCCAACCTCCTCCCACTCCTCCAACAGCCTCCAACCTCCCCAACCCTCCAACGATTCCAACCTCCCTCCATCCCCACAACAATCTCCAAACTCCCCCCACTTTCCAACAGCCTCCAACCTCCCCCCAGCCCTTGAACAGCCCCAATCTCCGCCCACCCCTCCATCAGCTCCCAACTGACCCCACACCCCTCCAACAGCCTCCAATCTCCTCCGATTCCTCCAACAATCCCCAAATCCCTCCCTACCCCTCCAACAGCAATTAAACTCCCCTGACCATCTATTCTCGCCTCCCCCCCCCCCCAAAAAAAAAACCATTCCATTCTAAACTAGAGATTTAACTGACTATTTTTCAAGCAAGAACACTGTCAGTTGCTGCACTGCTGTTGCTGCTGTCCTTCAGGCAGCTTCATGGTTTTCTGGTGGGCTTTTCAGAAAAATTGGAACCTCAGAGCCGCCTGAAGTTTGGAAGCAGTGCAGAAACTCAGTGAAGCTGGCATATAAAGGCTGGCTTTAAAAAAAAAGAAATCAGAACTCTCAGCCTGAAGGTTCCAACATTTCTTAAAGTTGGTCTCTCAGGTCTCTCAGCTCTGCCTCCGGTTGCTCAGGCTGGGGGACAACAAGAAACTCCATTCAGAGTAACAAGCCCAGTTCCCCCTGGACTCTGGGCCCTGAGGATTGGCACCCTTTGCACCACCCTTTCCCAGGCTCTGGGAAACACCGTCTGAACACTCACTCAATGAGAGCACCCAACAACTGAACAGACCATGAAACAGGTTTACGTGCCTAGACTGGCTAGAAACCACCCTGCAGTACTCAGTCAAGGTCCGTTGCATCCTTCAAAATCTGCTGATCATTATACTTTGGTCGTTACCAGCTGCGGTTGTGCCAGGAGGTCCACCTTAGGACCTAAAAGAGCAGTTGGATAAGAAGGAAGAGGAGTTGGAGGAGGAGGAGGAGAAAAACAGGGACCAGCAGAAGCACCACAGGTTTCCAGGTTGACATCCTGCACCTGGGAGAGTGCCTCCCGCTATCTCATTGAAAAGTTCCTTTGAGAGATGTGCACCACTGTCACTCTCAGAACATTGCTGTCACGTGGCGTACCTTCCACAACTTTGAATACGTCAAGGAGTCCAGTATTTATACTCAATCCTCTCAAACCTTCCCCCATGAAGAAGACAGTAGAAAATACCATGGGCAGAGTTTCCCATTCTGGGACTAAGTCCCATGGCAGGGGTGGGAATGGGGACTGTTTCCTGCCATGTTGGCCACTGGGAATTTGCACTGTATCGCATGACCCCATCCTCATTAATTATGCAATTGGGGGTTTCCTGATGTATCGCGCAGCAGGGCGGACGCCCCGCCATCATATCCGAACACCATGTTTAAAAGGTGCCAAGACAGCAATCTACCCAACATTGAAGGAGGAGATGGCCTGAAGAGGACAGGGAGCTCCAGTGCTCAAATTCAGCAATGCCTTCCTGGGCGTCCTGCTCATCAAAGTGGAGGCCGGGGGTGGGCGGAGTCGTCCTTTATCCAGAGGATAGGAGGAGGAGGCCGAGCAGGGTGACAAACCCAGCATGGGAGGAAGTCTCCAGGGCAGTCAGTGCCCAAAGTCTGCACTAGAGGATTGCCCTCATGAGGAATGACCTCATCCCCTCCGCCAGGGTAAGTGAACCCTCAACTGCGCACACTCAACTCAATGAATGGTACAGGGGACATGGGCCTCGGTGGCAATGTGATACCTCATAGCCCCATTGCATCTACTCTGCTGGTCCCTGACCCTTCCACCCAGAGGCCTCGCGTGCTGTCTGGTTGCGGGATGAGGAAGGGGGTCAGGCATTGAGGGCACCACTAATGACATACCTCTGTGAGTCTCATCCTTCTATCTGCATGCTTTCACTGCTTTGGAGGGGGCTGCCCACAAGCTGCAGTGCATCAATCACACGGCACACAATCCAATGGGTTATTTGTAAGACTGGAAGCATGAGACAGATAGCTGAAATCCAAATGCTCTCAACCCCATCTTCTCTCTTTATGCAGAATAAGCTAAGCCATAACTGGAGTGAGAGGGAAGAGATGGGAGGGGTTCCGGTCACACTTCAAAGACCTCAATGACGTCAAGGAACGAGCAGCCTGGCTGGCAGTGTTGGACCGGACAGAGCCTGAGGAGATAGGGAGGTCCATGGGTGGCCTCCATTCACTAAGAAATCCATGCATGTGACATTGAACCCTAAGGGTCATATGTTCCTCTATGTTGGAGGCAGATCATGTAGACACTCGCTCTTCCCTCTCTCAGTTACAGGGGTCAACCGGAAGAGGGCAAAGCCTGAAACAGGTGAAGCCATGTCCAGCACACAGGCAAACCTGGAGAGGGCGGAGGACATTGCAGAGGAAGAAAGTGTACCTGTAGAGGTGTCACAGCAGCCAGTTGAAGCCCAGAAACACACATCTCAGCGGGGATTAGATCTCGTTTGGAAGGGTCTCATATTCTGGTGGTCACATGTCCGCAGCAGGAGGAGGCAGGCTCAGGCAAATGCACCAGCACTTGGAGGACTGCTGGGGGGAGAGGCACCCTGCGAGGCCTCAGTAGATGAGGCACCTCTGGGATCGTTTGCCCACAAGAGGCAGCAGAACATAAAACAGGGGTGGCAGAGGTCCTCGACAGAGTGACATGCGAGATGGAGGAGTCCGTCCGCCTGCTCTTTGATGAAGTGGTATTGACCTGTGCACACACTGAGGTCTCCATGGAAAGGTTGGCAGACCACATGGAGAACCTGGTCCAGCAGATTCTACTGGAGATGCACACGGACCTGTAGTCCATTGCTGTAGCCATGGATGAGCTTTCAGAATGGCTATTCAAGAGGGGGACGGTGAATCTCTACCTCTCACCAGGTGCCCCTTCCCCTCAAGGCAGGAGCCTTCAGGCATCCAAAGGAAGGAGGAGCAGCAGCTGGACGCCCTGTGAACTCCAATCAGGACTCTCTGAGGTTGCCTGTCCTTCCAAGTCCCCTTTCTCTGTGACCCCCTTCAGCCTCATCATCTTGTTATGCCCCACAGTCGAGGTTACCACTGGACAAGCCTGAACCCAGGGTGGTTCACAGCTTGATAGATCCTAACTTTTATTTATTTGTTTAGATACGTGGAGAGGGGCCATTGAACAGAGTCACCAGAGTCAGCTAATGAACTTTTAACAAAAGCATAGAACACTTACTAAACAAGAAAAGATGAATTATATTATAATACTCTTTCACCCACAACTATACCTTTACAGATGTATACAGGTTTGTAAGGATAACACAAGTTACAAAAGCTATCTTAAGCTTTCATGTTCACAGTAAGTGCACAGTCCATATACCAATAGGTATCCTGTGGTCAGACACACCACACTCTGAAACCAAGTGACAGACACCACCTCAAACAGATGCTATGGATTTCTCCTCAACTCCCCCCATGATACTTGTCACACCGTGAGCCAATCATTCTCACTGCACTCCATTTTTCAGGCGAGGGTTTCCAATCTCCACTGTGTAATAACTCACTTTGGAATCTTCTCCCAAACCAACACTTTCTCTCAGATGCCTTCTGCAAGGGTTCAGCTCCAGGGTTTCAAACTCTCCTTCTGATGTTCCTCTCCCCTGGGTCACCACATGCATTAAAACTGTCTTCCATGTACTCTCTTTTACTGACTCAACCATCAACAGTACACCTCTACTTCACATGCCCATAGCAAAGAGTTACAGACCTTCAGCCATCTCTTTGGACCTTCTGGCCTCTTGCAAGTTGTTCTCACTTAAAATCTGCTTTCTACAGTGTTTGTCTCTTTAAATCTGAAGCTTGGAGCCTTTCTCTGTGCCCCTTACTCTTAACTTCACTTAACAGGACCTCTGCCAAGTTCCTGTCTTTCCTCTGACTAGAAGGTCACCTTGGGATTTTCTCCTGTTGCACTCCCCTGGATTTTGGGGTATTTCTTTAGCTTGGGACTGACTATCTGTCCCCTTTGCTCCTGTCTCTCCTGGCAGCTAGATTCAAAACCAACTGAACACAAACAGCTTCCAAATCAAACTTCTGTTTCTAGTTTCTTCTGTATGTGTTTGTGGGAGGGACCTGCCAGTCTGTAGCCCTTTTGCTAGGCAGCAGCCCAGTTTCTCTACTCTTGTTTGTTTAACTTAGCTGCAACAGTCATAAAACTCTCAGTAGAAATGCAGGCTCCTTTTAAACCGAAACTAAAATCCAACTTGAACTCTTCTTAACATACAGAAATACAAATCAAATTTAAACACTAAAGCTAAAACCATTCCTAACACCCACAAATACCAATATAACTTACTTAAGCTATCTCTATTTCCTAACACTCTGTGACTGCAGAGGGAGCAGCTGCCCCACAGCAAGTCAGCCAACATAAGCTGGAGACCTCCAGGCCTCAGGTCTTCGGAGGACAGCCGCCAAGGTCATCCAAGGGCCAACAGGTCAGCAGGCTGCCTCCACACCTGCTGCAGATGTCGGGAGCACCTAGAAGAAATGGTAAGGAAAGCAAAATTAAGTTTTGCTTTCACATGTGGTTGCGCATGTGCGCTATGATTATTAAACTCATCACACTTTTGTAAATATAGTTCCCTTGTACTGTAATCATGTCTGATGCGGTTTATTTGTGATAACCCTTAGCCTGTGTGTCACCCCTGCCTCCCCCGGAACCAAACATGTGCAGGGAGGCAAAACTCTTTGCCAGGGCCCTTAGAAGCTATGTGCAAGAAATCTCTCACACACGCTGAGATTTTGCCTTTCACATTCTCATTTGTTGCAAGGCCCTAGCATTTTGAGTATTACATGCTGGGATTCCCCTTCAGCTGTCCAGCTGAGCTGACCTGCCACTCGGTCCACCTCGATGACCCAGCTCCCTTGCAGCATATCAAGATCTCCACCACAAGGCTCTGCACAGTTGCGAGCAGCCATGGTTCTAGCAACATTTGAAGTTGAATCTAATATATTTTCCCCTCCCCCATCAACCATACCCTACCACCACCCCCCCCCCCCACCGTAACTATTGACCTCCCCCCCCCCCGAGGAATGATTTTTGTCCTCCCACAGTCAACCTTCAACTCTTCCCCCATCACTCTCTATCCCATGCAGGTCAATGTTAAAGTTGATCCCCCTCATTTTTCCGAGCCCCAGAATCCTTCTCATTCCATGTGCCCTCCAACAACCCTCAATGCCCCTTCACCCGACATCACAGGACCCACACGCCCCCAACCTACCAGTTCCCTCTGCCACCTTTAGCCCTCACCATCCCTTCCTATCACTGATTCCTTCAGTGTGCCCCCCAGGACACATCTTTCGACAGCACAGATCCCTCCCTCTGAATCCTTCCCCTCTTCTACCCTGCCCCAGGCCTGTTCACACATGCAAACCCTCCCCATGCCCATTCACATCTGCTCACCCCCATGCCCGTTCACACCTGTTCACCCCCCCCCCCATGCTTGTTCACACCTGCACAAACCCCACCCTTTCACACCTGCATACTCTCCCCATGCCCATACAGACCTGCACACCCCCCACCATGCCCATTCACATCTGCACACCCTCCCCATGCCTGGTTCACACCCACACCCGCCATGCCCATTCACACCTGCACACCCTCCCAATGCCTCTTCACACCCACGTACTCCCCCATGCCCATTCACAGCTCCACACCCCCCCTGCCCGTTCAGACCTGCACCTCACCAATTCTAACACTGATCAATTACCATCATCACACTATATATATCTATATATAAAACAAACAAATATGACACACCACTTACAAATGTTAAACTATTCATCCCGATGCTTACCCTTTGTGGCTATCCCATAAATGTTCCTGTGTAGTCTAATGCTTTTTCTAAATGCAATCCCAGCGGCAGGAGCAGGCGAGTTGGATGGTTGCTGGGAATCTGAAGAGGGCAGTCCAGATGTTATCCTTGGTTTGTAATGGCCCCACTTTGGACCGAACCATCTCAGAATGGATCTCCTGGTTGCCAGGCAAAGGCAAGGGTGGAGGAAGTAGCATTGCTGACATCGAAAAGAGGCCAGTCAGTGTTCTTCATCATTGTTGCTATGCGACTCCCTTGGGGCCCCTTTGCAGCACACACACAGTAGCCTGGGGCAGAATTTTGCCTTAGTCGGACGGGCAGGCTCCGGAGCAGTCGCAAGGCCGACTGCCTTCCCGCGAGCTGGCCCCGACGTTGATTCCGTGCTAACTGGCCAATCGACGGCCAGCCAGTGTGAAACAGCTGGTGTGGGGGATGGGGGGGAGGGTGTGAGCAAGGAAGAGTGCGCATGCACGGGGGCGCACGCAGTGAAATCTCCCTGAGGCACCCTGAGGTGCCTCAGGGAGCTGAATATTTTTAACAATCCAGATAAAGATATTAAAAAGATATGAAAGCGTGCCTGCCGTGTGCCTCTGTCACTTGAGCAGGGACATGTTAAATAGGTGTGTTAAAAGTTCGTAATTTTTTTAAAAATCGCTGGTTGAAGCCTCATCCCACCCGTGGATGAGGTTTCACTAAAAATGCAAAGGCTGCTTGGCCTTTTCGCCTGCTGCCAACCGCACAGTTGGACGGGCAGGGAGAAATTCAAGTCAATTGGCTCATGATGGTTCTTAATAGGCCATTTAATTGTCGGCGGGCGCGCTGCCGACTCCCACACGCTCCCACTGACTGAAGTATCCTGCGTCATTTTACGCTCATTCAGGTCAGGCGCGCACCCGCCCGACAAGGGTAAAATTCTGCCTCTGGAGAAGGACAGATCTGTGGCGTTAAAGACAGTTTGCCAGCCACTTTCAACTGAGGAAGTGTAGCAACTGTCTGAGCTTCCATGACTGTAATCTGCCATCCCAATTATGATATTTGGTGTTCCGAGCAAGCTGCTATGGAAACTGCTGCAGTGGAAACTGCAGCCTCGGCCTTTTAACACTGCATGATTTTAGGCTCTGGAGGTTGCTGGCTGGAAGTGGCCAGCCTTCTCCATCCTGGAGACAATGAGTTTCAGGCTCTGCATCCAGGTGCCCAAAACGGAAGCAGACTCCCCCAAAACCCCTGCACAACACCCCAAAGATTTTCACACAGGTTGTCCATTGCACCAAGAATTCGCTCTGACTTATCCATTCCGCTGAAGCATGTCCCTGTGTGGTCTTCATCTAACTGCTTATAGCAAAACTAGCATGCGATTCTACACCCCACCATCCCCACCCCAGTCCCTCACCACAGCACCTCAGAAAGGTGGCACTTGCGGTGCCCCTTCCACCTTGTATGGCTGCTGCCTGCAAGGAGACTTGATGGAAGTTTTCAAATTCATGAGGGGGCTGGACAGAGTAGATAGGGAGAAGCTGTTCCCACTCATGAAACGATCAAGAACGAGAAGGCCCAGATATAAAGTGATTTGCAAAAGAAGCAAATTGCTCGCAGTCTCAGGATACGGGGCAGGCTATTTAGGACTGAGATGAGGATAAAATTTCTTCACTCAGAGGGTGGTCCCCCTGTGGAATTCTCTCCCACAGAAGGCTGTGGAGGCCGGGTCACTGAGTATACTCAAGAAAGAAATTGATATGTCTTTTGGATATTAGGGGCATCAAGAGGAATGGAGAGAAAGCGGGAATATGGCTTTAAAATAGGGGATTAGCCATGATTATATCGAATGGTGGAGGAGGCTCCAAGGGCCAAAAAGCCGACTCCTGCTCCTGGTTTCTATGTTTCTATGCGACATGAGAAAAAAAACTTTTTCACGCAATGAGTGGGTTAGGGCTGGAAATGCAGTGGAGGCAGGTTCAACTGAAGCATTCAAGAAGGCATTAGATGATTATTTGAATGGAAACAAGGTGCAATGGTGCGAGGAAAAGGCAGGGCAGTGGCACTAGGTCATCATGCTCGCTTGGAGAGCTGGTGCAGGTGCGATGGGCTGAATGGCCTCCTTCTGTCCTGTTAAGATTTTGTGATTCTGAGAAGTATGTTGGGTGTATCTCGAGATCATAACAAGTTGGGTATTTTATCAGGGATTTTAAATCCACAGGCTGAGACAGGTATGCTGGGATTTGCTCAAGTTTAAGCAAACAAGATTTCTCGATGACTTTTACTGGTATTTGTTGAATAGCTGAAGTGGCTTTTTTTTAATTGTTGGATTTACTGGGTGAAATTTTAGGCTATATTTGATAGATGTATTTAAATTGATTCAGGTTTTGGTAGAGTAAATAAGGAAACTGTTTCCAGGATGGATGGATTGGGAACCAGAGGAGTCAGATTTAAATAATTGGCCAAAGATCCAGAGGAGACATGAGGAGTTTATTTCTTTAATGTGGGGAATTGTTATTACCTGAAATGCGCTCTCTGAAAGGATGGTGAAGCCAGATTCAATAGTAACTTTCAAAAAGGAATTGGATATATATTGGCAAATGAAAAAATTGCAAGGCTATGGGGAAAATTCAGGGGACTGGAACTGATGTAATAGCTTTTTTGTTACAAAATTGTCTAATTTCATGATTCAGATGTTTTAGGAGTTTAAGTTTTAGTTTGGGGACTGAAGTTTTGAAAAGTAAGGTAATGGAAGCACCGGGTTTTGGAGGCTGGTAGACAGACTTAAGTGATTGCAATTCAAAGGACTGTGATTATTTAATAAGGTCAGAGTTGGAAGTGGGAAAACATTAAATAATGGATGGCTGTTTATGAGTCTTGGTGGAGACGCGACATCTACAGTTGCCTTCAGTAGGGGTTTAAATTATTCATATGGTTTCTCAGAATGCAGGGAATATTTGGCAACAGGAGATAATGAGTGAATCTCTCACTGGGACACCCCAGGTGTGCCACGTTTCCATGGGGGTAGGTTGCGGAGAGTTATTTGTTTTGGTTTTGGGTTTATTTGTGTGCTTTCTCACAAAAGCAATGAATTGTAGCTTTGAGATGCAGGGAGAGAAATATGCCAGGAGCTGTAGGCCAGAAGGAATGGGCTGTTTTGGAGTCACTGAGCAAGAAAGCAGTGAGGTCATGCTTGAGCTGGGCTGTCCAAAATATTGAGATGCTGAAGTAGAGTTGGAGAGCCACCCAATCAGTTGCCAGTGGAGAAATCCCAAGAAATCTCAGTGGGAACACTGAGGAGAATTTAAGTGAATTCCTGAGAGCTGTGGTACACCTTGTTTTGGTCCCAAGTGAAGTGAAGGAATCCTCAATATCCTGTAAAGGGATCACCAGGATGGAAATAAAAATAGAATGTGAATTGCTCTGTTGAAATTTTCAAGTATAAAATATAATTGTTTATGAAATATATACTATTAATTTAGCGCTACTTGCTTTGTTTAGCTCATTTACGGTGAAAGTTTTTGTTTAAAATGTGAAACCTTGTAGCAAAATTCTTTTTGGAAGTTACTGGTCCTCCTCGAGATCATTAAAACTTTGAGACAGCCAGCACAGGCACAATGGGCTGAAAGGCCTCATTCTCTGCTATACGATTCTAACGTTACTAAATTGGGCTCCATAGCACCATTGAAGCTGATGCTATGGAAGACAGGGGCTCTCCAGTTGGGAAACGCAGCACTTCCAGCTGCTCGTGTTGGGGGTGGGGGGGGGGGCGGTAATGGTGGGGTTGGGGGGGTGGGTGGGTGATGGGGGTGTTGGGGGGGGTGGTGATGGGGGGGGTGGGCGGGGGTGGGTGGGTGGGTGGGGGGGGGGGGGTGCCCACGTGATTTGCCCATGTTGGAAAGGGTGCTCAAGAGGGCATGCCTGACTTGCATTGGAGGCTTCCCAACGGCCCAGAACATGATAGCAATCAGTTGCTGATGATGGTTTGATAACGTGGCCCAGGATGTTTAGGTCAGTGAGTGGGGGAAGTGGGGATGGGGGTGGGTTTGGGGGGGGGGGGGTTGTTGGTGGGGTGGGGCCCACTCGCCAACATGTAAAATGACGTTGGGCGGAACTCCTGATGTCACCCCGCCTCATTTCAATTTTCAGGTCGGCGGGGGGAGTGGGGGGCGAATCAGCTGTGTGCCCGCTGACCTGTGAATGGCCTATTGAGGCCATTTAAAAACAAATTCAAATAATTAACGGACCTGCTCGTCCAACCTTAAGGCTGGGGGACAGGCCGAGAGCCCTGGAGGGCTTCAAAAAAAGCTTAAAACCTGATCTGTGGGTGGGATGAGGTCTCATGAGGGTTCTAAAAATTTAGTAAAAGTTTGATTAAAAGTGATGGACATGTCCCAACTCACGTGACAGTGTCACAAGGGGACATGTCAGGGAAATTTTATTTTTGTACAATGCCCATTTTTAAATTTTGGCCCCGATCTCCCTGAGGCAGCACTTAGCCTCAGGGAGATGAGTGCGCTCTTTCACGCACATGCATGAAAGAGCACACTCTCGGCTGAGGGATTCCACCCCCCGACCCGCACAGCGAGCACATGGTGCTTCCTGGCGGACATCACACTGGGTGGGCCTTAACTGGCCTGCCCACGTAAAGTGGCACCGCGCCCCCAATCGGTGGCGCCAATCAGAGGCGCGTCTACACGTGCCCGCTCCTGCACTTCCCCCCACCGACAGGGGGAGGATTATTCCCTTGATTTATCAAGCGGGTCCCCTCAGATCCACACAACGTATTTGCCTGTTACTCAAAGAACACATGCCGAAGGAGACCATCGTTGGCGTTATTTAAAGTTCCAGGCACCCTTGACATTCAACAATGCTACTATCTTTAAATCTCCCAACATAAACATCCTGGGTGCCATCATTGACCAGAAACTGACTGGACCAGTCATCTAAATACTGTGGCTACAAAAACAGGTAAGATCTGGGCATTCTGTGGTGAGTAACTGTCCTCCTGGCTCTCCCCAGCCTGTCCGCCACCTGAAGACACAAGTCAGGAGTGTGATGAAATATCCTCCGTTTGCTTGGATGAGTTCTAACAACACTAAAGAAGTAAGACAGCTTTGTAAAATGTTGGAGCCTGTGCTCTGTCATATTGTACCATTATAATATCTTTTCCCACAGCTGAGTGAGTTCCAGAATGATTTCCAGCATCTGTTTCAGACACAAAGCACTCCCTTACAAAAAGGTGCAGGCTGGCTTTAAGTATTGCAGTTTGCCTTAAATGAAGCTTGCCCCTCACAATTTTGGCCCCCCTGCTGAGGCATCTAGTTACTCAACAGCATGATTAGCACTGGCTATATGCTGCAATTATATTAATTAACAGGCAGCATGAAGTTGACAGGCTGCCTGCGGCCAAGGTTAATTCCCCAGTGCAAACTCACTTTCAATACTGTCAAATTTAGTGCCCTCGTTCTTCCAGGCAGCGGGTCTATAAGGACCTGGAGGCTGACGCTCAACTAACAATGCATGAAACTTCTATTAACTTACAAATTTCAATCACCTATGGGTGTAACTGGTATTGGAAGTAACTGGTATTGTTATGGATTTTTCCAAAGAGAGGGCCTGGTATAGAATTTTCAATGTAATTTGAAATTAAATGGTGCAACCTTGACAGAGTTTTAACTTTTTTCAGATGTGTTAAAAAGCAGACAAAGGAATATTATACAAGTGCATTAGGCAGGTGAATGTGAATTGTATTTCCAATCTATCCAGTGAAAGCCCTTGTCATTCTTATTAGTGTTTAACATGTCTGAGCGTTTAATTAACCATTCTAATCATGAGATTATGGATCAAAAAACAGTTACAAAGCAGTCTTTTGAAAGAATTGTGTTCATGTGGACTTTACACTTTACCAGGTGAGGTACACATGGTGGACAGATTGAATGTTCCCTCTTTTGATAGGAATTCCTACTTGACCAATTTAGCTAATGATGCAATTATCTGGATTATTCTAATTTGATTGACACCCATCCATTTTAAATAGTTACCCAGCCTCTCTGGACTCTCAATCTCCCTTCTTCGATGAATGAATTTTCCTGACCTTGTGGAGACAGGGTTGGAGGCAAGGGGGGCTGGGAAAATATGGGGGAGCCACGTCAAGATGGGTTCGAGATGCATTCCTGCCTTGTGTAGAATTTTCCAGTGGCAAACTGGGAACCAGGCATCCAGTTCTCTCAGTGGAGGTGGGCAGCCAGTTGGCTCCATTAATGCTCCAGTTAGGAACCATTTCAAACTGGCACCAGTATTTTACCACTGTCAAAGTGACCACAACCATGTGCTGAGGCCAGCAGCTCAATCGAGGCAGCTTCCTGGTGGAAAGCCAAGGGACCACTGAGGCAAGACGTTTCCATGATCCAAGGAAAGGATTGCAGGGATGAAGTGAATAATTAGTGGAAAAGCCTGCGAAAAATTTCGCCCCCCCCCACCCCCCCAACCCCCGCTACCCCCCCACCCCCCCCCCACCCCCCCCCACCCCTTGCATCCCGATATCCCAAACGGCTTCATGTGTCTTCAATGAGGCCTTTTGTGTTGTCCAACAAGGGTGCCTCCATGTTGAGGTGGCCTCATGGTCTGTGACCTGCTTTAGCAGCGCCCACCTTTCTCAGTGGAGCCGCTGAGGTTACAGAACTGTTGCCCCCCAATTGAAAAATCAAGACTGACACTTCAGTGCGATATTGCAAGAGTGCAGCATGGTTGAAGGTGCCTTCTTTTAGATAAAATGTTAAACTGAGTCCTCGTCTGCTCCTTTCAGTTGAACAGGGCCGTAAAATGCGGCGAGCCATTCAAAATGCCACCGACTTCAGCAGGACCATAAAACCCCGCTGTCATAAAATTCCACCCATGGAACTATCCTAGAGAAGAACAGGGAAGTTAATACTGGTGCCCTGGCTGATATTTATTCCTCAATCAATATCACATTGCTGTTTGTGGGAGCTTGCTATGCACAAATCGACTATCGTGTTTCCTGCATTACAACAGTGACGACACTTCCAAAATACTTAATTTTCTGCAAAGCACTTTGAGACATCCAGTGGTTGTGAAAAGCAATGCAAGTCTATTATTTCCCTTAATAAGTTGGCGAACACAGAGGGGGCCAATTTGGAGGCTGCCCCCAGGAAGGTTGTGCCCCTGATCTCACTGCCGAAAAGTGTGGGCCCGGTTTCCCCCATTTGGTCCCGAAGTTAGGGTCCCAAAGCTTGCAGGAGAATTCAACCCAGATGTTCAGCAAAAGGCTTTTGGTGATGCTCACATAATAGTCTAGTTTCTGAGCAGAAGCCATTATCTAAGCTAACACTCAGATCGTCCTAGCAGATTTTGTTGCCATGTTTCTGCCTCAGCTGATATGTGCCAAAGACAATTTAAAAGTAGCCATCCATTGGGAATTCAGTTGACGCCACCAGAGGAGAAATTGATGAAGTAGAATAAAAACAAATTCCTTTGCTTAGGTTCAAGAGTAACCGGGGGAGAGTCAGAAGTTCAAAAGACAAGTAAGAAGTAAATTAAAATGCAGACTTTTTAATAGCGTTTAATGTTAATAATAGTTTTTCAAACCTTGCCAATTAGGATTAAAATTGGAAAATGTACACTTCTTGAACCATTGATATCACCTGGTCCACCTGAGGGGTAGCATCTTCCAACCTCCCCAGCAGAGACCCAAGGTCCATCGACACCAGAATGTTACCTGTCAAAAATATTCAAATAACATGACTTTACATGCTTAAGTTGGGGGTCAGGAACAGAGGCCAGCACCAGAGTGTGTTCCCACTCCATTGAAATTACTCCATCCAGACAGCTGCCAGGAAATTTAAAATTCACATGCATAATTCTGTACTGATGGGCACATACTTAGTTAACATTGGTTCAGTTGAGTCCCTTTATGGTTCAGGTGGAGCTGTATGCATGGACTTTTGAGAAATCCTGCCATTTAAAGATAAGTGGCTTGTTACGGACAGGAGGGGGTTTAATTAAAAGCAGCCTTGATTTCTCCTTCCACCACCATTCTGTAAATGGAAAGCTGATTTTGAATTTTGACTTTCCCCTTTATAAGTGGTGAAGTATTTTCCTCAACCCTTCAGTTTTTGGAGTGATCCAATCCTCTATTAATAATCCCACTGGAAACTCAAGAAAGGCTAAAATCAGAGGGTTAGTTTATTTTGCACACACTCGAAATTTTGGGGGCTGGTGTAATGCTGTCACTATGTAACCCTGGTACGTTCACACAATAAAAGAGGGGTAAGGGAAAGAAAGAGGTACAGGGGAAAGGCCACAGACAAAATAAAAATTATTGTTTCATGTGAATGCAGAGTCCAGAATCAAAAGTCCAAGGGTATATTATTTCAGAGAAGGTAGCCAGTTGAAACTGATGTGGAATGGTCTATTTTTCCAGTAGTGCTGACTTCCACAATGTGAAAGGCACGAGAGAGGAACCAATTTTGCAGTAGGCACTGGTACCGAAGTTCAGATGTCCCAGCAGAAAACAGTGTCGATGAGGGCGAGGCAATTTAAACCTGGACAAACTTTTATTTCTGCTGCTGCTTTGTTGATGGAAGATGGCAAATTGTCTGAATTCAACTCCACACAGCAACGTTATAGGTTCTAGCAGCTAGAGGGTGGGGGGCTAGGGGGATGGGGGCATTATGTGACTTAGCTCCCACTTGTTCCCCTTGGTTTGGACAAAGGGTGCATGTTCCTGATCTGGATTATTGAGATGGTTAATGTTGCTTTCATTAATAAGTTTCAGCAATTTCACCCACTCCCACTAGGGCCATCTGTCACTTTTCAGGGTATTTACCCTGGTCTGGCCATTATCACTTTTTGCTTTCCACTCTTATGTCACCGTTAGCACCTCCTTTAGCCAGCACCACCACTATTAACACCCCTTTGACCTTTTATTTTTGACATCTTTGGCAATCTCTCCTTTGCCTCCGCCTATCACTGGCCCTCTATCCAGCTTCACTTGTCCCACCTCCCCACCCCCCACCTTACACAGTATATATTTCACCATATTCCTACCTCCCTTTAGATTGAAAAAGAGTCATATGGACTCGAAATGTGAACTCTGGGCAGTATTTTGCTGTTGGCGAGCAGGGGGTGGGGCCCACTCGCTGACACGGGATGATGTCAGACGGAACCCCCGACGTCACCCCGCCCCATTTAAATTTTCAGGAAGGCGGGGGCTCAGCAAAATCAGCTGCTGGCCCTCTGACCTGTCTACGGCCAATTAAGGACATTGACATGATCATTTAAACAATTAAGGGACCTGCCCGTCCAACCTTAAGGTTAGCGGGCAGGCCGGTAAACCCCGGCGGCTAATAGAGAAAACATGAAACCCCATCCACCAGCGGGACGAGGTTTCATGTAGGGTTGCAAAAAGTTTAATAAAGTTATAATGTAAATTATGAACATGCCCCATCCTCATGTGACATTTTCACGTGAGGTGGACATGTTAGGGATTTTTTTTCTCTATTTTTAATCTTTTTAAAAGTGTCAGTGAACTCCCTGAGGCTGCACTTAGCCGCAGGGAGATGTGCGCTCTTCCATGCGCATGTGCAATAGAGCTCACTCTCGATTTTGGGGAATGCCGCCCCCCCCCCCCACCCCCCCACCCCACCGGCCGTCCACACAGGGACCGCATGGCGCTTCCCGCCAGATGTCACGCTGGTGGGCGGGCCTTCATTGACCCGCCCACATAAAATGGCAGCGGGGCCCACTTCTCCGGGGGAGGGATCGGTTCCCCAACCGCCGGAGATTGGGTCAGCCCCGCCCACCCGACATGCAGAAAATTCTGCCCTCTGTCTCTCTCTCTCTCTCTCTCTCTCTCCACAGATGCTGTCAGACCCGCTGAGATTTTTCAACATTTTTTGTTGTCCCTTCAGCACTTTCGGGGCTGCTTTGTCCTGGCAGAGGAATCGGCTCCATGTCCAGAGCTCGACCTTAGAAGGTTGTTTGTGTATTTCCTTGGAATTTGATTTCTTGCAGTCACTGGGGGCATTAGCACCTCTTTAGAAATAATGAGATCCTTGGCGCTTTCTGAAAACTAGAAATTCCTTTTGTGTGAGCCTTGGCTAGTCAGGCTTCCGTCAGTGTAAAACCTTTGTCAATTAAAATAAAAGTTATACACATATATATTCCTTCATGTCTTCTGGGCATGACAAACCTCCACTATTGGAGAATAAATGAATTCATTTTGTTTTCTTTAATGTGGTCTTAAGGAAGGAAGAATCGAAAGTGAAGGAATATACAGACATTCTCTCATTCATGCTGGCACATCAGAAACACAACTAACAGGGGAAATGGCAGCTCCCTGCTTCATTTTGGTTTTGTGGCTTAAACCCAGGACAGGGTGTCTGCAAGGACATTGTCTGGTCCTGGGATTTGACGTGGGAGGATTCGAAATTCACCCCCTTGGGGAAGTCTGTTCAGTGTTAGAGTTCTGACTTGCCCCTGTTGGCCGTCAGGCATTCTTACTTCCTGGTTAAGTATTCTCACATCAGTCTGATGGGTTTACAGGGTTGTTCGCACTCAGTGCGGTGTCAAGCTGCTCTGGGCGATCTGTAGGGGAATGCTGGACATCTCAGTCGGTGGGATCATAGAGCTGAGCTGCTCTTGTCCAGCTTAGCTCTTGCCTGTGTACTTTTGTAAGCAGTGGACTCAACTGTTCAGACCTAGAGACTGGGGTTAGGCTCAGTGTCAGGAGAGTGAGGTGTTTTAAAGGGACCTTGGCCTCTATAGGGGATTCTAGTTCAGGGTGCAGCTTGGGCGCTAGAACAACTTTAGAGTTCCAGCTTCTAGTGCTTGGTGATTTTGGTTGGTATAGTAACAGGTGGGCAGTTGGCCCTTGTGTTTGGGCCAGCCCTTCTGGTCCTGGTTGAGAGGAAGATGACTTTTTGGTAAGGGCCTCTCCAGCATCCATACCAGATATGGCTACAGTGCAGTAGCCTGGTAGGGTGTTATGGATAATTTAAAAAGGGTGGTTAACTCTGTCAGGTCACCTTGCAATTTTACATTATGGTGGCTGATCATGAAGTCCAATCTGGTTGGGGACCCTTTGCTGGTCAGTTGTAGGGGTAGGCGCTGTGCCTTTTGGAACACTACTGCCCTCTGGTGGATGATCAGCTTTGGCTGGACCTCCCAGTAGCTCTTCAATAAGTGAGGCATCACCCTCACACACAGTTTGGGAACTTTTCTGGTTTACATTTAAATTTGCCATAAAGGTACCAGCCAGGCCAATCAATGGTTTCCTAACTGGGGCCTTTGGCTTTGGAGGGGTGCTCTTCTTACTTGTTCCATGTCCGTTGGAACACTTCTGCCCTCAAGTGGAGATGCAGTTCCAGCTACACTCCCTTGAGGCTTTTCAACTGGGAGAGGCATCTCACTCCCCATTTGCTCATAGGTTTGGGAGCTCCCTCTGTCCCTATTTAATGTTGGAAAGAGGAGTTCTGCTAGCCATACATCAGGCAAGTCTTTACCCTTTTCCTTGTCAGGCTTAATGACCTATCTTACTTCAGGCTCTTCGGCTATGTGGGGTGTCTCCCTCACTATTTCTTTCCCTGCTCTAGGACTTCCCTGATCCCTATTTAATCCTGGGATACTTGGGGAATCTATTTCAGATTCTAGGGATCTTCTCTGGACCGCTTTTAATTTTACCGGCCCAGACAACATGGTGCCATGTCCTCCAGTGGGTGAATTTGTGTAGCGAGGGGCTGTGCTGCACTACCCATCGGGGCATTCTTCAGGGGGCTACCTATGTGAAGTCCTTGCTAGGCTAACTGGCTTGCCTCGCAATCTCCAGCATTCAGGTCTGGAATGGCCCATTTTACATATGAATTAGGAGCAGGAGCAGGAGAACACACCCACCTCCAGGAATATTCCTTTTGACCTGTAGGGGGGCGCTTCTCACACACTCTTTTGTGTTTTCTTTTCTGGGTAGGGTTGGGGGGTGGGGGGGGGTGGGGTGGAGCCTTTCCTATCTAGCTCACCCTGCTTATCTTTCCAATGCTCATAGGACCAGTTTGGAAAGGGTTTTCCTGAGTTTCCAAGCCTATGGGTGAGATCTTAGCTGTCCGCTCTGATGGCTGCGTCCCTAACTTTGAGGATTCTCTGCTCCTCTAGTGTATTCACAGGGAATTTTTGACTCCCTTTAACAGTACTAGCTCACATGATCCCTCATAGGCTTGCAGGATTTTTAAGGGATCTTACCCATTGGTTGGAAACTATTTTCTTCAGCTGCTTGAACATGATGTAGATTAGTGTGGGTTTCTTATGAGTGTTTCAGAATTGCTGGTGGTGTCATAAAAACAAGAACCTCCAGTCATAAAAACAAGAACAGTTCTGATGAAGAGTCATACGGACTCGAAACGTTAACTCTGTCTTCCTCTCCACAGATGCTGTCAGACCTGCTGAGCTTTTCCAGCTATTTTTGTTTTTATTTCAGATTTCCAACATCTGCAGTATTTTGCTTTTATCTAACTCGTAGACACTTGGGATAGCAGCCTTGGTCTGTTCATAATTCAGCAACCCATCAGGAGGCAGCATTGTGTAGACCACTTTGGCTCTCACAGACAGCTGCCCTTGAATTAAAAATGTCCAGATATCGGAGGGCCATTTCAGCTGTCCTGCTGTTTTCTCATAGGTGGTAAAGAATGACAACATGTCACTCTCTTCAAATTTGGGAAGGAATCTCGCATACTTGAGGACTTCAGAGAGTGGTTCCAGGTTAGGGGAATAGGGATAAAAACAAAAAACTGCGGATGCTGGAAATACAAAACAAAAACAGAATTACCTGGAAAAACTCAGCAGGTCTGGCAGCATCGTCGGAGAAGAAAAGAGTTGACGTTTCGAGTCCTCATGACCCTTCGACAGAGGACATCTAACACACAATTGTCAAATATACATAGCTTTTGGAATTGCTTCATTTTGTATTTGACTGCTGGCATTACTGGAGGTGCCATCTTTCCAATGAAACGTTAAAGTGAGGCCCCAGCTGCCTCCTCAGGTTGATGCAAAAGAACACATGACACCACTTTGAAGAAGCGCAGTAGAGTTATCCCTGGTATCTTGGTCAATATTTATACCTCGATCAGCATCACAAAAAAACAGATTACCTGCTCATTATCAAATTGCTGTTTGTGGAAATTTGCTGCGTGCCTATTGGACGCTGAATTTCCTACATCACAATCACGGCTACACTTCAAAAGTAGCAAAAGGCTGTAAGGCACTTTGAGGTGTCCAGTGGTCATAAAAAGCACTGTATAAATGCAAATATTTCTTTCCTTCTTACTATTGCACCTGTGACGGCAGAGAGGATCTTCCAAATTTCAGGCCCAGCGTGTTTCTCTTGTTCCTCATGGAGCACGAATACGTCCCTCCTCAGGTTTTCAAACAGCAATTTTACTTCAATAAGATTCGAAAAGTGCTTCTCTCACTGTGATTTCCCAACCGCTAGTCAGTTTGACCAGAATTGTTTTGCTGTGTCTTTAGAAAAAGAATACAGCTGTTTCTGGAACTTTGAAACACTAGTCAATTAAATTTTGAAAGGAGCCAGCAGTCAAATACAAAATGAAGCAATTCCAAAAGCTATGTATATTTGACAATTGTGTGTTAGATGTCCTCTCAAGACTATTACCATGGAAACTGTGACAACAAATTTCACACCGTATCAGGGTGTGCTTTGTATAAGATGTTGGCTTTCACAGGTACAACAAAGGGGCTGTCACCATATTCACATCTAGACAAAAATACATAAGGCTCCAAACTTACGATTCTGGAAGGCTGGTACTAAAGCTTATACGGGGGAGGGATTTTGTCATGAGATTCACTTCTTTGGGGGGGGTCTCTGTCTCTTTTTTCTTTATGTTTAGAAATTCCAATAATTAGGGGGCGCATGTGTTGGTCATGCCCATGCTTTTTTCCATATTGATGTCAGGAGAGGAGGAAGGGCTGGCCCAAAACCCCACTATTTTTGTTTCACTTGCACCTCCTCCCTTCCCCAGTGGAAAGTTTGCCTGCATTGTGCACATTAAACATGCTACATACAGGTAGGAGTGATGCCACAATGCCAGTTTCCAAATGAAAATCAGACGCAAATGTCAAGAGAGAAATCTGTTTTGTTTTGACCAGAATTTGTCCTCTGGTCAGTGAAGTGGAAAGTTGCTGCTTTGAAGCTGCCTCTCCCCCCACCCCACCCAGGAAGCTCAAAGGGAGATCTGTAAATGATGATGGGTACCCTTTTCATGCAAATGACCCCACCTCAAGGATTTGGGATGGGATCAAGGCCGAGGCAGGCTGGCAGCTGGAAGCCACATTTATGGTGATGAAGTGGGTCTCCAGGAATATTAAACATAATTGTTGTGATGGGATAAACCTGCTCTGCCCAGAAGACATGAAGGGAAAAAAAATGTCCCTTGGTTACTTTATAAAATTATCATATTTTTAAAAATAGTCAAAGTCTTTATACTGAATATGTACCCTTTGTCCAAACCAAGGGGAAGAAGTGGGAGTTATATCACATGACTCCCCCACCCCCAACACTCAACCCCCACCACCCCCGCACAAGCTACTGGAACCTGTAATATTGCCTTGTGGAGCTGGATTCAGGCAGTTTGCCATCTTCCATCAACAAAACATCAGCAGAAACAGAGCTTCGTCCAGGTTTAAATTGCCTCGCCCTCATCGACACCGTTTTCTACTGGAACTTATGAACTTCAGAACCAGTGCTTACTGCAAAACTGATTTATCTCTGTGTGCTTCTCCCATTGTGGAAGTCAGCACTACTGGAAAAGTGGATCACCCTGCAACAATTTCAACTGGCTAACTTCTCTGAAAGAATACACATTTGGACTTTTGATTCTGGACTCTGGACTCACGTGAAACAATAATTCTTCTTTTGTCCGTGGTCATTGCCCTGTATCTCTTTCATTCCATTGTCCCTCTTCTATTGTCTGAATGCACCAGAGTTATGGGGTGACACCCCCTCCCCACATTTTGAGTGTGGGTAAAATAAACTAACCTGCTGATTTTGCCCTATCTTGAGTTTGCTGCGGAGTTATTAATAGAGGATTGGATCATTCCAAGCACCTGAAAGGTTGGGGAAAATACACCATCGCTTATAAAGGGGGGAAATCAAAAAATCGAAAACATCTTTCTGTTTATGGATGGGTGGTGAGAGGAGGTATCAGGGCTGTTTCAAATTAAACCCCCTCCTGCCCGTTACAGGAATTGGGAGCTCAAGTCTGGGAAAATCCCAATTTGAATTTGACCAGCGTCCAAGTTAAGAGGTGAGTCAAATTTGATATAAAAGAGCTGAATGGAAGTCAAGAGGAAAGTTGGTGGCTAAATCCAATTAAGTGAACTGAACCAGTCATTGGTAGAATATTTGGATCTTCAGCCAGAAGTACCGAGCGGATGATCCATCTCGGCCTCCTCCAGAGGACCCCAGCATTATAGATGCCAGTCTTCAGCCAGTTCAATTCACTCCGCATGTTGTCAAGAAACAGCTGAATGCACTGGATAATGGGCCCTGACAATATTTCAACAATAGTACTGAAGACCAGTACAGCTACAACATTGGTATCTACCTGGCAATGTGGAAAATTGCCCAAATATATCCTGTGTACAAAAAGCAGGACAAATCCGACCCGGCCAATTACCGCCCCATCAGTGTACTCTCGATCATCAGTAAATTAGTGGAAGGAGTCATCAACAGTGCTATCAAGTGCCACTTACTTAGCAATGACCTGTTCATTTTGCATTCCGCCAGGGCCACTCTGCTCCTGACCTCATTATAGCCTTGGTTCAAACATGAACAAAAGAGCTGAACTCCCAGGAGTGAGGTGAGAGTAACTGCCCTTGAGATCAAGGCTGTATTTGACTGAGTGCGGCATCAAGGAGAATTAGCAAAACTGGAGCCAACGGGACTCAGGGGGAAAACTCTTCACTGGTTGGAGTCCTACCTAGCACAAAGGAAGATGGTTGTGGTTGTTGGAGGTCAGTCACCTCAGCTCCAATACAAGAGTTCCTCAGGATAGTATCATAGGCCCAACCATCTTCAGCTGTTTCATCAATGACCTTCCTTCCATCGTAAGGTCAAAATTGAGGATGCTCGCTGATGATTGCACAATGTTCAGCATTATTTGCTACTCCTTAGATACTGAAGCAGTCCATGTCCAAATGCAGCAAGATCTAGACAATATCCAGGCTTGGGTTGACAAGTGGCAAGTAATATTTGTGCCACACAAGTGCCAGGCAATGACCGCCCCCAACAAGAGAGAATCTAACCATTGCCCCTTGACGTTCAATGGCATTCCCATCACTGAATCCCCTACTATCAACATCCTGGGGGTTACCAGAAACTGAATTGGACTAGCCATATAAATACTGTGGCTACAAAAGCAGGTCAGAGACTAGGAATCCTGAGGTGAGTACCTCACCTCCTGACTCCCCAAAGCCTGTCCACCATCTACTATGCACAAATCAGGAATGTGATGGCATACTCCCCACTTGCCTGGATGAGTGCATCTTTCACAACACTCAAGAAGCTTGACACCATCCAGGACAAAGCAGCTGCTTGATTGGCACCATATCCACAAACATTCGCTCCCTCCCCAACCAAAGCACAGTAGCAGCAGTGTGTACCTTCTACAAGATGCACAGCAGGAATTCACCATGGCTCTTTAGACAGCACTTTCCAAACCCACAACAAAAACAGAATTACCTGGAAAAACTCAGCAGGTCTGGCAGCATCGGCGGAGAAGAAAAGAGTTGAGGTTTCGAGTCCTCATGACCCTTCAGCAGAAAGTTGGTTCTGTTGAAGGGTCATGAGGACTCGAAACGTCAACTCTTTTCTTCTCTGCCGATGCTGCCAGACCTGCTGAGTTTTTCCAGGTAATTCTGTTTTTGTTTTGGATTTCCAGCATCCGCAGTTTTTTTGTTTATATCTTTCCAAACCCACGACCACTACCATCTAGAAGGACAAGGGCAGCAGATAGATGGGGACAGAACCACTTGGAGATTCCCCTCCAAGTCACCCACCATCCTGACTTGGAAATGTATCGCTGTTCCTTCACTGTCGCTGAGTAAAAATCATGGAACTCCCTTCCTAACAGCACTGTGGGTGTACCTATACCACATGTACTGCAGCTATTCAAGAGAGCAATTCACCACCACCTTCTCAAGGGCAACTAGGGATGGGCAATAAATGCTGGGCCCAGCCAGCGAAGCCCACATCCTGTAAATGAATTAAAACAAAATTGCAGCTCGAATTTCAGAAGAGGGCAAGTGAGAGAGAGAACGGAAGCTCTGGAAAGAGAGTGGGAAAAAGAAAGAGAAAAGGAGACAGAGTCACACGAGGGGACATGTTTTTTTTTTAATTTTTACTGTGTTTATTAATGTTTTAAAAAAAGTGCTTCAATCTCCCTGATGCAGCTCCATGCCTCAGAAAGATTGAAGCGTTCTTTCATGCTCATGCGCGAGGGACGCGCCAGGCCCAGCTCTCCCTCCTCCTTATAATCCTCCAAAATGTTGCAATTATAAATTCAATGGCCAGAATTTTCCCCTCTTTGGGCGGGCTCGGTGGCCGCTGGCAGTCAGGAAGCCAAGCACCGCCCGTAATCAGCTACGCTCCGCGATTTCAAGCAGGCGGGCCAATTAAGGCGTGGATCATGAGCGGGAGCGCTGAGCGCTTTTTAAAAAAAAAACTAAATAACTCAGTTAAAAAAAAAATTAAAAACATGTCACAGGACTGCCACATACGTTGCCACATGTTTTTAATTCAAAAGTAAAGTTTTCAGTTAACGTTTATTTGTTTTAGGAAAACTCATCCCGCCCGTGGATGAAGTTTCCTAAAGAATGTAAAGGCCGCTTGGCCTTTTCGCCTCCCCCCCCGCCCCCCACCCCCCGAAGTGTAAGGTTGGACGGGCAGTGTAAATTTGATTTTAAAATGATTGTTAAAGGCCTTAAGAGGCCTTTCCAATGAGCGGTGGGCACGCAGCCGACTCCGGTGCGGACCGGCTGAATGAAATATCAAGCGAGTGTGTAATGGCGTCGGGATGCGTGCCTGAGGTCACCATGCGTCACATTCCGCTTGGGCCTGTCGGGCGCCCGCCCACATACCCAAGGTAAAATTCTGGCCAACATGAACATTTCTGGAGAATTCTCTTCACTGTAGGAATCTATAATGACTGATATCTTCGTATTTCCTGCAGTTTTAGTAACTAATGGAGATAAGAAAAAAGTATCTTCAGTTATAACACACCAATGATAATGAAGTGTAGAACATGCTCTGGCAATAAGATTAAGATTGTAACATTATTGAATGAACCATGATATAAGAATTCTCAACTTAGTTTGATTGAACCCCTTGTAACCATCTATGTGGCATGCTTTTTAAAGTGTTAAACATTTGCAGCGTATTAAGCGTCAGCTGTCTATCAATTACTATATGGTATCATTTCTGCATATGAAACATGACATGATAAAATGCCTCAAAGACTTTAGAGGGGAGATATGTATAATGTCACTGGGCTAGTAATCCAGAGGCCCAGGCTGAATTCTTTGGAGACATGCTTCCTTATCCCACCACAGCAGGTGGTAAAATTGAACTCAAATTAATTAATCAAAAAAGTCTGGAATGACGGCTAGTCTCAGTAATAGAGAATGTATAACCATCATTCATTGCTGCAAAACCCATCTGATTCAGGAATGTCCATTAGGGAAGGACATCTGCCAGCCTTACCTAATCTGGCCTATATGTGACTCCAGGCCCCCAGCAATGTGGTTGACTCTTAACTGCCCTTAAAGGTCAATTAGGGATGGGCAAAAAATGTTGGCATTGCAGCAACACCCACATCCCATGAAAGAATAGAAAAAGGTAACTCAATGTGCAAATTCAACTTTACTTATTTAGCATTGCGATGTTAAATATTACCTTCTTTGGTAGCTTTCAGTCTTGTGTGATGATGGTTCGCACCTTGTGGTTAGCTTTATGTTAAGCATCACCTGGTGTGACCTGTGCACATGGTTGAAATGTACCAGCTTGCCAATCGAAGAGTTGGCATCTTCATTCTTTTCATTTCTTTTGTTTGTCTGTCTGGTGCGATGGATTCCATCCACTTGTTCAGCAGAGGCCCCTTGATCTCCAAGCACCCATTGGATAAGGTGGACCGTGGTGGGACAGCACCCTCCTAGTTGGGGGCTGCCTGACTTAAGGTGGGCAATGGCTGACCAATGGGAGATGATTGTCCCTCCCACTGTCAGAGACAGTCCTTAATACCCATTCCCTATGCCAATCATGTTGGGCTTATCACTCCTGACTGCTGTCGCCATGTTTTGTTAATGCTGTGCAGCAAAACTGGAATGTCTTCTGCAGGGCCCAAGCCTAGGCAAATTTTATGGAGAAACTGGGCTGCCCAAATGTCAGGATCATCCCTCAACCTTCCTGGTTGAGTCCAAAAGATTGCAATGCACTGCGCTTGACACTGGCTTGGTTGCGTGAGTTGCTGGAAAGGTGACTTATTTAGACGTCAATCCGCCTATGGGCTGCACATTAGAATTTTTTGTCAGGGTTTACTCCCTTAGCCTGTCTCAACATATCCACAAGGCAGTACAGCTATTCCTGGGAGTTTGGTTCATGAATGCCAGTGCATGTCCACATGCTGGTGAACTGTACACTGCATATCCGGGGGTCAAATCTTCTCCGAGTTCCTCAGAAGCTTTAGCTTGGAGCCATGAGGAACCCAGTTTTTGTGTGTTGTCATGACGGCTTGCCAACGAAGAGGCTGTGTACTGACAGGGAGAGACTTACACATTTGGCTGTCCTTTTCACGTTTCTGCTAGCCAATGGGTGTATGCTGAAAATGAGAAGCAAACCAACACACTAAATGCGGGAGGCATGCTAACTCTCGTCACCCACATACTAGATACATCAGTTTCACCTGTTCTCTCTCTCTCTCACGCACACACACACACACACACACACACACACACAACTCAATCTCCCAGATAGGGAAGGGTGGGAAGGGGGCGTTGCCATGGAGAATGCACCAGTTAATTGTGACTGGCAGTTAACTGCCAAGCATTGTTTGAAATTTAAACCCGGCAGCTTGACTCTGATCAGTCAAGGCATTGCCCTGAGGAAAGACCCAGCGAATGGCTATCACTTATTTTATTTAGCTGAAAGAGGCACAATGTGTGTACATGTTATTTCTGTCTGCAAAAAAACAGGGCCTTGTGTATTAATATATGCAGCTTGTCCTGACAAGGGCAAAGAAAAAAGCTTCGAAAAAATGTCTTTTCTCAGCAATATCCAAGCTCTGTGCTACCACACAACTATTTGAATTCCAGGATAGTGACCCAGTAATGGTGAAGGAACAATCCTGCCGCTGTTGGCCTTCTCAGAGCCAGCACTCACATGGGAGAAAGGCATAAACCCGAAGTGCTTTTACACCATGTATTGGAACTTCCATTATATGACCCAAAAATATCTTGAAACCCTGATAAATCTATTGAGAAATGACAAGTCTTCTCAGGTCTGTATGATCTATGTACATTTGTTGCAAGGCCAGCTTCAGCCAGCACACAGCATAATGCTGTCTCATCCAGAGATGGCACCGGCCAGGTATGATCTCATTGTTTCCAGTTCCCTGCAGACATGCTGTAATGCCTGCTCCTTCGAGGGTAAAATTCCCACTGTTGTTTCAAAAACTCCACTCCTACATAAAGGAAGTGATCTCATGCTTATCGGGGGGTAGAGAAGATAGAAGAACTTATTTCATGCATGCTATTAGAAGATGGAACTTTTCCATTAGTGTCGATTCAAAGTGAAAGTGTTAACCTGAAGAAAGCTCCCCACAAAAATCTAGTGACCTCCGCTATGTAAATGTTCCCTTTCCCGATGTTAGTTTGAATCTGGTGCCAAGTCAAGGGGATCTCTAGGGGCCAAAATTTCTGTTAGGCGAGCGGACGGAGCTGCTGCTGACCCTGCCAGCGATCGGGGCCATGCCGCTATCTTGTGAGGACAGGCCAATTAAGGCCTGCCCAGCGCATTTCCGACTCCCGTGGAGAGTGGAGTCTGAAGTTTGAGGCGGGCATGTAGAGACCACTGGGTCCAATGGCGACCCGACAGTCTGTTTAAAAAAAGGCCTGGCAGCCTCCTTTAGGCTGTTGACTATGGCCAGCTTATAGGTGGCACTGCAGGGGTGTCTGCACAGCAGGCCCATGTAGTGGGAAGGCTAGAGGAGCAGGGCAGGCTGCAAGGGTAGACCAGCGGGGGGGGGCCAATGTGCCCCTCGCTTTTCTGATGACTGCCGTGCTGCCCTTATGGTGGGGGTGGCAGCACAGTGGGAGGTGTTGGTCCCCCAGGAAGGGAGGATGAGATGACCACACCCCCACCACATGACCAAACCTGCCTGGGCGGAGGTGGCGGGGGTGGTGAGCTCCCACGATGTGGTGCGGCGCACCTGGATCCAGTGCCGTAAGCGCTTCAATGATTTGTGTGCTCTGGAAGGGTGAGGACCATGTTGTTATTGGCCATTTAACCCAGCAGGTAGCCTTAGCCTTTGAGGGCATCCCCCCCCCCACCCCCCACCAAAGTCCTACTGTCGTGACTGCATTGAATCATGTTGGGCATTTCTCGCACGCTGGGTAGGCAAGCAGATAGTGCCCATGCTTACATCAGCCTGAGTGGTTCATGAGGAGATGAGTTCTCCCTGCATCATGTGTTGCTCTTAGTCGCACATGACTAGTCTGGGGGCAACCTGCAGGAGATGCAGCTAGGCACATACTCAGAACTCCAACACATGTCTTATTCAGGGTGATGAGATTGTGGAAGGGGAGCCTCAAGGTTTCCTGGCCAAGAGCCATCTGGTGCCCTTGGCGCCGCACCTAGTTGCACCTCCTTGCCATGGGAGCTAAGACCATGTGTTTCTGAAAGTGATGGACGCAGAATGTGTTCAAGGTGGCCGTTGGGGGTGGGGGTAGTTGGGAGCAGCCGTACTATATTTTTGCGACCGATCAGCAGTAGTGTGGACAGGAGACACTGGAGGCCTCAGATGGGCCACTGTGGTTGGGGTGCGGGGTGCGCGTGCAGAGTACATGAACGATTAGCCCCAATGAATGGTCTTCTCTGTTTTGCAGGAGAAAAATGCGCATAATGCTTATGAGTGTTTGCGCACTGGAGCCGGCCAGGCCCAGCTGATGATATTGAGCCGTTTTGAGCTGGAAGCCCTGGAGCTAGAAAGGTCCCATGCGCCCAGGTCCACAGGTGTCTGCGAGGCTGGGGTGCAGCCGCCAGGTATTTTAGGTCCACAGTCCCAACCGATCTGTCTTCCCACCATCCAAAGCACTGAAGATTGTTGGAATCGTTAATGCAGCAACATTGCTCATTCACAGGCTGATAGAGTCAGGCATGTGGGTCATAGACAAAGGTCCCTCAGCCTTTCAAAGATGCGCGTGTCAACCACCTTCCAAAGTCGCTTTATCCCATTTCCGACCGCTATCCCCATGGCTTTGTATGCCATGGCATCGCAACTGCACATCCAAATACTTATTACATCTTAGGAAGGTTTCTGGCTCCCCTACCATTTCAGCCAGTGTGTCCCACATTACTGTGTGCAAAAGTTCCTCATCACCTCACCTGTCGACCTCATGCCCCTTACCTTAAATAAATGCCACCAGGTTACTCATCCTTCCACCATGAGGAAAAGTTGCTTTCTGTCCACCCAATCTCATAATGTTATGACGCTCAATAATGTCACCCCTCAATCTCCTGTGCTCCACGGCAAATTTCACCAGTGTATGCTATGTGTCCTCGTAACTCCAACTCTCCAGGCCAGCCAGCATCCTGGTCAGTGACCTTTGCACTCTCTCCACTCCAATAACAACCCTCCCATGAAGTGCTGATCACAATTGAACGCAGAAGTGTAGCTGTGGTCTCAGCAGCGTTTTCTGCACTTGTAACATGACCTCCCTGTTCCTATATTCTATCCCTTGACTAATAAAGGCAAGTATGGCTTTTACCTTCTTAAATGCCTTATGTACCTGTCCTGCTACCTTAACGGGCCTGTCGACATCCCCAGAAAGGTCCCGCTAATCGTTCTTATTTTCCATGGTCCTACCATTCCTCGTGTATTCCCATACCTTGTTTGTCCTGCCCAAGTGCATCAGCTCCCACTTATCCACATAATATTCCATTTGGAATTCCTTAGGCCATGTGACCAGCCCGTCTGTATCCGCCTATAATATTTGGCCTCCTCCTGACTATTTGCCACCCCACCAATGTTCATCTCCTTAGGTTCTGGAAGGTTGAGCGCATAATGAGCCAGGGGGAAAAGGATGAAGTGTGTCACTGTGTGCACGCTGATTCATTATCCTTGTTCATTTCAGCATCATCAGAGCGTGGCCAGCAGGAGGAGCTGCAGATGCTCCTCTCACACCTGAGGGCCCTCAAGTCTCACCTGTGTCACACCATTTCAGCGAGGCAGGCAACAGTGTAGAGACTAGCACCTTGGTGTACATTGCAACCTTGGCTCGTGTCTCAGGGCACAGTGCAGAGGGCACTTCACAATCACTGGAGGAACTGGCAGAGACAGAGAGTGCCGATGGTGCCAGCAGTCAGAAGACTGCAGGGGACCAGGAACATGCTGAGTTGGGGCATGATGATGTGCTTCTGGAGTCGTCTGCGATGCAGCAGCTGCAGGAAATGCGGCCGGGTGTGCGGGAGCATCTGGGAGTGTTGCATGAGACTATGCTTCGCTTGGTGTCTGTGGTGCAGGAGTCCATGTGGAGCATGAGTGATGCCATGAACCTCATGCTTCCTCCATGGAGAGAGTGGTGACTCTCCTGGAGAGGGGCTTCCAGCAGAACAACCAGCTTCTCCTGGGAATACGCTCAGACCTGCAAGCCCTCACAGCGCCAGTGGCCACAACTGGTCATTGGCAATGTGGGAGATGGCCTGGGCACCAAGTGTCCCAGCTCGGTGCCCATCCATCTACGGTGAGCGAGGAGGTCTGAAGTGACCTCACGTCCTCGCAGCAGCTGCCTGTCATCTCCGCAGGCTCCTCTCAGGGCGCTCTGGATGAGGGCAGCAGCTTGTCTGCCAGTGACTGTTGCAACTATTAAGGCTGCAACAACTGGGGAGATGCCAGCTGTGGAACTGGCAACTCCCTCCCAGGCGGGATCAGCACAGGCTCCACGGGCCAGAGGACGTCCGCCAAGGTCAAGGCCAACAGGACAGCAGAGTCAGCAGGCTGTCTCAGAAGCCAGTCTGAGTGAGGGGGCGGCACCAAGACGTAGCACCTGTAAACATGAGCATAAGGCACCTTATGCACACCACGGGTTTTCTTACTGGTGCTTTTGTGTTGGCCTGAGATTAGGGAATTATTATTTTTTGGAGTTGTGAAAACATTTGGGATTAATTTTCTTGGACCATATGATGGATCAAAATAAAATCCAGATGTGTTACCATGGCTGAGGGTGGCTCCTTTGTGCTGCATTTGTATGTGTTACAGACATGTCATGAGTGTTTGAGTGGACGTTGAGGTTTATGTGCAAAGCCCTTAGTCGCAGCTGATGAAGTGGCAGATTTCGCACTTAAGTGCTGAGTATGGAAGCGTCATGCAAGGGTGGTCCTCCTGATCCATGTGTGTTGAGCTAGCTGAAGGTTCGCTGGATTAAAGTCTCCCAGGTCCCTGCCTCCTTGGTGTAGCCCCGGGTCAGCGTTTAGCCCCTCATCATCGCCCTGTGCTTCCTCATCCTGAGAGTCAGTGCTGGACTCATCGTGTCACTTTAAAAATTGACCTCACAAACAGAGAGTTTGTAGAAACATGCCACAGCCTATTTCAAAAATTAAAACACCTCTGCTTATGGACAGACGGCAAAAAAAAGGAGTTCAGATTTAATTCCCTCCCATACCCATATTTTGAAGGAAATATTTAGGACTATTTCTCTCAGTGTGATGAGAGATGTATATTTTTATATTTTTGTGATTACGTTTCCTATTTAGAGAGCTGTGGGTGTGTGTGTTTGTGTCCAGGATTAATTAAACAGGGGTAAAGTTAGTAGAGGCAGGTTGTCTGTGAGGTCTAAGAGATGAAAGGTTAAAGGTATTAGGTTTGTGCTTTTGTAATGAGAGGTTATAGCGGGCTTGAGTTGCAAGTAAATAGGTTGGATCTGAAATTTGCATTGTGAGGTAAGTAGGGAAATTGATGTTTAGCTGTTTAATTTCAACAGGGAGCTCAGAGGTGACAGGGAATACTTGCATCTTCCAGGGCTCCATGAGTAAACAGGGGAAGGTATATTAAATTTTATGACCCAAAAGTAGAGGCTAAATAGTAAACACAAAAGATTTTTATATTTGGAGAAGTTAAGTTTCAAAGAGATGTTTGAGGACAATGGAACCTGAGATAAAGGGGGGGGAAATATATTTAAGGAATAGGTTGTTTAGCTGTAGAGAGTTGCTGTGGGGAGGAAGGGATGGGAGGTTTGTGTGGGTTGGGGATTGGTGGGGGGTGGGTGTGCCCACTGAGGACAGCATCTGTGTGCTGGCATGCTGAAAAGCTGTGAAAAATTTGAAGTGAAGAAAGCAATTCAATGCCAAGCCAGGAAAATCTTTTAAGGAAACAGTTTGTTTCTGAACCTCCTTTTGGAATTCCATATCAGAATGGAAGTGTCTGAGATGACACGAGATGTACCTTTATTGAAGTGACAACAATTCCTTGACTTGGGTAATATTTACTGAATTTTTATGGTTAAAAATCTATAAGGGGTTGCTGCTAAGAAGGTAATTTAATTGTCTACCTTTAACCAAGCCTGTTTTTTGTTCTGTAAGACTTTTAACTGTGTTCTACCTGTGTAAACTTTATCTTGTGTACTTAAGTTTTCTTTTGCTTTTTTAATAAATCTTATCATTTTTTATTCAGAATCATGTTGTGCACTCGGTTTAGACTTGGGCACAAAAGCTGCAGGGTGTTTAAGACGCCCTTTGGGTACCATTCCTATACAAAAGGCAATAAGCATGTGAGAAGAGAAAACAGTGCTGCTGGGATGAATGTGGCGAAAACTTGAACTGCAGCCAAAAAAAAAGAAAGAAAATATTTTTAAAACCACCTCATTGCTGAATCCCTCTATGGGGTAGAGAGCTTACAAATCCCCTGTAAGTCAGGAATGCCTGTAAAACACAGGCAACATTAGGAAGGTGACCACCAAATTCCCCATAAATTAGAATACCACAGGTGTCCTATCCAAATTTAGGCTTTTTAAACGCTGGATGGAATTATGCTCTTTAGATTTATCCATCACAGAACCGGATAAGCAAGCGGTGAAAATAAAAATAGTCTTTGGAAAAGAGCGGGTGCATAGAGTCAACACTTGGGCCTGTCTGAAGAGGATCAGAGGGGATCCTGATAAGCTGTGAAACGTGCTGGAGGAGCAGCTTCATGTAAAGGTGATCTTCAGAATGCACCAGTTGGAGCTGATGGCTTACAGTCAACAGCCACAAGAATCAATTGATCAGTTTGACAGCAGGTTAAGGGCAAGGACTATGGTTTTTCAGAAGTTGAACTGCCTGAATGGATAATGGAGCTAGTCATAGCTTCAAAGCCGATTGAAGCCCTCCAGAAAGACCTTTTGGCGGGAAAGAAAGGTCACAATATTGACACACTGTTGAAAGATGATAGAACATATGAAGCCACTGTGTCTGGACAATAACACCTGCAAGCATTGGGTTCAGCTACCAGTATTGGCATGGTAGACAGGAAGCAAAAAACCATGTGGGAAAAGTGATCTGCTGCATCCACCGAGAAGCCATCCTGCATTCCAAGAATTTTGCAAGGCATACGGTGTAAGAGGACATTGGGCGCGCAAGTGCAGGATATCTGGTGATCAGAGGTTACAACAAGTTATAACCAAACAAAGTATTTGTACCATAGTAGCAGCAACAACAGGGACTGTGCCAGAGACCCACCTAAATGCAAGCACATACACAAGATTAGCAACCAGGCAGATTAGAGTGAAGGTTCAGAGTAGAGAAATCAGAGCAACCAGAACACGGACATGTTTTCCACATTGTGAATGTGACACAATGTATGGATGAAGTCAAACAGTTAGAGGCTTTTGCGACTATCATCATCATATGCCTAAAGAAAAGTGGCAAACATACGCTCACAGCCAAAGCCAACATGGGGGCAAGTCAGAATCTTGAAGGTATGCATCTGGGAGTCAATGATACAGCCTATGACAGCCAAACTAAATGTGTACAATTGCTCACCCATTTATTGCATAGGTACATTGACATTGAAATGCAGCTACAGAAAGTCTGCATGGAAACCACAGGTATTCTAGCTGGTGGAGAAGGGCAGACCATTAGTAGCAAGGTTACTGGCATGTCCGGAACTCAGCCTCGTGATCTTACACGAGATCACCAGTGCATCAACCATGCCAGAAGAGGCCAAAAATAATCGCATTGAGTCAGCCCATGACCTATAACAGATGTACCCAGACAGATTAAATGCTTTAGCTAACTTCAGAGGTGAGGTTGTACTACACCTCAGAAAAGATGCAATCCCCGCCGATTGACCCTCCTAGAAAGTGCAGTGTGAGAAAATGTTCCAATTTGTCTTTCTTGGATCCTCACACTTCCTCAAACTGAGCTCCATCTGCCATAGTTTTGCCCACTCACTTAAATTTCCATATGAGGGGGTGATTGACCCATTCTCCTGCTGTAACATTAGCGCAAGATTAAGGGAAGACCTGGAGAAATGGTGAAATTGCAGTGCAAAATTCAGAAAACATTTGTATGATCATTGCCATCACCCACCCCACCCCTGCCCCCAATGCTTCCCCTGACTCGCCTGCTTCTGCTGTCCATGTACAGGCCCCAAATATTCAATTTCATTATCTTTATATAAGGAATGGCGATTATAAACAGCAAAAAACTCACGCAGTCAGATTTTTTTTTCATACCAGGTTATTTCCTCACCATTAAATAATTCAGCCAGCCTCTGTAATCTATTGTTATATAAGAATCTTGATGAAAAAGCTGTTTCTATCATTTTCCTCTTGTTTATTTAATTTAATATCGAGGTGAAAACTGGTCAGATGTTAAATATCAAAAGAAATAAATTTCCTGCAAGCCTTAATGAAACAGGTTGAAAATTGTTTTCTCACATACAGTCTTATCAATCAGACAGTCCACTTGTGAGGCTATCACTTTTTGAGTATGGAGGCCAAACCACTGTCTCTGTCTCCACTAGATAACAGACAAACTGGGTAATCTCAGCAGTTCCACTTTTGGTGTTGAAGCATCAAAAATGTACCGCTCTTTTTAGTGATAAACACTGCACTCCTTCAAAATAAGTAATATATGTGTGTGATCTTTTCAACGGCAGCTCTGGTCTGCTGAGACTTTAATCCTGAAAGCTACATTTATAGTAAATTACCCATATGTCCCAAGCAAAGGTTCTGATTTATCTTCTGGTGACTGCGCTCCATTTACATCTAATGTGTGAGAGGCCAGGATCAACATAAATTAAGTTGAGGCCAAGACCAGTACCTAGTGGGATTATTTTTGCTCCATGCGTACCTGCCTTGAAAAAATTGCCCCAGAAGGTGAAAAAGTATTTTCGGGGTGGAGGGGGTGCGTGGGGTTGGTGGTGTGGGTTGGAGTCGGGCCTATCTCTCCCCCAGATCAGAGGCAGCCACAGGGACATGTGAATGCTGGGGCAGGCTGGTTAAAAGGCCTGCCTCGGTTCTCTGGGACTTAGACTCGGTTGTTTTGTTACACATTAGGCCCTCTAGCCCTTGCCCCTTAAATCACCTCACCCCTCCACCCATTCTCCATTCCCACGTGCATGTCAACTTGTCATGAGGACTCGAAATGTCAACTCTTTTTTTCTCCGCCGATGCTGCCAGACCTGCTGAGTTTTTCCAGGTAATTCTGTTTTTGTTTTTGTTTTGGATTTCCAGCATCTGCAGTTTTTTTGTTCTTATCACCCAGTATATACACTGGCCCAGATTTTCACCACCATGCAGAGACTACCCATCGTGGACAAAATCATGGAAATGGCTGAAAATTCTAACTCTCGTCCGCGAACATGGCATGTTTCATTTTTGCGGGACCAGGCCGGGGTTTCGTTGGACCGGAGTTTGTGCGTGCGTGGCTTATGGAGGCAGCTGGTTATTTAATTCTTCAGCTGCCTCCACTGAAGTGTGATTTTGGAAGGCCAGGAGTTTGAAACCCAGAGTGTGCAGAAGGTATACAGGACACTTGCCTTTCTCAATCGAGGCATAGATTACAAAAGTAGGGAGGTCATGTTGGACTTGTACAGAACCTTAGTGAGGCCACAGCTGGACACTGTGTGGAGTTCTGGTCACCACATTATAGGAAGGATGTGATTGCACTGGAGGGGGTGCAGAGGAGATTCACCAGGATGTTGCCTGGGATGAAACATTTAAGTTATGAAGAGAGGTTGGATAGACTTGGGTTGTTTTCATTGGAGCAGAGGAGACCTGATTGAGGTGTACAAGATTATGAGGGTCATGGACAGGGTGGATGGGGAGCAGCTGTTCCTCTTAGTTGAAGGGTCAGTCACAAGGGGACATAAGTTCAAGGTGAGGAGCAGGAGGTTTAGGGGGGATGTGAGGAAAAGCTTTTTTACCCAGAGGGTGGTGACAGTCTGGAATGCGCTGCCTGGGAGAGTGGTGGAGGCGGGTTGCTTCACATCCTTTAAAAAGTACCTGGATGAGCACTTGGCACATCGTAACATTCAAGGCTATGGGCCAAGTGCTGGTAAATGGGATTAGGTAGGTAGGTCAGGTGTTTCTCCCGTGTCGATGCAGAGTCGATGGGCCGAAGGGCCTCTTCTGCATTGTGTGATTCTGTGATTATACACTTGACTCTGAAGGAGGGTCAAATGGACTCTAAAAGTCAACACTGTTTTTCTCTCTACAGATGCTGTCAGACCTGCTGAGTTTTTTCAGTATGTTCTGTTTAGTTTTCATGATTATACACTTGTTGTCCGCAAATTCTTTGGATCTGTCAAACTGTCAAAGAGCTGTTCCACTGTCAAAGAATGGTCAAGCTGTCAAGGAACAGTCAAAGCTGTCAAGGAGCTGTCAAAGTTTGCTAGGTGATTTGCCAAGGAGGGGTAAGGGCAAAGTGTGGTGGGTACAGGGCATAGGTTGGCATGAAGTGGCAATAAGTTGGTAGAGAGGCTATAAAGGGCTGTGGCAATGTGGGGGCATGAGGGACCATGGCGGAGTGGGTAGGAGGCATAAGGTGGCTTAAATTGGCATGAATGGGGCTTGGGGAGAGTATAGGGGCATGAGGGGGTGAGAAGTGAGGGATGGGGGAATTTTTTAAACACAGTGCCAGAGCATAGAGATAGGCCTTCTTCCCACCCCACACCCACAAACAGCCCGCATCTGCACTTATTCTTTAACAATGGCTTGTGTGGAAAAGCTTATAAAAGCTGTCCATAACTTGTTTAAAAAATTACTGTTACCACAACCCTTTAAAAGTTTCAATCAACCAGACCTTTAAAGTATCAACAGCAGAACCTATAAGCACTTGGCACCTCTTCATCTTTTGTAAATAAACATCGAGCTAGAAACAAAATAGATCTCAGGGAAAATCATTGTAAACCTATCGATCAAGCAATATTTTCGCTTCGATGCACTTGCTTCAATAAACTGATGGAATTCTGGGCTCTCAGCCAAGTATGCATAATGAGGCATGAGTTGGCATAGGGACATGGGTAAGACTTATTAAAGTTATTTTTCAAAACGTTCACACATCCAGTCTATGGTTCATGACTCCTCTGGGGGCCGGTGAACCACGAGTCCTTGAGAAGCTGGTCCAACTCCATGAGAATTGCAGGGGGCTAGGGGAGACTTATCCATGCAATGGAGCTGACCAGGTCAGGAGAGTAGGGTGCTTCTCCTGTGCTAATGAAAATTGGGGGTGCCAGGAATGGGGGTGGGAATCCTGGAATCATTTCCAACTGCCATTTTTAAATGTCCATGGATTCTTCCAGCTGCTGAGAAAGTCCAGCCCTAAATGTCAAATTGGTATTTTCATCCACTTCTTTCCATATGAGTAACATTCAATTCAGAACATGCATAAAGTGTCAGGTGCATTGCGATGCTTTATTGCAGTTACCAAATGAAGAAGTGTTTGACCAGACAAAGGAATCTTTAACATTGCACAATACTCATCTTTAAATGGGGATTATTTTAGGTAGCTCAAGCAGTTTATACTGATATCAAGCTTTGGTTGTCTCTTATACCACAATTGATGCCACAGCCTATTGTAATTATGTTATCACTTGTTGCTAGGCACTTCTAGCCCATAAAAGTTCCAGATGGCTTGGGCCTGTTATATGTTTAGAATCAAATTTGAGTCACCTTGTCATGCGTCTGATACAAAAATTACTAGATGTCTAAGTCTCAAGGGCAGTAATAGACACAATTGCACACTTTAAATAATGCTAATGTAAATGTATGGGTGCTTTTGTTGTTTTGAATAACAGATAAATGCTTTATACTGTACTTGCAGTCACTTCCAAGACCACATGCTCTCATTAATACACTGGATTGTTCAGACTGCTAAAATCCCCCCTATGAAAACTTTTGCCTATTTCTAGTGATTAGCAGGCCTGACACTAGTTTAACTCTTTCCAGGTACCATTACAAGTGCACCTTAGGAAAGTGACTGCAAACCTGAGAGTTTGGTGAATGGGGGAGTTCAATGAGGGTGGTGGGGGTTGTGGGGAGGTGGGGGGTGGGGTGGAGGTGTTCATTCCCCCTGTCGGAATTGGTTCTTACTCTACTACAGGGAAAGGTGTTTGGTGAGTATGTGGTAAGTGGCTAAGGTCTATTCTATTCCAAAAGATCAAAATAGCATAGAAATTGGTGGTAAAGTTAATAAAATGCATAAAAATGCAACATAAATAGATGGATAATATAAATAAGTAATTAATTAAAACACCTTAAGGATAACAGGACAGGTGACTTGTCAAGGTTGCAGCATATGGGAGCTCCTGGAAACCATTGTGATCCAGGTCAAACAGGACTGCATGCTACGACATGAGGAACTTCAGCTCAGAGTCATTGAGCTGGAGGCTAAGCTGCAGACTCTGCGGCACGTCGGAGAGGGGGAAAGCTACCTGCCTGCTTTGTACTAGGAGGCAGTCTTAGGATAGGGTTTTTTATTTGGTCAGTGGTCAGGGACAGGAGGGGGTGACTGCGAGTGAGGCAATTAATTAAAAAAGAAAAATTTCAATTTTTATTCATTGTTTTATCCCCACTTCTTAGCTTATTTTGACTCTTTTTCCCACACCATCCCCTCCCCCCACCCCACCCCCACTAGGGCATCTGTCACTTGCTCATCCTGCTTTCTACTCTTAACGTCACCATAAGCATCTCCTTTAGCCAGTATCACCACCATCAACACGCCCTCCAACTTTTTGTCTATGACATCTTTTGCAATCTCTCCTTTGCCCCCACCTATCACTGGCCTTCTATCCAGCTTCACCTGTCCCACCCCACTCAAACAGTACATATTTCACCATATTTCTACATCTCTTTAGCTCTGAGGAAGCGTCATACGGACTCGAAACGTTAACTGTCTCTCTCTCCACAGATGCTATCAGACCTGCTGAGTTTTTTCCAGCACTTTTTGCTTTTGTTTCAGATTTCCAGCATCCGCAGTATTTTGTCTTTATCTTACGGAAAGGATGTTTCTCCTTGTAGGTGAATCCAGAGCTCGGTTGCATTGTTTTAAAGTTAGGGGTTGCCCTTTTAGGACAGAGATGAGGAGATTTTGTTTTCTCTCAGGGGGCTGTGCAACTTTGGAACTCTCTGCCCCAGAAGGTGGTGGAGAAGGGGTCATTGAATATTTTTAAGGCAGAGGTAGATAGATTCCTGTTAGGCAAAGATTACCGGGGGTAAATGGGAATGTTGAACTTGAATTACAAACAGATCATCCATGATCTTATTGAATGGCGGAGCAGGTTTGAGGGGCCGAATGGCCTATTCCTGCTCCTATTTCATATACTCGTATGTTGACTCCAATTCATCTCATTGAATTTGCATCACTTTGGCTCCCTTACAAACTACTGGTTCAATATTGTACCGCACCCAAGTGTTCAGCTGGCTGTTTCTTTCCTCGGGTCCACACCTTAGTCCATCATGTTCGCTATCCCCCCCAACACAATGGACAGAATTTTTTGCTCGGCAGCTGGGCACAGGCCTGATGAAATAACGCGCGATGATGTCAGCTGAGCGTGTCGGCGTCAATGTGCACCCTCACGATATTTCGCTAGCTGGGCACGTGATGGAGACGGAGGGGTACCCGCCATTAATTAAGAGGCCAGTTAAGGCCCTTGACACACCAATTGTCTCTGAGTTTACCCCTAGCCTGTGCAAACGTTCAGTCAGGCAGGCAGGCCACAATTAACAAAAGCTCATCCATGGGCAAGATAAGACAGGTCAGTAGCCTTGTCAGTCTGAGTAATGAGGAGTTTTGGATATAACTTGCTGCTGGTTGCTTCTGCGGACATCACAGCTTCATCTCGCTTCAGAGCTGCACCCTAAGCATTTCTAGGCTTCATTTCAGGACTCATTGGTCTCTTCCAGGCCCCCGGAGGATTCAGAGCGCTTGGGCCCTTCCAGGTGTCAGACAGCCTTCCATGCCCCTGGTAATGTGGGTTTTTGCTTTCCGCTGGAGGCACCTCCCCTTAGGAGGAAGAGAGGGCCAGAAGGGAGAGGCGACCGGGTGCCCCTCTTCTGCTTCCAGGGGAGTGACCTGTGGGACGAGAGGAGCAGGCACAAGGGGGGCAGGGCCAGCAGGAAGTACAAGGCGGAAGGGACCACAGAAGACACCACTATCCTGCTGCCAGGGTTTACATGTGGCGATGCAGCTGTCTCAATATGTCCGAGGCGCAATGCCGAAGGAGGCTCCATAACTCAAGGAAGACAGTGACCTCCATGTGTCAAAGGATTGGGCCTGAGATCAGCTTCGACTGTGTGGGTGGACGCCCCATGCCAGTAGCTTTGAAGGTCACTGTGGCCCTCAACTTCTTTGCCTCCAGCTCTTGCCAGGGCTCAGTGGGGGATCTTTGTGGAGTCTCACAATCAGCTGTCCACAGTTGTGTCAAGCTGGTGATAGGAGCTCTGTTCAGGCGGGTATTGACTTTCATTCATTACCGCATGGATGAGGCCAGCCAGGCAGAGCAAGCCAGAGGCTTCGCAGTGATTGCTGAGTTATCCCATGTCCAAGTTGCCATGGACTGCACACGTGGGGCCATCAATTCGCCAGTGGGTGAGCCCGGTGCCTTTGTCAACAGGGAAGGGCTTCCACTCCATGAACGTGCAGATTGTATGTGATCACAGGATGCAGATTCCACAAGCCTGTGCAAGATACCATGGCAGCTCCCATGACGCCTACATCCTCAGACACTCCCAGGTGCCGGGGCTCTTCAGTGACCCAGCTGAACTAGATGGATGGTTGCTGGGTGACAAGGGCTGTCCCTTGAAGAGGTGGCTCATGATGCTTCTCCGCCATCCAAGAACAGAGACTGAGCAGAGACACAACAGGAGCCATGCCTCCACATGGGTGGTGGTAGAAAGAGGTCTTCTCAAGATGCCCTTCTGATACCTGGACCGTTCAGGGGGCATACTGCAGTACCTGCCCCCAGAGCGGGTGTCACTGATAGTGGTTGCATGCTGCACTCTGCACAATCTGGCACTGGCAAGGGGGGGCCCACTGGAGGAAGAGGATGTTGACACAGCTGCACAGGCAACAGATGATGAGTCCAGTAGTGAGTCTGAGGATGAGTACGGAGAGGAGAATGCTGAGGGCATGAACACTGATATGGATAACCTCCAGGGAGGCAGGGACACCTGGGATAATTTGATCCAACACTCCTTCAGCTTGCCTACCAAATAAAAACCATCGCCACTTGCCAGGGCTGCAGGCTCCATACTCAATCCCAGAGAGGAACATTTCCTTGGCCACCAACACACGCTCTGTGCCTGTGCAATAAAGCTTCGGGAGGCACAAGTCCATCTTTACATAATGGCCTACCCTGCACCTACAGAACAAATGAAGCATACAGAAGACAATAGCACAAAATAACATTTTTTAATTGTGAATGTGAAATATAGCTGAAATAAACATTAACTAGTGTTTTTAATCACACCATTAAAAAATTTAAAGCAAATTGGGGGAACAAAATATCACCAGCGATAAGTCCGTCTTGTGCCTAAGCTGCTTTACATTTACGTTTGTGGGTGCTATGACTAGGTGCTCCCCCCTCGGTGGCACCGGCATTAGATACAGCCTGCTCACTCTGGTGTCTTGTTGGCCTTGATGACCTTGGCTGTTGTCCCGTGGCCCATGGAGCCTGTGTTGGTCCCGTCTTGGAGGGAGCAGCCAACGTCATGGCTGGCATCTCCCCAGTCGCCACAGCCTCGTCAGATGCCACCGTCACCAGCAGAGGGGTGGTGGAGCTGCTGCTGTCATCGGGAGCGCCCTGAGAGGAGCCCGTAGAGACGGCAGGCAGCTCTTGCACCAACGTGAGGCCACATTGTACCTCTCTGCTTGATAGTGATGGACGGGCACCTAGCTGGAATACTGGGTGCCCAACCCATCTCCCACATTGACACTGACCAGCTGAGGTCATTACCGCTGTGAGGGCTTGCAGGTCCGAGTGCATCCCCAGGGATCCCTGATTGAGTCCCTGCAACAGCCTCTCCATGAGAGTCGCCACTCTCTCAATGGAGGAAGCATTGCGCTCGGCCATGAGGGTCAACACAGTGGTTATGCTCCACAGGAACTCCTCTATAACGGAGATAATGGCGGTCATTCCCTTTTGTATCTCCGCAAGACCCCTCTGTATTCCCTGCTGGACATCCAGCATCTGCCACCTAAGGGACAGCTCCAGAGGCCCATCATCAGCCATCAACTAAGCATTGTCCTGGCCCCCAGCAGTCCTTCGAATACTGGTGCCCTGGGCACTTCCTGCCTGTGCCTGCACCTTAAGTGAGTGTGAAGTGCCCTCGCCAATGTGCTCCGAGATAATAGATGGTGATTGTATGCCCACCGATGTGTTGGTATCTGTGCTGGGGTATGGTGGTCCTCCGGGGTCAGGGGTGGGCCTTCAGGCTTCTCATTTCCACCGCCTGCTGGTGAGTCTAAAGGGTACAAGAAGGACATGTCATTAATTTAAGTCATGACACTGTCACTGTGCATGCCTGGCACTCTGGTGATAAAGAGATATGCATCATGGTACCCTCATCTTCTGATTATCAGTGGGGACTCCAGTTTTGAAGCTCACATCAATATGGAGACTACGCTAGAATGGTTGCAATAACTGACATTCTTACCTCAGTGCACTGCACTCTTACCTTCGTCTAGCACCCCAACCTCACTGTGGCCAGTTAACTGAGGTGCATGGCACCTTTCCAGCTCTAGGGGCTCCTACTCATAATGCATGAGGATTAGATGGTGTGGGGGTCCCCCACCAGTCCACAACCTCTCAATATTGTTATGGGATGTCTTCTCCTGAAAGGATAGAGGAGCATAGATCAGTCCACCCTCTACCTGCAGCGCCATTGCATCCTGGCCAACCTCACCTGAGGAACACCGTGCTGGACTCAGCACATTCTTGACCCTGGAGCTACAAGGCACTCAGCCCCAGTAGCCAGGGCTCACCCCCTTGGCCAGCTCCTGCCTCACTGACATTTGCCGCTCACATTTTAATACCCCTAAGGTCCACGGGGGATGGTCAGCTCTTAACTGTTCTGCACACTGACCCACGACAGCACGGTACTCACCCTTCCCGATCGCAGCAGATCGTTGAAGCACTTCCAGCACTGCACCCATTTGAGTCCCACCACATCCTGGCTGCTGACCCTGGATGCCACCTCCTCCAAGGCCGTTTTGGTGAGGTGCGGGAGCCTCTTCCTCCTCCCGTCTCTGGGGACAAGGATTTCTCGCCGTGCTGCCACCTGCCCTCGGAGGGCCACAAGGCGCTCGTAAGGGAAACGCAGGGCCGACTGCCCCACGTTCCTGCCCTCCTGCCTGCCATATCCAGCTGCAGCGGGATCCATGGAGACTTCAGCGTGCCTCTGCAGCAGCCTTCCAGGGGCTGCCTGGGCTGCTTCTGAATCAGCCAGCCGTCGGGTCGCCGTTGGACCAGGTGGACATCATGCTGCACCCCCCCCCCCCCCACCCACCACCACCCCCGCCTTCTCACAGATTCCCCAGCTGCCTTTCACTTAATTGGCCCGCCAGTGTGAAATCGCGGGTGTGCTGCCGATCGCGGGCAGCGGTTGGCTTCCCGACCACCCCCGCCCACCTCCGCCAAGCCCTCTTGCCAAGGGCAACATTCTGCCCAGTGTCTCATATATGCTTCAATAATCACTGTACCCCAAATGTCCATGAGCGATTGTCCTTTTGCTGCCTTGCCCTGTATCCCTTCTTGGGACTCCTTTGACCCACTGTGGGGTAGAAATTAGAATTTGTCGCATACATTTTACACCAGTTTCAGGGGCCAACTTCCGTGGTGCTCAAGGATATTTGAAGGGCATCTGACCCAACATTCGGTAGGGTCATTTTCCAGGCATCTGGGGTGGTCAACTAAAGCAGGGCCTGGGGCCCAAACACATTCATAATAAGGGGCCTACAGTTTGTTTTTGGACCCCTTTTAGAAATTGTCTGCTCTGAGTAGAGCAGGTGCTGAGGCTACTGAGTTTTTCCTGGAAGAATGTAGCCTAGTGAAAATAGAGTACTATTTAAAAAAATTAATCTGGAGTTCTTCACAGCCTCACAACACTCTGAAGGGCTACAGACAAACCACAACTCTTTTCTACTCCATTTGTGACACACTTTCTGATTTCTTTAAATGGCTGCAGACATTTCCTATATTGTGTGTTTTAATGCTTTTGTTATATCCTTATATTTACTTCCGCACTCAGTTCCTGCACATTTATCATGTTGCTTCATTAGCTTGTATAGACAACTCTAAAAATCCAACTCAAATTTCTACATCCTGAGAAGGCATTTACATCAAATTTTTCCACAATATTGTTAAGTTAGTAACCATTTTAATTGGATGGTCTCGTAAAATGGTAATTATTAGAAAATTCAATGAACTGTCTTTGAGACAAATGGTTGACTTGGGAAAAGTCAAAAGTTATGAAATTTGTGCAAATGTTTTGTTGCACAAATATCTCTTTATTTTCAAAAATGTTGAAGTGACAGTCACGTATGGATTTTTTTCTGATGGACAGTCATGTGGTTACTAATATTACCGAGGACCTGATTTATCTTCCGGTGTTGGGAAACTGACATTGAGATTGTTTCGGGCTCCAGTTCCACACTGGAGATGGGTCGATGGTGGGTGGGCTTGGGGGCAGGGGCAGTGGGGAGGGATGGGGGTGGGATGGTGGTGGTGGTGCAGTCAAAGCCCCCAATTCCACAAAGGCTGGAAGGTGGGTTGGGCAGCCAACTAGCAGGTGGGAATGAAGATAGGATTGCAGCCTTTAGACAGTCCAGGGCAGGCATTACTATGGCTGCTGTTTAACTTCAAGGATGCAAGCACCAAGGATTCCAGATGAGTAGCAGAGGGGTGGCACCCAGGGCAGTGCTGACCCATACCAACCTGGTGGTTCTTCTTGAGACAGTGAGGTAGAGAAGGGAGGAGGGTGACAGGAGAAGGCCCAGCTCCCAAACCAAGCAAGCCTGAATTGAGGTGGTTGAGATGGTGAGCAAATGGATTGTAGTCAGAAGAAACTGTATCCAGTGCCAGAAAGAGTTCAAAGGCGTTCCTTGCTCTGGCAAGGTGAGTGTAACATCAGATCCTCAGGACACGGCTCTGCATATTCAAATTCGAGCAGGCGCACTAGCTGAGAAAACTGAGGGTGTATGCTGCTCCTCAAGAGAACATGAGAGGGTTTTGTGCCCTGGGTACATTTGGGCTGCTGAAAATTGTTCAGATCCGTAGGGACTGTTGAGGACTTGCCAGCACTGAATCATGCAGCTTCTTATGTATATGAGCTGTTGGCATTGGTCATGAAGGCTGACAGTGCCCCGCTCCTTTGTCCTTGCAGGAGTAAAGGGCATAGTGCCTGGTAAAGGATGCAGCCTGAAAGAGGAAGGCCCAACCTGTTCATCGTTACCACCACGGAGAGGAGAGCAATGGAAATTGCCAGGGTGGCTGACCATGAGCAAATGTGGGGGGGCAAGATGGACCTCCCTTGACATCATCAAGGTAAGTAGATACTGCAACACGTAGATGAAGAGACTACAAGAGCAGGTCAGAGGTTAGGAATCCAATGGTGAGTAACTCACTTCCTGACTCCCTAAAGCCTGTCCACCATCTACAAGGCATAAGTCAGGAGTGTGATGGAATATTCCCCACTTGCCTGGATGAATGCGGCTCCCACAACATCAGAATCTCAACACCATCCAGGACAAAGCTGCCCACTTGATTGGCACCCTTTCCACAAACATTTACTTCCTCCACCACCAACACACAGTGGCAACAATGTGTACCATCAGCAAGATGCACTGCAGAAACTCACCAAGGTTCCTTAGGCAGCACCTTCCAAACCCATGAGGGCTACCATCTAGAAGGATAAGGGCAGCAGACACATTGGAACACCTCCACCTGGAAGTTCCCCTTCAAGCCACACACCATCCTGACTTATAAATATATCGCCATTCCTTCACTGTCACTGGGTGAAACTCGTGGAACTCCCTCCCTAACAGCACTGTGGGTGTACCTACACCACATAGACTGCAGAGGTTCAAGAAGGCAGCTCACCACCACCTTCTCAATGGCAATTAGAGATGGGCAATAAATGATGGCCTAGCCAGTGACACCCACCATCCTATGAATGAATAAAAAAAAGTGCACTCCACCCTATCTGACAGCATGTCAAAGATGTAGCTGGATTGGAAAGCCTCAGCACTACAAAGGTTTGTACATTCCAAGGCTAGTTCTCATGATCTTTTCTTTATTTCTCATGGGTTCAAATGACGATGTGGAAGGATAGATTGCTGTGTGTGCATCAGGGTAAGCAGTTGCCAAGCAGACATCAGAGCAGGAGCATCACATATTACAAATACACCCACCCCAGATGCTGTCAGCTTGGCGTGTCCTTGCACATGTCTAGATAGAGTGGGACAGGGTGATGAGTACATCACAAGTGAGCAGGAGTAAAGCAGAGCTAGATGTGGGCAGTTCCCCTCGGAGGATGGAGAACAGGCACAGCCCTGCTCTGCTGTGTGCAGTTGCAGGGCTTCAGGAGCCACAAAAAGGGAGGCTCGATTTAGGCCAGCAGCAACAGATGTGCTCCCGCATTCCAAGAGTTCCCTGAGGCAGTGCGGGGTCATGAGCAGAAAATGGGGGAGCTCAGAGTTTTGAACATGAGTTCCTCCATTGAGAGACTGGCCGACCTCATGGATAGCCATTTGCTGCAGCACTCGGAGTACATAGAGGAACTGTGCACTCATGTTCACAGAATGCATGCAACGATATGTAACGTTGGCTGATAAGTGGAACTGGTGGCACAGAGATGATGCCTGTTGCGCCCCAACTGGTGGTTCCCTCCAACCATCCAGGATACGAACCAAGGACTGAGGCAGTCTCTGAGGACGCTGATCGTATCACTGCTCTTGCGATACTATCGGCATCATTGGATTTCTTGGCACCTCTGATTCAGGGGCCATCTGTACAGCAGAGGCCAGCGACAGAGGCTGCCCCTACATTGATGCCCATGCTGCAGCCTCTAGAGGCTCCCCACGGGCACCTCCACAATGAGGAAAACCGTTATGTGCATTTGAGCTGTCTGCACCTCATCTGAGATCACAAGGGGAGCACCACATCGAAGTAACCGAGAGTGGAGGCCACTGCACTGGGCATAGCACTGAATGGGTCACTGAGGTTTGCTACACTAATAAATGTGCACTTTTTTCTAGTTTTCCATACAAATAAATATTGACACACGACACCAGACATGTGAGCTCCCCTTCTTTAATAGTGAGACTAGAAAAGAGAGATGAAGTTGCGCATGGGAGTAAGACTTCTTGAACTGGGACAGTGAAACCTTTGGACAGATATGCATCATTCATCAATGGTAAAAGTGGATCTATTCCGGGCTATGTCATCAATGGAATTGCTCTCACGGGCAGCTCAAAGTGAGTTCCGTCTGTCCTCCTGGATTAGAAGGCTCAGCTGAAACACATCTGGATCAGATGATGCCTGACATTGATAGCATTTTGTCAAGACTCTTGAGTCCCTCCCTTGCTGGACCCCGGCAGCTCCCTGTGCAGCCGAGGAGCTTCTGTGTTCTGCATCTTCCTCCTCTTCCTTCTCCAGCCTCTTCTATCTGGAGGCCCATGTTTTAAAGAGTGCAGAAGACCACCACAAGGCACCATCTTACTTATGAGGCACCAGAACCACATCCTCAGAAGACCAATGGCCTGCTCGTTGGCACACTCTGTGAGCAGATGTTTCCAGTTGTAGCACCACTGTGGCTCCATCTTGGGGTTACTTATTGGGATGAGTAGCCACCTCTTCCAGAGATTTCCCTTGCCCCCAGAATCCCATCTGCATATTTTGGTGGGTGAGGGGGAGGTGCGGGGAATGTGGAATAAAGAGCTGAGTCATTGTGGACTGCCGGAGATTGAAGGAGTCCTGGCAGCCGCCAGGAAAGCAAGCAGGCGCGTGCTTGAAGCCCTTGTTACTGAAAGCCGAGAAAGTGGAAACCCTACCTGTTAGCGAATCTAGCGGCCAGTCACTGGGTGAATTGATCAGTGATGGCCTGCCTGAGGGAATCTAGCAATGGAGGCAAAACTGTTTGTGCCTGTGAGGCCCCATCTGTCTGGAAATACAAGTATTGCCCAGCTCTTGAAAAAAGGCATCAGTAACCAGCGTGGTGAGTTGATGTGCTGCCATTTACAAGCTGCCACCAAGGTCCACAGCTGATCCTTGAAAGGATCCAGAAATGAAGAGGTTCAAGGCCACAATGACTTTGACAGCTACTGGCAGGGCATGGTGAGAAGGGCAGTGAGGTGGGAGGACCTCAGCGATGAGGGCACAGACCTCTGAGATCATCTGCCTGGAGAATCAGGCTCCTCCGGCACTGGTTCTCAGTCATCTCAAGGTGGCTCGCTCTTCATTAATAGACCCTTTGCTGGAGTTATTACCTCCATGGCTTTCGTGCCCCTTATCCCTCTCCGCTACCCTTCTCATGCCTGGGGTTCTGTCCTTCCTGTGGGGAATGTTGCTCTTTATTGCTTTCGAAACTGAAATCTGCAAGCTGATCCCTTCCTCGTGCTCATGGAGGACTTCATTGTGCCTGGAAGCCTTGCCCCCTCCTCTTATATCTCCATGATGCCAGGAGGGTGAGAACCCCTCCACTTCCCGAGCATGGAGTCAACACTCTCTCCGCAACCTGTATACATCCGTTGGCAGCATTGTGGCAATAGCTGAGTGCCCCCTCAGCTGTCCTCCCTTTCATGGGGACCATCTAATTTCTTCGGGGTGGCCATGACTGTCTCCCCTCTGTGTTGCTGCCTTCATGTACCTGGTTTACCCCGGCCCAGTGTGCAGCCTGTGTGCCCTCACCAAAATCCCAAGCTGGCTCTCAATGACTTTAATCAGATCCATTTGCAGCTTAGGTGGTTTTCAGAGATGGAATTCCCCCACCCTGATGATACTTGCCAGCAGTGAGAATAGTGAGAGGAAACCGGCGTGCCGATTGGCATCGCTATTTTAAGCCTCCGCCTGCTTCAGTTCCTGCCCTCCGACAGGACATGATAATCAGGCTCCCAGTAAGTGCTCACATTTACAGCTGAAGGTCAACTCCCTGACAGTGCTTCAGATTTGCTGCCTTATTTGCTAGTGAAATCATAAAGACTCAAGAGATCCTCTATTACAACCAAAGTGAGGTAATTACCCATTTGCTTTTAGTTTATCCAGGTAGCGTGTTATCTATTACACTTCAGGGCCCTTGATATTGTTAAAAATATGCTGCACATTTCCACTCCTCAATCATTTTACTATAGACCACTTTATCTGAGAATAATCAAATAATAGCCACTGTTCTTGCACTCTTATGGGCTAATGTTCTTTCAAAGCAGATAAATAATTGTTAGTTCTAACCAACATTAATGCATTTTCAACATGGTGATTAATCAGTTCCTTTTGTTGTTTATCAGTTGGCTAAATAATCACAGCCTCTGCTGTTTGTCCTGCCAATTACTTTTGTCAATACAATTCAGTCTTTACATAGGTTTAAAAAGTTAGGAATACAGCATTGAGGTGTGCATCATTCCCCAAAGGGGTCATGGTGACTGTGAACATCTGGCAGAATGTCTGCACGTCAGTGCTTTTCTGACCAGTCATCCAGTCAGCTTGTTATTTTCATCTGACAAATTCCTTAAAAATATAACACTCAACTCAGATTTCAGGTTCAGTGGCTTCCCTACAGAGAATAAAAATGAAATGATTTTTTTCCATTTAATATAACTGTTTTGTGAAAAATATTCACGTGGTCTGTATTGTCAATGCCTGCAACGTGTGCTGCCTTTTTGTCAGCACCATTTAATAGTAACATGTTGAATTAATTAATTAAATGGATATATATTTTCTAACTTTTTTGCATCCCTTTCAATTTTGTTAGATTCCGATTCAAGATTTATGTCAGTAATATTGAGCCCATATGCTTGATCTCCATCATGCATTACAGGTGTAAGGTACATGGGGCAGTGGACAGAGGAAAAACAGAGTCAGAAGCTTTCATCTGAAAATCCTATTATTTTAAATATATGGCAATTGCATTTTATTTCCCAATTATTGCATTCTGTCAATTATCAGGTAGCACGAGCACAGGACCGTAAACCTAAAGGCCTAATTTTTAAATTAACTTTCAAATGCCGAGTATACCACAAAACAGTGTCTTCTAGCATTGTTTCCTATCACTTGCATGGAACTCCACTTTGACCATTCTTATCACAAAATTCATTCATCATTTAACGTTACATCAGGGATGATTCTGATTCAAAACTACAATGGCTTAACTGTATAAGGTTTGATCTGCATGCCAGCAGAATGGCGATGCCTGTGCCAAATAACATGAGACAGGCTTATGAATCTTAATTAAACACTGTTTCTCTCCTTGCCATTTGGGACATATACAGGAAGCCTGACTTACAGGGTACAGAATAAAATCTTGCAAGCATGCAGCACTTGAAAGGCTGTAGCATAAATCTGAATAAATATAGGCTGGGATTTCACTGTAGGCATTGACATCCTGACTTCGGGATGTAGAGTGGGTAGTGTGGCCATGCAGACAGGGGGTTGAAGTGAGAGTATGGTGTTGTCAGGGCCATCAGTTAATGAGTAGCAGGCATGGATGAGGTGAAGTATTGGGTAAGGCAAGGCTGGCACCATCTTTAAAAAGCAGGCAGAAGCAGTTTTAAAGGCATACCCTAGAGGAAACTGATAGGCAGCCCTGGCAGCGAGCACGATTGGGAAATGGGAGAAGGTAGAGCACAGGTGGCAAGCAAGTTCTCTGATGTTTTCCTGGTGTGGCTCCTCCAGGTGGCATGGTCTTGGAGGGAAGCCCTTTTCTCTCTGGACTGGAGATGGAGATCAGCTCACTAGATAAAAAAAGGCATGGACGGAGATAGTGAAGATGGTGAGCTGCTGTGGGCTGGTCCTATGTACATGGCTGCAGTGTAGGTAAAGGAGCAATGATCTGCTGCATTCTGGCAAGGTGAGTGCTGTGCACGATACTAAGCTTGCAGACTAAATGTGACTACAGATGTGTATGAATTTGGAGAATGAGGGTGTAAACCAGACAGCAGCAACACCCAGGCAGCAGCATTCACTGCCACATGCATGGGAGCCTCTCTGTGAAGGGCACCAGTCAGTCAAGGTTGACCCCTACACTGATAGTACTGAACGTCCTCATGCAGGGGATATACCTGTAGTGCCATGATGGACAGTTTTGCTGCCACCAGTGTAGGAATGAAGGGTGTCTCTGATGGCAAAGTAATAATATTTATTGATATGCTTGCAGGAGAAGAGAGCTCACAATGTTTAACAGGCTGAATTACTTCCCCAACACCTTCAATCAAGGCCTCCAGTTGTCAGCCTGGCCATCACTGGGAATATCCCCATAGCGGCATTAACACATCAGTCTTCCTTCCTGACACTATCTACCAACATTTTGCTGTCTTCCATCCTTTTCCAATGTATGGTCAAAATTCCATCCATAGCTACAGAGGGTATAGTCCAGAGCTGATGTCTAGGCAGCTGGAAGTACAGCCACCTGTGACATTTGAAACATAGGAACATAAAACATAAATTGATTTATAGCACAGAAGATGGGTCTTCAGCCTATCCTGTCTATGCTGGCAGAAAAAAAAAAGCAATCTAGTCTGATCCCATCTTCAGTTTATGGTCCATAACCATGTAGGTTACAGCACTTCAAGTGCATATGTAAGGCCCCGCTCCTGTGCCTTATAGGCTCAAAGATCTTTTAACTGAGATTAATGAGAAATGATAATCACACTTGAGTTCTGTTTAAAGTGTTACTTAAAATAAAGATTCAAATCTTCAACTTGAGCAATGCACCAATATTGATTCAAGAGGGGGAAGCTATAAAACCACCGAATGATCCATTCAACGTTGATGGTAGGTCTTCATGGGAAACTGACCAAGTCACTCCTTTCCAAATGCAGTAGCAATACATGCTGTTTTGCAACATATGTTATACTTTTTCTCAGGTGTGGACCTGCGTTGTTATATTGGGCAGGGCCTTATTCCCCATATAAAACTTATTTCTAATACAAATTGTTCAATGGTGCATCAAGTCCTTTGTTTAAACCATAGAGTAAACGCCGTCTTTTAGTTAGCTTCCACCTTCCTCAGCCTGCTTTAGTCTTTGTACATACAGCATGCTTAGGACTGTTTTCCTTATCTCTTTATGTTTCCCTGAGCAATTTTATGACCCCGTTGAAGCGTCTTAGCTCTGGTCTTCAAACCAACTTTCAGGAGTTTATGAAAAGTGTTGCTACAAGTTGATGAAAGACTTGATACACCTTTGAAGTGTGGTTCTTTGTTGTTTCTGTTTCTTTTAACCATCTGCAGGGTTGTGAGTCTCTCAGCCATGCATTTTTCATCCAATGCTTTGTCCTACCTTAAAAACACAGCTAACAGCAGTCAGCATTTTGTTTTACATTTTAAAAGTCTCTTGGCTTTGCAAAGCATGCTGATGCATAGAATTCAGTCAAATCTTAAGCTTTTGTCAAATTACAACAAAAATCTATATTCCCACATTAGGATTTCTCCATTGTTTGACTTGAGATGGTTGAGCTGAGAATCTTCAAATCTTTGAATCATGAAGCCTCAGTTTACCATCTGTTGGTTAGCTGTTAGCTGGCCTTGTTGTCAGATCTTAAGGTCACTTACACAAGGCTTGAGAGGCTCATGGTGCACATTGTGCAAAAAAACTCATTAACTTACAGAAAGTTGGCTTCCTTTACCAGCCACAGATGTCTCATTTATAAAACCGTGTTCCCATTTAAGCTGATTCCATTGTTTGGTTTTTGTTAGCGGTTTGAAAAACAAAGTAAACTTATGAGTTCAGCAGGTTTTAACGAAGTTTCCACTAGTCTCAGTTTCTCAAAGCATTCTGGTAAAATTGGTCAAGCTTCAGAATTTGTTCATTTGGTTCATGTTACAGAAAACTACATTTAATCTTTTAATATCCAAGCGTTTCTTTAAAAGTAGTGAAGTTTTCTGCCTCTACTTCCCTTTCAGGCAGTGATCTCCAAGTCCCACCTGAGTGAAAAGATTACTTCTCAACTCCCCTACCAATTATTTTGAATCTATGCCCCTGGTTGTTGACGTTGCTGGTAAGGGAAATAGGTCCTTCCTATCGACTTTATCTGCCCCACTCATAATTTTATACACCTCAATGAAATTACCCCCTCAGCCTCCTCTGCTCCAAAGAAAACAAACCCAGCCTTTCTTATCCTTCTTCATAGGTTACATACTTCAGTCCTAACCATACCGTCAAGAATCTCTTTTGTACCCTCTTTAACATGATAACATCCATCCTGAAATGCGGTGACCAAAACGGTACACAGAACTCTAGCAGCTCTGATATTATAGTCCACAGCCAATAAGAGAAAGTATCCGGTACACCTTCTTGACCATCTTAATTATCTAGCTCTCCTGGTACCTTTAGGAATCTGGAAACTTACACTCCAAGGTCCCTCTGCTCCTCTTCACCTCTCAGAATCCTACCATTTATTGTGTATTCCCTTGCCTTGTTTGTCCTCCACAAATGCATTAGCTCACACTTCTCAGGATTAAATTCCATTTGACACTTTTCTGTCCACCTGTATGAGAATGGGTCAGTAGCAGACGAGATGTTTTCCATGGGGACTGAAAGGTGGTCCTGGCCCCACACAAATTGAATAAGAATCTTATCTTTTGGGAGGGGCCTCTTGCTGTATCTTTAACGACTGCTAGTTAAACCTCTCAATGTCTGGAGAACTGGTAATAATGTGAGCTGTACCTGCTGCTCTCATTTTCCTGTGAAAATCACAGTCGAGATCCCTGCATAGGCCTAGAACCCTGAATTGCATCTACAAACAGCCTCCTGTCTGCTTCGGATGGCAGTACCAGGCACCCAATTAAACCTGTCTAAAAGTTGAATCAGGTGGGCAAATGGGTTCATAAGGTTCCAACTAGACTTTAACTGCTAGACTGCTTTGCAGGTAAGAAGCAGACTGACAGATGTCGAAAGTTTCCCTTAGTGAGTTGAATAATCTCCTTGTGATCTGTGATTAGGAGAGGAACAATAGATTTTGGTTTTAAAAAAGCTTTCTGTCAGGAAATTAAGATATATTAAAATAGCAAAAGAATGTGCAAATAATGAATATTGTGGCCGTATTTTCCAGTCCCGTAGTGACAGTTCTGTGGGGTTGAAGTTCCAGCAGTGTCATAGGGGAAGATGGAAACCCTGGCCTAGCAGGAAAATCTCATGCCTTGTCTCTCTGAGAAGAGAGCTCTAGAATCTGGAACAAAAACAGAATTACCTGGAAAAACTCAGCAGGTCTGGCAGCATCGGCGGAGAAGAAAAGAGTTGACGTTTCGAGTCCTCATGACCCTTCGACAGACTCGAAACGTCAACTCTTTTCTTCTCCGCCGATGCTGCCAGACCTGCTGAGTTTTTCCAGGTAATTCTGTTTTTGTTTTGGATTTCCAGCATCTGCAGTTTTTTTGTTTTTATCTAGAATCTGGAGCCGTTCCGATGAGGAATTGTCAACTGTTTCTCTCTGTAGCTGCAGACAGACCTTCTGAGTGTTACCATAATTTTCTGATTTTATTGTGAATAGACGTTACAGTTGCAGAACAACTAAGCTAGTATGCAATTGGTACTAATTATATTCACAAGATAAATACTGTCATCTAATAGTTATTTTCTTTTCTAGCAGGTCTCAATAAATGAAGACTCCAGTGATTGAATTGTGTGGGCATTTGATCTTAACTCACTGCATATGTTTTTTGCCATTAAGCATTATCTATTAAAACTGTTCTGTCAAACAGGAGGACTGCCTGTCCGGCTGCCCAATGGAATTTCTGGCGAGAGAGAGGAGAAAGCTGTTGCTTTTGAGGATTTTTGAAACAATTTTTATGGTTTCAAAGTTAAGGTACTTTATTTACTATATTTTGATTCCATGAATATTTCATGTATTTGACATCCAGTACACATAGTAGTAAACTGAAGTGATGTAGTGACCACATTTGTGTGAGTGCATAACAAAACAATGAAAAAAATGGTTTAATAAAACAGTGAGTTGATTAGTTAATTAATTAAATTGATGGAATATAGGTAGGTTAAAGTAGCCTCTTAATTTTTTTTAAATGAAGAAAGCTTTTCATTGTGTAACACTTCAAACAAGTTTCTCTCAATTTAACACATGATTATCATTGGAATTCCAGACACCTTTGACTGCTGCAAACATGTGCAATCTCTTCAGAACAATCTCAAATAAATCAGTCCTGTGGAATATTTATTTTGACACAGAGGTTCTACTGCAATCTGCAGAAGAGACGGTAAATGTACTGCTAGTAAATTGCTGTTACATCCACGAGACTTCTATTACCTGTCAAGATACTTGTTGATAAACGTATATAATAGCACCTTAAAAGGCTTAGTAATAATTCCCCCCAAAGTTCATTAATACTTTGTATTTCTAATATTTCTAAAGGCAGGTTGAACTCACTTTAAATTCCAAACTCTAAACTGTGATTTATGATTGCCATTTAGCCTGGCTAGACACTGAATCATTTTCTAATTACCCTAATCTTCTCTACTTTACGTAGTATATTGACTAACCTAATGGAAACATAAATAGGATAAACCATGATCACTGAAAATCTTAAATTATGGTTACATATTTTGAAAGATCCTGTTTTGAAGATTTGATTTAAAAAGATGTGATATGGAATCAAAATAATATAACTCTTTAGAAAATAACCTTTCTATTTGATCAGAATTCCTTCGCACAACTTATAAGACACCTGACTCAGCCAATGAATGCATACTGTCAGTAAATCATGGTGAGCCACAGTTCTGCTTCTCTGCAGCATACTGTGTGATCAAAGGACTGGTCCAGGAGTTATGAGATGATTTATGTTGATGACCAAAAGTTTTCCCACAATAAGGACTCATATCAGCATACATAGCCCTTGTATTAAATTGAGATACAATATCACTGGCATGTAGACATAAGAGTTTCCCTGCACTTTCTGATTAGAAATTAGCTAACTGGACATCGATTCAGTCTGAGCTGCATAAAGCCCATCTAACAATTGAAATCCTAATATTACAGGACAGGAATAATGCATAAAAAAGCAAAAATACCAATGCTAACATCTGAGGGAAGGTTTGACTTTGATATTCAGTGAGATGTGTCGATCCTTAATATATTCAGGCAAGTATTTTGTTGGATCTATGATTGTGATGAAATGTCATGTTAAGAGTGATGGGTTACACATCCTTTCTGAGTAAAGTGTTAAGCCATGTCACAAATGTTTTGTAAGATGCTTGCAAACACCTCACGCAGAATGGTCCCCACCCTTACTAGATTTTATGGAAATGACTTATCTGTCATTTAACTCTAACATACTTGTTGAGGATATATTGAAGCCATTGAAAAGTGGGAAAAGATTTTCAGGGTATGTCATCTCAATGTAAGTGTGGTCCTTAGCCTCAATGTTAACAGATCAGGAAGCACCCAATGATTTGAATGTTTTCGGCAGGCTAGGGATATACCTGGGATGTCTTTACTCCGCCCTGTTGAAGGGGATGTATTGTCTAAAGTCTAGGGTGTGCGGAGTTTGTGATTAAGTGATTGTTCCCTTTGGAAGTACATTTTAGGTTTTTCTTGGCCATTCTAAAGCTGGACCCTGGGCCAGAATTCCGGTCTTCGCTGTGTGGATCTCACATCCAACCTTAGTTGACTGGGTTGTTTATATTACAGCATTCAACATTTACTCTACCACCTCATCTTAAGCATCTGCAAGGTAGCTGTGTAACATTGAACATGGTGCCATCTGGGCAAGTGTTTTTCAGATCACTGACAGCAACTTTAGGAGAGTTCATTCAGTTTGGCATGACTTCCAGATAATGGCATTATAGAGCCATATAGTTTTATCAAGTTACAGGATTGCCCAGAGTACGGGGTTTAATAGATGGCATGGTGGGTTGTGAGAGCTCACGGTTAAAGCCCCTAAGATTTATGAATAGAAAGGGGTACAACTCACTGAATGTACAGACGAGACTAAAGGGAGATTTGACAGAGGTCTTTCAAATTAGGAAGGAGTTTGATAAGATGTGGAAAAACTCTTTCCACTCATGGTGCAGCATAAAAATAACCATTTATAGATCAAATGAACAATTTTGGAGGAATATCTTTACATAGAGAACGATGAGCAAGTGGAACCCGCTGACACATTGAATGATTAAAGCGGATAGCATTGATGCATTTAATGGGGGAGACACAGTGGTAGGATAGGAAGAGTTTATTCAAGTCAGACAAGACAAAGTATAAAGAGAAACACTGACTGATTGGGCCAAATGGCCTATATCTATGCTTTTGATATAAAGACATGTAATCCTATAAAAACTGTGACTAGATACAAAGAATTCTGCATATCAGTACCAGATTTGCTGGAGATTACTATGATGTTTTGCGCTCAGAAATTCTTCCCTCCTTGATCTCTTCAAAGAAGAATCTGAAGCAACCAGATGGCTTGCATGTAACAAAGCAAAACTCCTGCTGCTATGGATCATGACTCTTCTAAATTTGCAACAACAAGCAGCCATGGAGTGCGATAATGAGGCATATGCTTCAACAAGAGCTGTACTTGAGAAAAGTACAGAGGCACATTGCAGCCTTAATAGATCATGAGGGACTCTGTAATGAGCTGCTGAGCAGTAACTCAGATAGTGATAACTTGTAGTGTCCTGCACAACTTGCAGTACAAAAGGGATTAGATATATAACATCTGGTGGAGGTGGGCACGGCTACATTGGAGGCAGAGAAACATTGAGAGAAACATCAGATGGACCAGCGTCGGCAGGATTCTTCAATAACAGATGCAAGTGTGATCAGAACTCATATGACTAATGAAGCATCCCTCCTCTGTTTAAGTAGCTTGCTGTATCACCACTGTCATTATTCCATGACCCTCATCTTCAGTTCAAGCCCAAAGTTTTCTCCAAACATATCTTGAAAGCTCACATCATGTCAGACAACTCCACCCCTCTAATACCCTGCAATTAGGAACACGCTCCATGAATAATTGAGCATAGAATAAATGCAACAAGAACAGAAAATGCTGGGAGATCTCAGCAGGTCTGGTAGCCTCTGTGGAGAGATAGACAAAGTTAACGTTTTCAGTCCGTATGACCCTTCTGCAGAGCTGAAGGGAAGTGGAAATGTGATGAAGTTTATACCGTGTAAGGGAGGTGGGGCAGATGAAGCCGGATATAAGGCCAGCGATAGGTGAGGTCAAAGGAGGGATTGACAAAGATGTCATGAACTGAAGGACAAAGGGAGTGTTGTTTGTAGCGGTTAGTGCTAAAAAAGGTGCTAATAGTGGCATAAAGGTAAGAAAACAGAATGTGATTACAACAGAACAAGGGTAGCATTGTGTGAAAAACATGGATTAAGTAACAGATGGCCCTGTAGGGGATGGGGTGGGGGGAGGGAGCAGTGGTGGGGAGAAAAAGAATAGAAATTGGGATAAAAAAGGGATAAAACCATGGATAAATGAATAAAAATAAGTGGATAAAAAAGATTAAAAAATGAATGTAGAAAAAAGGGGATTAAAAAGGGGGTGAGTATGGAGGGGAGAGTTCATGGTCTGAAATTGCGATACTCAGTGTTAAGTCTAGAAGGCTGTAAAGTGCCTAATTGGAAGATGAGGTGCTGTTCCTCCAGATTGCACTGGGCTTCACTCGAACATTGCAGCAAGCCAAGGACGGACATGTGGGCATGAGAGCAGGGTGGAGTGTTGAAATGGCAAGCGACAGGGAGGTCTGGGTCATGCTTGCAGACAGACCGAAGGTGTTCCGCAAAGCAGTCATCCAGTCTGTATTTGGTCTCTCCAATGTAGAGGAGACCACATTGGGAACAACAGGTGCAGTAGGCCAAATTGAAGGAAGTGCAAGTGAAGCACTGCTTCTCCTGAAAGGAGTGTTTGGGCCCTTGGACGGTGAGGAGGTAGAAGGTGAAGGGGCAGGTGTTGCACCTTCTGCGATTTCATGGGAAGGTGCCATGGGAAGGGGATGAGGTTTTAGGGGTGATGGAGGAATGGACCAGAGTGTCCCGTAAGGGAACGGTCCCTACGAAATGCTGGCAGGGGTGAGTGAGGGGAAGATGTGTTTGGTGGTGGCATCATGTTGAAGTTGGCGGAAATGGTGGAGGATGATCCTTTGAATGCGGAGGTTGGTGGAATGAAAAGTGAGGACAAGGGGGACCCTATCATGGTTTTGGGAGAGAGATGAAGGAATGTGTGAGGACAGAGGCGCAGGAGATAAGTCCGACACGGCTAAGGGCCCTGTCAACCATATGGGGGGAATCCTCGGTTAAGAGAGAAGGAAGACATGGCAGAAGCACCATTTTGGAAAGTGGCAGCATCAGAACAGATGCGATGGAGGCGAAGGGACTGAGAGAATGGGATGGAGTCCTTACAGGAAGCAGGGTTTGAGGAGCTGTAGTTGAGGTATTTGTGGGTGTCAGTGGGCTTGTAATGGATATTGGTGGACAGTCTATCACCAGAAATGGAGACAAAGAGATCAAGGAAGGGAAGTGTCGGAGATGGACCATGGGAAGGTGATAGAGAAACAGACGGGATGTACCAATAAAAGAGTTGCGGGAGGGGGCCTGTGTAGGACTGGAACAAAGAATGTTCCACAAACCCCATAAAGAGAAAGGCATAACTCGGACCCATGTGGATGCCCATAGCCACACCTTTTAACTCTGTTTCTCTGCTGCTCCACCTGCTGAGTTTTTCCAGCATTTTCTGTTTTGTTTCTGATTTCCAGCATTCACAGTATTTTGTTTTTTATCATGGAATAAAGGCTTCTAGCCTTTTTTTTATCACCAAAACAAATACCACCAGTAGCCATCCTACTCCTTCTTCCATTCTTCCCCTGGGTGTCTGAGTTTATCTTGTTTCCACCTCTCCCACTGCTTCAACTAGGTGAGACTTCAGGGACACCACGAGAGGTGTTTGGTTGGTTTGGCAGAATATAGATTGTTAGAACCTATGGATGGAATTTTCTGAGCCCGCTGGTGACGGGCATGATAGGTGGAAAATATGGCAGGACCCACTTCACAACGACGTGAAGTCAGGTCGAGATCTTCTGCTCAGCCTGCGACAGTGGGCCACGTTTCCCACCATCGGTCAGCGGGGGGCTAATTGGAATACATTAGCATATAATTAAAAGGCCATCCCACCAGGGACTTGGCACCCCACCGCATCGCCCATCCACGTCGGCGGGAAAGCACAACAACGTGTTTCACAACAGCACACAGGCGACTTGCACTTGGCAGCCTTCTCTTTGGGGAGGAACTGAGATGAGTGAGCAACAGCGTTCCCCACAGCTCGCTCATTGTTTACAGGCCTCAGGGGCACCGGATGCAGGGGCGGAGAAAACCAATGCCTGGCCCTGGAGGTGACTGCTGAGGGGTGGGGGGTTATCTGAGGGCAAGTGCTGGCCAGCCTGAGAGGCAACTGCTGAGAGGTGGGGGCTGTCTGGGGGCAAGTGCTGGCCAGCCTCGGAGGCGAGGGGGGGATCTATCGCTGCCCTGGTGCTGAATCCCACGCACAGGTCATCAAAGTGCGGGCAGGAAAAGTGAAGGACACCTATATAAACTGACCATGCCTCTGCACCTAAGACATATCAGGCACAGCCACAGTGATATGATTGGGGTCAGGGTCCTAGCTTGTCTGCCTATGCAAAAAATGCAGAGGCACCAAAGGGCCACCAAGTTCTCCATACCTTACCACCCCCACCAAAAGCCCCCAGCGCAGACTTCAAGTCCACCACCACTTTATTGGACCGCGGAGCAGTTGGACTGCACAGGTTGTACAATCTCCTCGCAACGCTGGCCATGTAGCAGTCACTGCTGGAGGTGCTCACAGCCCCTTGCAATCTCAGCAGCCTGGTTAGGACCAGTGTCCCCCATGTTGTAGGTTGACAGGGCAGCCATGCAGTGCACTCACCTCTGGCCATGCGAGGGGTGACCAGCACTCTCCGGGAAGCATTAAGGGGCGGTCACACAGGGTCAGGAAAGGTGCTAAGTACAGCCATGAAAACCACGTCTCTCCCTCTCTCTTTCATGCTGCAAGAGGACCACTTCAGGATCATGGATCCTGGTGACATAGCTCTGTGCCTGATGGCCAACAGAGACTGTAGACGATGGAGGAGAGAGTGACTGAGGCTCCTGGCTGCACAAAGGCAGGATCATCAACCCCATCAAGAAGGAGCAGCAGGAGCTCCCACACACACTGCGCAGGAGCAACAACGAGCTGTGGCTGGTCGACGCCTAGTGACACCCAAGGTCTATAGACGCCGCCTGCCATTCCTGCAGATGACTGAGAACCAGTGTCGCCGATGACTGCACATGTCTATGGAGCTGGTGGCTCACATCTGCCTCTTACTGCAGGACTTGGCACCAAGCGCATATGGAGAGCATCCACTGCCAGTGGCTGTGAAAGTGACTGCGGTGCTCAATTTCTATGCCAGTGGTTCCTTTCAGGGCTCCACAGGTGACCTCTGTGCGATTTCAGAATCCGCCACCCACAAATGCATCCATGAGGCCACGGATGCATCTTCTCCATGGAACACAACTTTGTGCATTTCGCCCGGGACCAGGACAGCCAGGATGCAAGGGTCAATGAATTCGCCCTGATCTTGGGATTCCCACAGGAGCAGAGTGTGATTGATTGCACTCATTTGGCCCTCAGGTCTCCATCGCTACACTCAGTGGATGTCATCAACCGCAAGAGCTTCCATTCACTGAATGTGCAACTGGTATGTGACCACCAGAAACGCATCCTGCAGGTATGCACGTGGCTTCCAAGGAATGTGCACGGCGCTTACGTCCTGAGTCTGGAGTCTTCCAGGGTCCACAGAAGTTGCAGGGTTGGTTGCTTGGGGACAAGGGCCACCCGCAGAGGCCGTGGCTGATGACACCCGTGAGGCGGCCTCAGACTGCAGCAGAGCGACGCTATAAAGAGGCTCATGCTGCAGCTCACAACTTGGTGGAGCAGAGCATCGGGATGCTGAAGATGTGATTCTGGTGCCTGCAATACAGTCCACAGAGGGTGTCTCGCATCGTCTTCATCTGCTGCGTCCTTTACAACCTGGCGCTGCAATTGGGTGAGGAGCGGGCTGGGGAGGAGATGGAGGAGCTGCACGTCTGATGAGGAGGATCCCGATGGGGATGAGGGTGAGGGGGTCCTTGGTGCTGATGATGACGGGGATGAGGCTCACTCATTGGCTAGATGAGGTATTAGCACTCAGGAGGCTCTCATAGCTGCCAGGTTTGTGAAGGATGATAACAACATGCAGTGAGGTGTCCCCGTAGATCCTCACATCGCAGCTGTGAACTTTTGACTCCAGCCTGGTTTATCTCAGCACCAATACCCTCTGTGAGAATGCTCCTGTCATGGAGATGCAGTGGAGGCCCTAGTAATCGCTCGATCACAGGAGGATGATGACAACATGCAGCGAGGACACTCCATAGATCTTCACATAGCCTCTGAGAATGTCTGACTCCTGTCTGGCTGAGGGCAGCTCTCTTGCGCTCCATGATCGGGGCCATCACAGAGACAAAGCCCTGAAACCTTAGACACATCTGATGCTGTGTCCACTTCAGAATCTCAGCCCTTCAGGAGCTGGTGCACAGCATCACTGGTCACAGATGAAGAGATGGGGGCCAGCCCCACCTTAAAGGTGCTGAGAGCACACAGAGTATGAGAGAACTCTGTGGTGCCTGCCCATTACATTCTGGCAGCAATGACCAGCACTGCTGAGGTGCAGGCATCAGCAATGTTTCCAGGGAGTGTGAGGCCGGACCATCACTGTGGTCTGAAGGCTGCACAGAGCACAGGGAAGAGGCCCTGGACTAAGACACCTGCCCTTTATCTTGTGCAGAAAGGTTTCACATCTGAGTGACAAGCAAACTGCTCATTAGAACAAGGAGCCATAGGCCGGGTGACATTCTTGGGAGTTTATTGACAATAGTGAGCAGTATGTACAAGTGATCAACACCCATGGCCAGGCTGGGCAACTACTTTTACCTAACTTTCCTAACCCTGCTGCTTTGTCTTGGTTCTCCCCAGATATCTACAGCAGAGGTGGAGGCAGCCTGCTGACTGCTACATCCTGTCTGTACTGACTTTGGCAGATGTCCTCTGGAGGGCCAAGACTTGGAGGGCCCCGGCCTACTTTTGGGTCCCTGCTGTGTAGCAGTGGCACCATCCTCGGTCTGTGAAGCTGGATCTGTGGAGGTCAAAGGAAGAGGGGAGTCAGGTGGACCTGTCACTCCCAGAGCCACTTGGGTGGATGGCCCCAGAGAGTGCACCTGCTACTCCTCCTTCCTATGTTTGCTCAAGGGCCCATGGCCGACTCTGTGAGTGGAAGGGCTAGCTGGAGTGGGATTAAGCTGCCCAGCACCCCTCTCGCGTACACACTGTTGGAGACCAACTATGGCAACAGAACGGAGTTAAGCCCACGCAGCAGTGCAGGAGTGACGTCCTGGACCAAGGTCTCCATGGCGGCCGCCATCCTGCCAGTGTTGACCTCGGGGCGTTGCAATGCCAGCGCTATCACCTTAGCCTGACGACGGACAGAGTCCTCCATCATGCCTTGCAATCTGAGGAGTGCAGCGGCCATCCCTTCCTGTTGTTCCCGAGCTTACATTTGCAGCTGCAGCAACTGTGACATGACCAATTCCAGAGGCTCATCACCTGACTCGGACTCAGCAATGTTCTGGCCTCCAGCAGTCCTCCGAGTGCCGGGGTCCTGGGAAGTCCCTGCCTCTGCCTGCTGTGGATCAGGAAGTGTGATGTGCTCAGCAGGTTCTGATCCCGAGGCTACTCTAAAGCTAGGTCCCACCAAGGTGTGTGCCTCTGTGCTGCTGGAGGGTGTGGATGAGCGCTGTGATGGGTCTTCAAGGAGGGTTCCTTCAGATTCCTCTTCAGAGGTTTCTTCGGAGCTTGATTGGAGGCCCTGGGTCGCGGACTCTGTCGGCTTTTGGCAGATGTGCCTACAAAAGCGAGGGGAGCCAATTAGTGCCTGGCAGTGGCCTGTGAAAGAGGACACATCACTCACAGCATGGTTGTCTGATGGATGTCGCACTGCTGGACCTTACTTGGTAGAGCAGCGCTGACCTCACCATCAGCACAGGACCGGTCCCGGTCATCCCCAGCCAGCTGGATGGCTCTGTTTTCAAATTCTGTCAGAACTTTGATCTCCGGCATCCCTCCACCTGTCTGCGACCTTTCCCTCCTGTTGTGAGGGAGTTTGTCCTGCATGGATAGAGATGGGGAGAGCGTATCAGGACGCCTGCTGGGCCAGATGCTAAGTATGCCTGGCCTGTGTAGGTGGTGAGTCGTCCCATGGATGGGACGAGGACAATGTTGGTGTGTGTGACAGAGTGAATGGTGATGTCCCTTACACTGGCAGTGAGTGAGGGCTCTATGGATGTGTGATGGGTTTGTGAGTGTGTGAGTTGGGAGTGATGAAAAGAGTGACTTACCCTGGCGGAACGGAGGAGATCATTCATCCTTTTGTGGCACTGGGTGGCTGTCCTTCTCTACAGGGTGTTCACGCTGACCACCACTGCCATCACCTCCCAAGCCGCGTTGGTGGCATTGCTGCCCACCCTGCAGACAGAGCGGGGGTAGCATACATCCTGCTGAGCCTCCACGGCATCCAGCAGTTGCTCGAGGGACCCATCCTTGAAGTGGGGACTGCAGCCCTTTTGCCTTTGCTGGTCATGTCTCCCAGGCAGCGGTGATGAGTTGGTGGTGATGAGCGCTTTGCTGGCAGCTGCATTTTAAAGATGGCGGTCGGTGTGATGCAACAGTCGGGTTTGGCAAGTGGGCGAATGAGAGCCCGCCTGCCATGGAAACAGCGTGTTTCACAGGAGTGAATATATAATGAGGCAGGCTCAGGAAGATAAGGTGCAAAAACCCGCCATTTTCATCAGCAAGCAGGACTCCATTTTACCCGCCCGTTACTGCACCTCGTGTAATTCTGAGAAAATTCTGCCCAATGTCTTTCAATTTCAGATTTTATTTCAGATTTCCAGCATCTACAGTGTTTTGCTTTTATTTACTTTCTGTCTTGGGTTAATGAGTTTGTTGGCCAACCAAACTCACACCTTCTTATGTTCTCATCAGTTGCTTTTTGCAATCAATAACAGAGAGAGACTGATGTAAGAATAATTTTATTTTATTGTAAGTTGATTGAGACATGGGGCAGAGCACCAGATCATACGTGCTCACTCAGAAACCTCCAGAACTAGACTTTTAGTTCCCAACTGCCCACACTGTACAGTGATTCGTCAATGCTGTCACATGATCAGTACACTTGCATTCTCTTAAAGGGACAGGATACCTCACTTTACCACATCCCTCCCTAACAAGCTAACAAGCCTTAAACACATCAACCATTTACACACTAACTATTTACAGGTCAAGTCTCTCAGGGGATCATCTTTGACGGGTTGAGGGTCATAGCCCAGCAACCTCGGCTGGGGTTTCCGAGACCCCCTTTTCAGGGGCAGTTGTCCACTATGTCCCTCAGTGGATGATTTCGCCATCTTCTGGGTGCAGCCATGTTCAGTCCTTCTCCCCCTCCCCTCCAAGCTGAAACAGATAAAGGGCAGCAAGCACAAAGCAATACAATGATGAGCTACATGACGTATGAAGAGAAAGATGAAAAGGGGAAAAATATTTTTGTTTTCCTTTCCGAGGCCCGTCAATAATTTCTCTTTTTCTTCCTTCATGTCCTTTTCTTGGGAGCACTGACCCGTATCGCTGTCTTCTTTTTAATTTTGCTATTTGCTGGACTAGACTCAGTCGTGAGCTGAATGTGAATGAGCTCAGTAGTTGGGTTTTCTGACAGCCCTTCTGGGAATTCAGGGCTGCTAGTTTTAAAACTTCAGGGCTTTTACGCAGCTGCTGCTTCAGCTCTTCCAATTCTTTCCTATTCTCATTAATAGGTTCCTGGAGAGTCACATATCGTTGCCACTTCTCAGCTAATTCATTCCCTAATTCAGCCAGACTTAACTCTTCCTTTTCTTCTTCATATCTTTTTTGTGGCACAAATTGGGGGCTGATTGAATTTTATACCGCTGAAAAGTTGTTTAATAAATTTTCCATTTCCTTTTGAAGGATGCTGACCTCAGCTAGGGCTCTCTCTCAGTGTAACACATCCATGGGCTTCTCCCGTTGGGTCCTTGCTTATTCATTTTTTCTTGCAGCAACACTTCTGGTTTCGAATTGGGAACTTAGTGGGCCCTAAGATTTATCTCTCCCAGCCAGTTCCTTCTGAGGACACCTCTGCCTGACATTACAAACAGGGTGATTTTGCAGACTGTTCCTTATTCTGCACCTTGACTTGACATACCCCTTTCACATTTATTTCTTCGCCCATGTATGTCCTTGGCTTCGTGTCCTAAACTTATAACTTCAAAGGATGGGTTCCTTTACTCAGATATCTAAATGTATGCTCTCCAATGTCGGACATCGATGCTCCTGTATCAACTTCCAGCTTAATGGGTTGTGTGTTGAGTGTAATGATTACTTGGATTGACTCGGTTCTACCCACTTTGAGTTTATATAACGAACGGGTGTCTGATTCTATTTCTTCTGGCTCTTCCATGAGGCGTATTTCACGATTTTTCCTCCTGCCTTTATCGTGTTGTTTCAACCTTTCTCTGCGGGGTCGCCTTACATGGCCATAGCGGTGGCAGAAAAAGCACTCGACTTGTTTGAGTTGTTGTTCGCTCACTGGAGGCCTGGATGTCGTTCTCTCATCCATTTTGTGGGTTTTCACTGCAGGATCATTGTCTTTCGATCGCCGGGAGCTACAGAGCGTTTCCGGCCTTTCCGTGGAGTCCGAGGTTTTTGCGCCTTTTGTTGCCGCATTGTCCCACTCGACCAGGTGGATGGCGCAATTTTGTGTCTCTCTTATAATTTTGGAATTTCTAACAGCACTCCTCCACCGCAGTAGCTCATTCTAATGCCTTATGGAAGCCTAGACTAGGTTCAGTGAGCAAACACCTTTGGATAGTATCACCTCCATTACTGCATATCAGCCGGTCTCTCAACATATTGCTAATGGATGTTCTGAATTCGTGATTCTCAGTTAATACCTTTAAAACAGCCACATAGTTAGCTATTGTCTTCTCTGTTCCTTGAATTGAACTTGAAGCGCTGTTTAGTAACTGAGGGCTTTGGTCTCAGGTGGCTCTGTATAATTTTTATTAACTCTTCGAAAGTCTTTGAGTCTGAGGCATTAAGTGATGTAAGGCTGCGGATCAGCCTGTACATTGTGCTCCCACATGAGGACAAAAAAATCGCCCTTGTCTTCTCCTTCCCCATGATGTCATTAGCGGTAAAAAAGAACGCTAGGGGTTCAACATCCAATCATTTGAAATAGGGTTGAATGGATCGACGCACCCGAACTGCAGCATTATGAATGACTGCAAGGGGACTGCACTTCCAATAGGCTTTCCAGGTAATGACAAATTTAGGTGTTTGGCTTACCGTGGAGTTGCCCTCTCTCTGGGGTCTCTTATAAATTCCTGCCCATAACTATTTTTCAAGTATTTACTAGTTTAGATGCATTGCCACTTTAAGAACAGTCACCATTTTTTTCAAAAGCTCTGTCTCTACAGCTATCAGCTTTTCGGTACTTGGTTTCGAGCTGTTTTTGAGTTTTGATAGGATCTCCACGATCGTGATTATGCACGGTTTTTGTTTAAGTTTAAACTGCATCACTGATTTCTGCTCCGATTGCCAGCTGTTGCCTATTTTACAAGTAAGTACAGATGCTCTTTCCAATGCTTTGCCCACCAGTCTTGAAATTTATTTTATTTTGTTATTTATCCTCATCGCCGCTTTAATGTCTTGGGTAAATGATTTCATTGGCAAACTGAACTCTAATTGCATGCCTTTCTATATTCTCATCAGTTGCTACTTGCAATCAATAATGGAGAGAGGCTGATGTAAGAATAGACAGTGATGGTTTATAGAGACACAGGGCAGAGCACCAGATCATATGTGCTCACTCAGAAACCTCCAGAAGTAGACTTAACAAGTCCCAATGTACAATGATTTGTCAGTGCTGTCACATGATCAGTAAACTTGCATTCTCTTAAATGGGCTGGGCACCTCAAGATAATACCAATGCAATAAGTAATGCTGACAGTTTAAACAAAAACAGATTATAATACAGCAATTAGTACAAAAGGGATACTTACCTCCAAAATGCTAAAGTCAATCAGCATTTTTAAAAATGAGTTGTAACAGTTGATGCTGTGCTGCTGGGTACATTATAATTTTTTAAAATCAAAATTGATTTTGCTGGCGGTAAATTCATCAATCTTCCATTTGTTTTCTTTAACCACACTTTCAGAACCAATGTCTTTGTAATGCAGCAACAGATTTAAATGTGTACCACAACGTTGCACTGATTGCCTGAGAAACATAAACTGTTTGCCAAAGCTGTTTGAATTGAGGTTGACATATTTTAATATAATTGTGAGAAATTGAACATCCTTTGCTTTAATTTGTTTTAAACAGTGATAGTTACATAACTAAGTAATATGAGTGCACTGAATTAGCATATACAATTCAAATAGTGAAATAACAGAAAGCCCATGGTTAAATGATAAGCAATTAATGCTAATTCAACATACTTTTACATTGACGCTTGCTAACTCCTCAACAATAATACCAATGCAATAAGTAATGCTGACAGTTTAAACAAAAACAGATTAAAATACAGCAAAAAATATAAAAGGGATAATTACCTCCAAAATGCTAATGTCAATCAGCATTTTTTAAAATGAATTGTAATATTAGGTGCTGTGCTGCTGGGTACATTATAATTTTTAAAATCAAATTTGATTTTGGTGGCAGCAAATTCATCAACCTTCCATTTGCAATGTTTTGCACCATGGCTACTTGGGACCAAATTAAAGTATTCAATGACTACTGGGCAGTGTTTGGAATGGAAACAAAACCACTGTTGATGGTACAGAAGATTAGAAAGCATAGCTTAGTTGTAAATGGGACAAGTGAAATTTATTTGTTGTGAATCTCATATGCAATTGGCCATGCAGATGGAAGCTTACTTCACCATAAAGGAGAAGTAGTTCTGTAATACCTTAGGGCTCTGAGCGCTGTCAAATCTATCATATTTATATACCATTGTAACATAATTGTTAAGTAGAAACTCACTACCTAGGGAAATTGCTTTTAAGTTATCTAGTGGTAGTTGTTGACATGGGTTCAAATTATCCATCCAGAATAAATACAAATCAATACTTCCAAGTCCATTTCAATTAAAATGTGCTACAAATTTCATCCATCCATCTAGCTATCTATCTTTATGGATACATCTGTCTGCACTTCTTGACTTATTTTTCAGGCATCACCAACTCACAATCCTATCAACCAGAAGGACAAGGGCAGCAAATGATTGGGGACATCACCACCTGTAAATTCTCCATCAAGGAACACAGCATCCTGACTTGGAAATGTATCGCCATTCTTTCATTTAACTGTGGAGCTACCTACCTAACAGCACTGTGGGTGTGCCTACACCACCCACAAGGGAAACTTAATCGCACGGTTGCAACTGTTTTGCAATATGTATTTTATTTCGAGATGCGTGCCCTGAATTCAGAAGTAGTAAGACTACCACAACTCCAGTGGTTTTTAGAAAACCAGATTAAACATTTATTAACTAAAGAAAAGATTTAAAGCACATAAAATTACAACTGCAATAACTCCTAAACCGCCTGATTAATCTAGCTCCCAGTTACACCTCTGTTAAGGCAAGTTGTAAAAACAAATAGATTTAAACAGGTTCAGGCAAAGCAACATGATACCCTGGATAGGAGAATTCAAAGTGAGTTTTCTCAGCTTCAGTTCCTGTAGAATGAAACTTGATACACAGAGGCTGGAGGCTTTTCAGACTTGTGTTAGATCCTAGAATTCCTTCTCCTCTGACACATAGGTTCAGCTCCTTTATAATGTTTCTCCTTTTTTTAATGAAAATTCCATTGCTCCAATATGTCTTTGGAACTTTACATTTCTCTTAATATAAATCTTTTCATAGTGTCCATATTACCAGTAAGCTGTGGGAAAAATAAACACACTGTTTGGCTTAGCTTCTTCTATTAGGTGTAACATCCTACCATCTCTTTGAAATTCAAACTACCCTAATTTATCTATAAATGCAAATTTTCTTTGCATTCTAAAACTTCAGCTATGCTTATGTATTTATCATTTCAAACCTAGTTTCTTATTGATGACTCAAAGCCTTCCCACACATACACACACACACACACTCACACACACACACACACAGAGAAGCTATCCAAACCCCACTATTAATGCACTTTTACAAAAAAATCACAATAATATTATGAGAATTATTATATTTTCATGACATATCCACATCTTGTGAATTAATAAATAAAAATTCTGAAGTCACATTTTCAGTGACAGACTCCTAAGGGGCGATTTTAATTTGAGGCACACAACTAGTGGATAATGGTTGGAGCAATTGTTGCTGCTTTGTGGCTTGAATCATTTTGTTTATGGAGGGTAGTTTCATCTGTGTACAATCCACTTCTTAAGAGATAATATGATAATACTTGCTGTAGCTCCAGCATGTCCTCTTTGCTGAGACTGCTGCTGCTCCTCTTTCTCTTCCTCCTTTGCCCACTATTGCATTTCTAAAATCATTCCTAATCCAACTTTCCTCACTTACCCATCCTGAATGCAAAGAACTCCACCAAGAATTCTAATCAGTACTGAAATTGCAAATCTTTCCAAAGCACTCAATGACCAAATTTACCAGTCATACCTACCATTTTTGTCTGAAGCTACTTTAAACCAACCTCCTAATTGCCAATTGTAATTATTGCCCACAGAGATTGCTGGGAAGTCTCATCCCTTGGTGCATCAGGATCCAAAGTGTGTAATAGGGCACCAATTAGAATGAGATCATTAGATTATTCCTATATTCAGGAACTCTTTCAGACTATCTGTTAAGGGCAGAAAATGGGTGACTACGGATCCAAAATGGTGGATAGAGCAACTAAATCATCCAGTTCTAGAATCCAGTGCTTGGCATAGGATGCTTCATAGGAGTCCAGGCACATTCTCAAGTAATTCAGAAAGCTCATTAAAGGCCTTGACAGACCTTTTGTGAAATTGTTCTGTCTTACTCTGCAACAGTGTAAGGACAGAGTGTAGGAGTGATAAGATCCACTGGTAGCCTCCACAACCAAGATGGCAATAATGTGATCTACCCTGGGAGTTATCAGAGTTGTTACCAATGCTCCATCACACTCTCAGCCACCAGCTTATTGGCAGGCTTCCCACTGCTCTTAGAATTTCCTGGTGTATTGTCATCAGCATCCTTCAGACGCTTAGGCTCTCAAAGCCATCAAATGAATTCCTCAATGCAGAGCTATATGTAATCTCACGCTCCAGTGAACTGGCATCTATGACACCTTATTCTTTGCCTTAGCAAAGCAGACATGGTGATTCACCATGTGAAGACCTTTCTGCTGACCTACCTTGTAAAGCATGTGTGGTCTAATCATTGAGCTGATGTTTGCTGGATCAAATATCACCAAATATTTAGGCAAGATGCTCTCCATTTCCTGCACTGACGGAGGGACCATGACATTTTCTGCACTTGAAATGAAAGAAAGGGACAGGGTTAGCATTTAATGTGATGGGAGACCAGAAAGGAGCTCCAGTTTGCCATGGAGTATGATGAAAAGAAATGAGAAGGGTAAAAAAGGTAAGCCATACAGAGATCCTCCATTACATCTTCTCCAGGTTTTCCACTCACCATGGGTGAAACTTGCCCCCTGCCCATGATGTCCAGCATGTCCTCCTCAAGTGGGGTGAAGATGTACAATTGGCCTTTGGCTTCTCCGATCATCACTTGCCAGTTCCTGCAACAGAAATGGAATTTGTTTGTAACAGCTTTGTGAATTGTTTGGAGAATTCCCCTGTCATGGCCAATAATGCATATGTTATGTGTAAGCAGTGAGCTGTGAGGGAGTCAGGATTTCAATGGAGATAAGAATAGCAGATGCAGATTGTGTGAGTAGGAAGTGGTGTGGTGCAGTGATTGTCGGAGGTGAAGGAAAACTAGGTATGGACATTTTGTGAATAGTGGGTCAACAGGTGCTGGAGGTGTGTGGACAGAGTAGTTGAGTAAGTTCTGGATATTCAAAACTCATGGCATATCACTTGTTCACCTGAACTTGCTCATCAATTTGCGCATTAATAACAGTGTGCGCCATGAGATGTTCATTATTTTTCTAGAAAGCTTTGGCCCATTAAGTCTTTGCAAAATAACAATACTCACAAGAAATAGGTTAAAAATGAAGAATTAGGGGTCATAAAGCTATATAAATAGTAATCTACACAGTCTCCTTGAAAAAAGAAACCTGCAATAAAAAGTGACTTCTGTGTCCACAGGGCATAAAAAGAATATCACAGCCAATTGTTTTGGCACAGCCGATGGTAAATTCTGAGCTGCTCAAATCCCAAAGGGAAACTTGAAACAATTGTCATAACTTGTTTTGCAATTTGTATAAATTTTGAGATGGGTGCCTTGAATTCGGTAGTAAGAAGTCCACCAAGTCTTATGGGTTCCTTACCAAACTAAATTAAAGCTTTATTAACAGGACAAATTATTTTAAATACATACATAGATCTAAAAATTACTACAATAATAACTTCTAAATCCCCCTAACTAATCTAACTCTCGGTTACACTTTCTTTAAGGCAACAGCAAGACACACGGGCCAGAATTTCACGTTCAGCATGTGGATGCGCGCCCACCACACACGAGTGTAATGTGACGTGTGATGATATCAGCTGTGTGTCCCAATGCCATCACGCATTTGTGCGATATTTCATTCGGCGGGCATGTGCCAGAGTGGCTGCGCGCTCGCTAATAATTGAATGGCCTATTAAGGCCATTAACAAGCTCATTAAAATCAAGTTTATGCTGCCCGCCCAACTTTATGGTTGGGGGCGGTGGGGGGCAGTGGGGGGTGGTGGGGGTGGTGGGGGGTGGTGGGGGTGGTGGTGGGGAGGTGTAGGCGAAAAAGCCAAGCGGCCTTTACATTTTTTAGGAAACCTCATCCACGAGCGGGATGAGGTTCCCTAAAGAAAATAAACATTAACTGAAAACTTTTATTTTTGGATTAAAAACATGTCCCAGCTTATGTGACAGAGTCACACGAGGGGACATGCTTTTTAAGATTTTTAATGCCTTCATTGATTTTGCTTCAACATCTTTCACGCGCATGCACGAACTGCGCACCAAGCCCACTCTCCCTCCATACCCCCCCCCCACCGACCCCCAACCATCCCACCCGCACAGGTAGTGCTCAGCGCTGCCGCTCCCGATCCACGCAGGGTGGGTCTTAATTGGCCCACCCGTGTGAAATCCCATCGCGGTGCCAATCGCGGGCGGCAGTTGGCTGCCCGACAGCTCCTGCCCGGTCCCACCAAGCCTGCCCGACAAGGGAAAAAACCTGGCCATAGGTTTTAAAAGACCCCAGGCAAAGAAACATGATACTGAACAACCCAATTCACAGTGAGTTCCCTTTAACTTCAGTTCTTTCAGGACAGCAGTTTGAGGCTTAGATGCTGAAGGTTTTTCACACCTGTTAGATCTTAAAATTCCTGCTTTTACACACAGCCTGCTCTCCTTTATACGTATTTTCTCCCCTGAACACAAATTGCCAATGTTTCACAATGGCCAGAATTTTCCCATTGGCGTGTGGGGGGCGGTGGGGGGTGGGTGGGCCTCGCAGGCTTACGCGTAAAATGACGTGTGGTGATGTCAGGCAAGCGTCCTGATGTCACCGCACGCCATTGTGATATTTAGGCGGGCGGGCACGCGATGGTCTCCGATGCACGCCTGCCATTAATTAATCACTTAGTTGAGGCCCTTGAGGCAGCAATTGTCCGCAATTTTTTGGGGCCCATGCTATCCTCAGGATGTTACACAGGCACAACGGGCAGGAGGGTAGGAGACATTTGTATAAACCTCATCCACGGGCGGGGTAGGAGGGGTGAGAGGGGTCGCAAATGTTATTTGTCAGATATTTAATTGTGAAAATTATTGATACTTACCTGTGTGAGCAGGAATACTTCAAAACTCACACCAGCTGCTTGGACAGGAGTAATAGCCTTCAGGTGAGCACTCTACAGTAAAGATCATGTTTGGGGCCTACAGGTTTCAGGAAGCCTTCCCTTAGCCTGGGAATGGGAGTTGTGCTCTCCACTGGAGGCACCTCCTCTGAGGAGGAAGAGAGGGCCAGATGGGGGAGGAGGCAAGGAGTCCACATTCAGCCTGCAGGGGAACTACCTTTGGGAGGAGAGGCGCAGGAACAAGGGACACAGGGCCAACAGCAAGTCCAAGACAGAAGGGGCCACAGAAGACACCACTATCCTGCTGCCAGGGTATACAGGCAGAGAAACAGCTACCTCAGTATGTCTGAGGTGCAATGCCGAAGGGAGATAGTGACCTCCATCAGTCAGGTGATTAGGCCTGAGATCTGCGCAATCTATATGGGTAGGCACACCATGCCACTGGCGCTAACATTCACAGCTACCCTCAACTTCTCTGCCTCTGGCTCTTTCCAGGGGTCAATGGGTGATCTTTGCGGAGTCACCCAATCAGCTGTCCACACTTGTGTCAAGCAGGTGACAGACGCTCTGTTCAGGCATGCATTGATCTTCATCCACTTCCACTGGGACGAGGCCAGCCAGACAGAGCGAGCCAGAGGCTTCGCGGCCATTGCTGGCTTCCCCCATGTCCAGGGTGCTATAGACTGTACACATGTGGCCATCAAGGCGCCAGCAGGTGAGCCCGGTGCCTTTGTCAACAGGAAGGGCTTCCACTCCATGAACGTGCAGATAGTGTGTGATCATAAGATGCAGAATCTGCAGATCTATGCAAGGTATTTAGGCAGCTTCCACAATGTTTAAATACTCTCCCAGGTACCGGGACTCTTCAGTGCTCCAGCTCGGCTGGATGGATGGCTGCTGGGTGACAAGGGCTATCCCCTCAGAAGGTGGATCATGACATCTCTTCACCATCCAAGAACAGAAGCTGAGCAGCGGTACAATAGGAGCCACAGCTCCACAAGGGCTGTGGTGGAGAGAACCATCAGTCTACTCAAGATGCGCTTTCGATGCCTGGACTGTTCAGGGGGCACACTCCAATACCACCCAGATTGTGTGTCGCTGATAGTGTTTGCATGCTGTGCTCTCCACAATCTGGCACTGGAAAGGGGTGATGCAGCAGACGACGGAGATGTAGACACAATTGATCTGACTGCACACGATGAGTCCAGCAGTGAGTCCGAGGATGAGCACGCAGAGGAGAACACTGAGGCAGCAGTCACTGACCTGGGCTTACCCCAGGGAGGCAGGGACACTGACTTTAATTCAAAGAACTTTCAGCCACGACACCACAGATGGACCTTCAACACACGCCAGGGCTCAGGCTCCATACTCGATACCTGAGTGCTAAATCTGCCTGGATAGTAACATTAACTAAGGCCCTTGTCAATAAAGCTCAATGTCAAAAAACTGACTCATAACATCATGGGTTCCCATCCACCTGCAGCAGTAAGGAATCACCTGGAGACAGGGCAACATATCAAAATTTATCGAGAGAACAAATGTAGCTTCATAAACCAAAAAAAAAGGTCATCACACCAAGTCTTCAATAAACTCCTATGGACCTACATAAAAGCATCAGTGAGAAACCCGTGGTGTGCCTAGGGTGCCTTAAATTCACGCTTACTGGTGGTAGGTCTAGGTGCTGTCCTCTCGCTGGCGCTGGTATCTGAGCCAGCCTGCTCACTCTGCTGTCCTGTTGGCCTTGATGACCTTGGCGGACGTCCTCTGGCCCGTGGAGCCTTCGATGGCCCCGACTGGGAGGGAGCGGCCACTTCCACAGCTGGCTTCTCCCCAGTCGTCGCAGCCTCACCGGGTGCCACGGTCGCTGGCAGAGCGGCAGCCCTCATCCAGAACGCCCTGAGAGGAATCCGTAGAGATGACAGGCAGCTGCTGCACCAGTGTGAGGTCTCTGCAGACCTCCCTGCTCACCGTAGATGGATGGGCACCGAGCTGGGACACCTGGTGCCCAAAACATCTCCCACATGGCCAAGGACCAGCTGAGGTCCGAGCTGCATGTCCGAGTACAACCACTGGAGTCCCTGATTGTTCTCCTGGAGGAGCCTCTCCACGAGAGTCACCACTCTCTCCATGGAGGAAGCCTGGAGCTCAGTCATGAGGCTCATTGCATCAGTGATGCTCCATATGGGCCCCCCAAGCATTGGCACCATGCCACATATAGCCTCATGTATCTCTGCCAGATTCCCCTGCACACCCTGCTGCACTTCCAGTGTTTGCTGCTCATGGGCGACTCCAGAGGCACATCATCAGCCACCAACAGAGCAAGTAAACTGGTCCACAGCAATCCTCCGACTGCTGGCACTCTCTCTGCCCACACCTCAAGCCAGTGTGAAGTGACCTCACCGCCGTGCCCCGGAACACTAGCCGAAGATCTAATTTCCAGCGAGGCACAAGTACCTGTGCTGGTGCCTGCCTGACTGAGATGGTGTGATGCTGGTGAGTTGATTTCCTCTGGGCCCTTAGGTATGAGAGGTGGGCCCTCTGCCTCCTCCTCCTGGCCCTGCTCTGGTGATGCTGAAAGGAAGAACAAGGATTAGTTACAGTGCAGATAATGTCAATTTGCATACCGGTCCCCTGGATGCGCTCATCCTTCTATAATCAATGGTTAACCCATGTTGCAAACTTCAATCACTGAGCATTCAGCAGTGCCATGGCTGCTGGGACACACATGGTGACCTGAGTGCTGGGCAAACGTACCTCCCTGTGGCAACCCAGCCTCACCGCCACTGGTGGACCTGGGGGCATGGCGCCTCTCCAGATCCATGGCCTGCTGCTCAAAAGGTGTCAGGATGGCCAATTAGGCCTGGCCTCCACCAGTCCGCATACGCTCGGTGCAATTGCGCCCAGTCTTCTCCTGAAAAGGAGAGAGGAACATTGATTAGTCCAGCCTGTACCTGGATTCCCATCGCATCCCTGCCAACCCAACCAGAGTGGGACATTGTACGTGGAGCACAAAGACCAGCAGATGAATCGGTGCCCCGCCACCTGGGATCTCCCCTCCCAGCATGTTAGCACCCTGACTTTGACATGCTTCCCAGTTCCAGCACTCTGCCTAGGCGCAGATCCTTGAGTTTCACCCACATCCTATACGCTGGGTGTCAGTGTCACACATACTGCGGGTGCAGAACTCATCCTAGCTCAACCCGCTGAGGGTGAACTAGGCATGGGTGATATTTTCAGGCTTACCAAGTGAGGGATACATGCTGTGAAGGATTCAATGTCGTTACTGTGCTCAGAGTTGCTCGGGGGGGGCGGAATGTGGGGAAAGGGTGATGGCTGCATTGTGACCTCAGACAACAAGGTACTCACCCTTCCTGAGCGCAGGAGGTCTTGAATCTTTTACGGCTCTGGGCCCATGTGCGTTGCACCATATCATGGGAGCTAATACTCTCGGCCAGCTCCTCCCATGCAAATTTGTTCAGGTGAGGAGGCCTCTGCCTCCCACATCTCAGAAGCAGGACCTCCTGCCGCACTGCCACCTCTTTCAGGAGGGCAGCTAGGCACTCATCTGAGAAACGAGGGAGACACACTGCCCCGCTGCCCTGCCCCCCCCACCCCGGCCTGGCCTGCCCCACTGCCCTACCCTCTGGACTGGCCTGCCCCACTGCCCTACCCTCCGGCCTTGCCTGCCCCACTGCCCTACATTCCGGCCTTGCCTGCTCCACTGCCCTACCCTCCGGCCTTGCCTGCCCCACTGCCCTACCCTCCGGACTGGCCTGCCCGCTGGACTCGCAGGCTGCCAGGCCTTCATTTAAACAGGCCGCCGGGTCGCCATTGGACCCGGTGCTCTGCGCACTCCGGCCGTCACCCACCCACTCCCACCATCCTCGGGAGTCGGGAAATATGCTGGCCGGACCTCAATGGGCCCGCCCGTGCGAAATGGCATTGTGGGCCCGATCCTGGGCGGCAATCGGGTCCACACCCACCCCGTGTCTGCTCCCGCTCGGCCTGCCCGACATGGGGAAAATTCTCCCCTTTTATTTTATCATTATTTGCTTTCGGAAACCTCACCCCGCCCAGTGGAGGAGGTTTCCAAAAAAAAATTGTAAAGGCCGCTTGGCCTTTTCGCCTGTCCCACCAAGCATTAGGTTGGACGGGCAGTGAAAAAGTTAATTTAATTGATTATTTAATGGCCTTAAGAGGCCTCTTAATGATCAGCGGGCACGCTGCTGACTCTAGCGCGTACCCGCCGACTGAACTATTGCGCAGCGGTGCATTGACATCGGCTGACATCAACGCGCATCATTTCCTGCTGCAGCTCGGGTCAGGCACACACCCACCCACCATAGAAAGTTTCTGCTCACTGTTTCTGAACTTCACACGGCTGGGGTGACACATTTCATCCCTCCTTTGAAAATAAGCTAGTCTAGTTTATTTACAAAGGCAAATTTCCTTATGCACTTTATATTCTCAACTTCCCCATGTGTACCTATTTAACACTTTAAACCCATCTTATCTTCTAACACACCAAAGCCTTCAGACCAGCTGCCTTTAATACAATTAAGTCTCACACACACACACACACACACACACACACACACACACACACACACACACACACACACACACACATAGGCACAGATACCACCATTTTAAAATAAGCTCCAATAACATTATTATATCTTGCCGACACAATCATTCACATTCAAAGTGTTGTTCTGAAGTAGGCAAATGTGACAGCATTGTTTTGCCTTTTATATCTTTGACCTTTCCTCAATGAATTAAGTTAGAGCCCATTTGCAAAAGAAATGTTAAGCCTCTCTCATATTTTGCCCTTTATTGTTCAGAGCACCTAAAATACACGCTTGCAAAAACTAAATGAAAACCTAAAATTTCCTAATTATTCCTAGTTTCCACTCCTAATTAAAATGTATTGCTTTCATTATCTTATGGACAGGGTGTTGCCCTTGGTGGGGGGGGTGGGTGGTGGCGCTTGGTGGGGACGGGAGGGGGGTGGTTGGGAAGCCGACTGTCACCCGCAATCGACTCCACACCACAATTTCAGGCAGGTGGGCCATTTAAGGCCCGCCCTGCATAGATCACAAGCGGCAGTGCTGAGCGCTGCCTGTGCGGGTGAGGGGAGGAGGGAAAGCTGGGCCTAGTGCAGGGTTCGCGCATCTTGTGAAAGAGCACTTCAGTCTCCCTGAGGCACGGAGCTGCCTCACGGAGATTGAAGCGCTGTGTAAAAACAAAAATGAAGAGCATAAAAATTTAATAAAACACGTCCCCTTATGTGACTCTGTCACATGAGCTGGGATATGTTTTTAATTCAAAACTAAAGTCTTTATTTAGGAAACCTCATCCTGCTCGTGGATGAGGTTTCCTAAATACGTAAAGGCCGTTTGGTCTTTTAACCTGCCCGCCAACCGCTAGGTTGGGTTGGCAGAGAAAATTTGAATTTAATTAGATTGTTAAAGGCCTTAATGGACGTTTTAATTCTCAGCATGGAGTTGGCTGCGCGCTGGCTGAATGAAATATCGCAAGACTGCACGGTGATGTCGGGAAGCAAGCCTAACATCATCGCATGTCATTTTACGTTAGGGCAAGCACCCGCACTCTGAGTGTAATGTTCTGCCTGAGTTAGTATTCCAATCCAAGCATGGATATATGTAAAATTGGCCCCAGAGCATTGCATAGGCAATGTGCAATACAGTTCTGTTAAACAAGGTACAAGTTCTATGAAGCTAATAGAATATTATTCTATGACCAATTTGAGCACGGTTTACATTGTGGCTGTAACATATGATAAATTACATGAATGGTATATGAGCATTTTGTTCCATTGTGCACTCCTTTTGGCAATACCACAACTGAGTTCAACTAAAAAAGGAGCTACTTGGTGTTTATTGATCTAAGTTAGATCCCTCTCATGATCATTCTGATGTTATATGTGAATATATGACCTTGAATCAAACAGTTGGTATGGTTTTGAAATTAATGAAGCAACTGCTTCATTTTAGATACCAGTTATGATTTTTATACATTAATTAAGATGCAGCAGCTTTCACATTTTTGCTGACCTAAGTATTGGTCTTACTATTAACAATTCATGAATGGATAAAAATTATGCATTGTACTGATGCTCTATATGGTAAATATTTACAAGAAAAATTTACAAGGAACTCTAAAATGAAAGGTCTGAGAACATCACTTTATTTAGCAAATTCTGTTTTTCTTCTAAAGCAAACGAGTCTGTCATGTCCAGTAAAGGCATGTCATATTCATAACTTTAAACATGGACTGTATTCCATGTAGAATTCTCTGAAACTGCCTTTTCTTTTAAAAATTGACATTAAAGGGCTGCTAATATGGCTGCCGGAAGTCAGGATTTCTGCATAGGCTCAGAGTCTCTGTAAAGTTCCTAACTGAATGACCATGGGTGGAGTGCCTCCCTTGAATGGACATACCAAGAAAAAAACCATTTGTGGAATTCACACCTCCTATTTTTTGTGGACTTTCTCCAAACTCAAAATCTTTGGTCTCCTAGACTCATTGTCTATGAGCTTGAAACTTAACAAAGTGAGCTGTGGAGAAACCAGTTCATCATATGTAAGTGTGAATGGTCACTGTCCATTGCCCATTGTGTAAGAATGGTTTTGAACTTCAAATTATTCAGGGTGGACAAAAGAAGTATTGACCTGATTGAAACTGTCATATCCATAGGACATGAAAGAGATCATAAACTGTGTAACTTGAACCTTACTTTCTGATTATTTAAAAATGGACTTTGCTAGACCAAAAACATGGCTGCAACAGGTCACATGATTTCTAAGCTGGCTACTGTTCTGGAAACTTCCAACGGTAATTACAGGACAAAGCTCAACCCTCATGCTTGTGGAATCTCACACCCATCATTTTGTGGACCCATTACAATCAATGAAACAAGGGGGCAGCAGGCTGTCTGTCTCCTGAGCCTGGAATTATAACAAAGAGAGAGCATCAAAACTCATTATACCTGAAGAGGCACCAGTAGCTACCACCTACCAGCTGAGATGAACAAAGATTTTGACCAGAGGCATAGAAACTGATTGTTAACCTGAAACCAACTCATCAATGGGCAACAGCACATGATCTAAGCTCCTTTGGCTTTTAAAATGTTTTAATGTTACATTCCTGGAGTCCCAGGGCAGTCTGCTGTTAACATCTAGCCTGTCAACACCAAAGCATGACTCCAGGCTAACAACAAAGTCTGCCTCAAGTCTAAATCTCCTCAAAGCCTGGTTCTGTGGAGGATTCCTGCATCACTTGCAGAGCAGATCAAATCCCTGTATATCAATCACATTTTGCAGCGTCATCACCAATTTTGAAGGAATTCCACAACTCCTAGTTTCAGCTAGCTGAAACCCACCTGAACTTTAACTCCTACATGTAGGAACCCTCGCTAGATTCTGACATTCTGAACTCTAACATTCACATGAATGAATATCCAGATCTTTTTTTGTTCTAAGCTATTCCTAGCTGTAAAACTCTTTTCTTTCCTATCACCTTCTTGTGTACTTGTGTGGGTATATGTAGTTGTGAAGACCATTCTCCAGGTTTGAATCTGTGAGTAAACAATAACCTTAAAGAGAGTTTGCTGCAAGTCACTTTAAAATTGACTTCACAAGCAGAGGATTTGGTGAAACACGCAATAGGCTATTTCAAAAATTAAAACACCTCTGCTTACGGGCAGACGGTGAGAAAAATAAACGAGTTCCACTTTCCTCTCTCCCCTGTCTGTAACAAAACTATCTTCTGGTGACCAATCTTATTTACTTTAGGCACCGGGGAAACCAGTCAGTCTACAAACAACGCAGCAAGAAACAGCAGCAGCAGCAAAGGCAACTATGTCTTAAGACTGCAACATTATAAGGTCTCCGAACCTGTTCCTTTTCAAGTCCACCAGTACAGAAAACCAACCTCCTCATAATAAAACTACAAGCAATTAACCTTTTGACCTACTGGAAATTCACCTCTTCGAGGGAACCCTGCAACAACTTTGATATATGACTGTGGTTATTGAATTCACCTAGCTACATTTCAAGGGTGGAAAATAACCTCTTCTGCACCAGACCTGCACCGAGATGAGCTAATCGCATGACTTATGAACTATTTCTTTGTTGGGGACTTGTAAAAGTGCATTTTCCTCTTCTACTGTGTTTTCCTCATGTCTGCGGGCTCGTGCGTGTGTCTGTGTGTATGTGCGTGTGTGTGTGTGGGGTGAGTGACGTGGTGTTAGATTTTCAAGGTGAACGTGTGAATAAATAATCCTCTTTATTTAAACCAGTGAAAAACTTGATGCTGATTTATCAAATTGACTGAACACTCATGGGTTAAGAAACACCCACATTTTCCTTTTCTAAAATTACACTGATTATGGCCAGTAAGGGAGGTGAACAGGGGTTTCAGCTCTCTCTCATCCCTGTCCATAACAAGTCCGACTACTAGGTACTTTTCCAGTTGTTTTAAACATTCATTTAGTTAATTTTCTGTTATTTTCGTGTCTGAAGTCAGAGCTAGGTGCTCTCTGTAGCATGACCACTCAGTGAAAATCATTCTGTAAACTGAAGAGGCTACTAAAGGTGTTAACTTTTCTTTATGAGGCAGAAGGAGCTGGAGTGGTGCTTTGGGAACCACAGTGAAAATCTCAGCCTCTCTTGATCAGAACTGTGGATTTGCTAAGAGGTTAATTAGTCTTTCTTTCCTCTTAAAACCCAAGCTTGATATTGCCTAATTACTTACAGATTTATCTAGTTTTCTCTCCTACTCCTTTGTGACATACTCCACTTGAGCCTTGGCTCTTACTACTTTTCTCAATTAGTAAATAATCTAGATTTTTGTATTGAAGCCAGGTTCAGACAACTGGAAACAAACTGGAACAAAGTGAAATCTCAGTCAATTTTTCAAAGAGCAACGAATGTTTTTTAGACTACTCTTCAGTATAAATCCATTGCATTGGAACAAGATAAGCGGACTGCAATTTTTGTTTGCTGAGCATTCAGAAAGAAATTAACCCCGGTCCAGATCCTGAAATAAAATGTTAAGTCTGCCCATTGAAAGTGAAAGGGATGGGTATTTACCAAGCTGTGCATTTGGAGCTGGGGTGGTGGTAGAAAGAATTATAAATGGGAAGCCTGGAAGTATGGGTTTCTTGAATGCCCAGTGATTTCTTTCCCAAAAACTGGCCTGCTTATCAGACTGGCTACATGCTTATTGGGCAGGAAAATCTGCAGAAGAAAGATGCAGCAGAGGAGCAGGTAGGTCTACTGGCAGGGTTAGGGGCATTGGGGGATAAGAGATCATAGGGTGAGGAGGAATATGGTACAACATGGTTTTAAGGTGAGAATATGTTCATGGGGATAGACCCAACTTGAGATGCGAGGTGGGGAGTTCAAAGGTGAGAGTGGGGAGTAGAGCCTAATTGGATGGGAGGGTGAGATGATAGTCACAAGGCTGGGGCCAGGGAGGAGGGTAAGACTGCGAGTGTGTCCAGGGGGAGGCCTGATCATGGGGGTAGATTGTGTTATGGGGTGAAATTGTGGTGGTACAGTGCAGTACCGGAGAAAGATTGTGTGGGTAGAATGTGGCCAAGAGTGGGGGCAAGATCATGAGGGTGGACTGTGTTTGGGAATGAGAGCATATATTCTGATGTGTGTTTGTGGGGTGGGGCGTATTCGGAGAGCAAATGATAATTGCAGGGATAGGGTGTGGTTAATGTGTGGGATAGGCTTTTTGGGGCGACATCATAGTGGTAAAGCATGGCTGGCGGGGTTTGGGGGTGGGGGGCATTGAGATTGTGGTTGCCTGAGTAGACTATGGTCAGTGGGGCCAAATGGTGGTCATGCAGGGTGAGGTTTTGGTGGTAAACTGTAGTCGGGGGATGAAATGATGGTTTCCGGGGTACAAAGTTATTGAGAGACAAGATGGTGTCCATGGGAAAAGATCATGGAAGTGGGAGGGAATCGGATGGATGATGGTTGTGCTTCCAGGATTACCTGCTTTCTGGGAGGTGCTGAATCTTGATGGGGTATTGTTTTATAATTATTTTCATGGAAGGATTCTCAAACTCATTGACCTCATGTCCTATTGTTAGGGCTGTCATATTTTTGCTCAGGAACATTAGATTTCTCTTCTATTAACACACCCTCTTGTTTCCTTGCACATTGTGCCTCATCCTCTGACAAACCATTCCTTGCTTTATCTATTTCACCCCATTATTCTATCTCGGCTAGTGAGTGCAACCGATAGAATGAATGATTCTGCAGGATACTTTATGCTTGCATTGCCTATTGTTGAGAGCCTGGGATCTTATCATTATCACATTCCTCTGCATAATTCTTGATATTTATGGTTAGTTGCAAAGATTGACAAGGACTATCAAATTTCTAAGGTCAATGCTTAACATTCTTGTCTGTGGGGGTCTTATTGGAACTAAATAAGATGAATAAGCAACTTCTGCAATTCTAAGATATGCAGATGTTCAGCAAGCATTGTGGCTGCAGATCCTCAACTTCTCTGAAACAAAAACAGAAAATGCTGGAAAGACTCAGCAGGATGAGGTTTCATGCCGGCCCACCAACCGTAAAATTAAAGACAATTGCGCCGCTGATGAACTTTATTGGCCCCTTAATTGTCGGCTGGCACGCTTCCGACTTTTGTGCACACCTGCCGACCGAAACATTGCGCAAGCGTGGGATCAGGTTGGAATGCTCACCTGACGTATTCTCGCACGATTTCACACCAGGCTGGGGTCGGGGCGATCAGCGTAAAATTCTGCCCCAAGATAAATATAACCTGCTCTCTGGTTGATTCCAGAATCTGCTACTCTAACAAACTATCTCAAAAGCATTCAATGAACTCCTCATCCAGGATACTACTGCCATTTAAAATCACCCATGCAGTCCCTTTATCACAAGTGCCCACTATTTCTTCTTGCATACTTTGTTCTGTTTTGTGGTTACTGTTACATAGAAACATAGAAAATGGAAGCAGGAGTAGGCTATTCAGCTCCGCCATTCAATATGATCAAGGCTGATCCTCTATCTCAACACTATGTTCCCACTTTCTCTCCATACCCTTTGAAGCCTTTAGAGTCTAGAAATCTATCTATCTCCTTCATAAATATATTCAGTGAGGTAGAGAATTCCACAGTTTCACCACCCTATGAGTGAGGAGGTTCCTCCTCATCTTAGTCCTAAATGGCCTACCCCGTATCCTGAGATTGTGACCCCTTGTTCTAGACTGCAGCCCCCCCCACCCCCCCCGCCCCCAGCCAGAGAAAACATCATCCCTGCATCCAGGATGTCCAGCCTTGTCAGAATTTTATTCGTTTCAATGAGATCCTGTCTCATTCTTCAAAACTCCAGTGAATGTGGCCAAGTCAGCCTAATGTCCCCTCATACGACAATTCTGCCAGCCCAGGAATCAGTCTGGGATTCATTGCACTCCATCCATGGAAAGTAGATCCTTTCATAGGTAAGAAGACCAAAACTACACACAATACTCCAGGTGTTGTCTCACCAAGGCCCTGCACAGCTGCAATAGGACATCCTTGCTTCTGTACTCAAGCCCTCTTGCAATGAAGGCCAGCAAACCATTTGCCTTCTTAACTGCTTGCCCCACCTGCATGCTTGCTTTCAGTGATTGGTGTACAATGACACCCAGGTCCCTTTGTACATCAACATTTCCCAATCTATCACCATTTAAATAATACTCTGCCATTCTGTTTTCCCTACCAAAGTGGATAACTTCACTTATCCATGTTATACTGCATCTGCCATGCTTTGCCCACTCACTCAACTTGTCTAAATCGCCTTGAAGCCCCTTAACATCCTCCTCACTACTCACATTTCCACCTAGTTTTGTGCCATCAGCAAACTTGGAAATATTACATTTGGTTCCTTCATTGAAATCATTGATATATATTGTGAATAGCTGGGGCCCAGGCACTGATCCCTATGGTGCCCCACTAGTGACTGCCTGCCATTCCAGAAAAGATCCATTTATTCCTACTTGGTTTCTTGTCTGCCAACCAATGCTCAATCCATGCCAATACATTACCCCCAGTCCCATGTGTTTTAATTTTGCACACTAACTTCTTATGTGGAACTTTATCAAAAGCTTTCTGAAAATCCAAATACACCACATCCACTGGTTCTCCCTTGTCTATTCTGTTAGCTATGTTCTCAAAAAACTCCAATAGGCTTTTCAAATATGATTTCCCTTTCATAAATCCATGTTGAATTTGTCTAATCCAATCGATATTTTCCTAAGCATCCAGTTATCACATCCATTATAATAGAGTCTAGCATTTTCCCTACCAGTAATGTTAGGCTAACTAATTGGTAATTCCCTGTTTTTCCCCTCCCTCCTTTTTAAAATAGTGGGGTTACATGTTCCAGCCTCCAATTTGCCGGGACTGTTCCAGAACCTGCAGAATTTTGGAAGGTGACAACCAATACAACCATTATTTCAATGGTCACTTCCTTTAGCACCTTGGGATGTAGATTATCAGGTTCATGGGGATTTATCAGCTTTCAGTCCCATTAATTTCTCCAGCACTATTTTTTTATTAATGCTAATTTCCTTCAATTTCTCCTTCTCACTAGATTCCCATTTCCTTAGCATTTCTGGGAATCTATTTGTGTCTTCCTCCGTGAATACAGGGCCAAAGTAGTCATTTAGTTGCCCTGTCATTTTTTGTTCGCTATTATAAATTCTCCTGTTTTGGACTGTAAGGGACCTACATTTGTCTTCACAAATCTTTTTCTTCTTATATACTTATGGAAACTTTTACAGTCCTCTTTTATGTTCCTCACAAGTTTACTCTTATACTCTATTTTTCCCATCTTAGTCAATCCCTTAGTGCTCCTTTGTTGAATTCTAAACTACTTCCAATCCTCAGGCTTGCTATTTTTTCTAGCAGCTTTATGTGACTCCTCTTTGGATCTAATACTATCCTTAATTTATTTTGTTAGCCATAGTTGGGCCACTTTTCCTGTTGTGACTTGCAATGAGCAAGTTATTGCTAAGCAATTGTCAAATGATAGCACTGTTGATGACCCCTTCCACTTCTTCACTGATCATTGAGACTAGACTGATGGGTCGGTAATTGGCGTGGTTATATTTGTCCTGCTTTTTGTGTGCAGGACATACCCTGGCAATTTCCCACGTAGCCAGGTAGATGCCAATGTTGTAGCTGTACTGGAGAAGATTTGCTAGGGCCACAGGAAGTTCTGGAGCACAAATCTTCAGTACCATTGCCGGAATATTGTCAGGGCCCATAGCCTTTGCAGTATCCAGTGCCTTCAGCCATTCCTTGATATCATGTGGAGTGAATCGAATTGACTAAAGACTGGCATCTGTAATACTGGGTCCTCTGGAAGAGGTCAAGATGGATCATCCACTTGGTACATCTGACTGAAAGTTGTAGCAAATGCTTCAGCTTTATCTTTTGCATTGATATGCAGTGCAGCTGAGCCACTCATGGTGTCAAGGACTCCACTCTCGCTGCGTTCCCCTGAGAAACCATCTCCCCAGCAGTGTCCAAAACTGAAAATATGTTAGAGAAGGAGATAGACCTAGGGGACATCTGCACTACCTGCCTAGTGCCTTTACTCTGTTTGGCGGTCACCCATTCCCTTTGTGCCTGTGTACTCTTTACCTCCGGTATGACCACTTCATTGTACGTGTTACCGACAAAGATCTCAGCCTTGCAGATGCTCCACAGTGACTCTAGCCACTGCTCCTGATCTGAAACACAGATTTTAAGTAGCTGCAGCTGGAGACACTTGGTCATCATGGATACTGGAAGTGTCCCTGACTTCCCACATTGTATAAGAAGAGCATTCTACAACGGAAATGCCCTGCCAATGACTTGCCCTTTAATGACTCCCTTTACTTTTCCATCCTCTAGTTTAGAGAATATGAAGGACAGTCAGAATACTCACCAAATACCTACTTACTGCTCTTCTTCCTGAGGAAAGGTAGAAAATGAAAGGATCACCTCCTTCCCTTTTCACTGAACTCCCTCACTCACCAAACTCAAATGCAAGGGCCTGTAGATCACTCCCACTGGTGACTTCATTTCCCTAGTATTCCTCATCTCCACCCAAACCAATTCTGTAGCCTGATTTCCTGAACCAAGGTCATCTTTAAATATTGCACCAGTGCCATCTTTGCTCAATAGCGCATCTACCTTTGCTTAACTTCCTATTCTTCTTGAATGTCATATGCCTCTCAATATTCTGGACCTAATCCTTATCATCCTGCAACCATATCTCCATCATAGCTATCAGATAATATTTATTTACTTCAATGTGCACTATCTATTCAATTACTTTGTTAAGAATGCTACGCACATTCAGATACAGAGACTTTAGTTTTGTCTTTTTATTATCTTTGTAACATCTAGTCTTGACTATTGATGTATTCTTAGGTTTTATCTCTCTGGCCCTTTCTGCTATTCTGACCCTCATTCCCATATTACTATTTTGGACTCTTGTCTTCAATCTACCCGTTGATTTGCCACATCTACACAAGCTCAATTACTCACACCGCCTTTTTTTAGTTTAAAACCCTCTCTACTTCCCTAGTCATGTGATTTGCAAGAACACTCGTCCCAGCATGGTTGAGGTGTAGATCATCCCAACTGCATAGCTCCCACTTTTCCTAGTGCTGGTGCCAGTGCCCCATGAGCCAGAGCCCACTTCTCCCACACCAGTCTTTGAGCCATACATTCACCTCTCTATTATTTTCCCTATGCCAATTTGCATGTGGCTCAGGTAATAACCCAGAGATTATTACCTTTGAGTCTCTGCTTCTTAATTTGGTACCTACATTCTCATACTGACAATGCATAAACTCTTTCCTTGTCCTGCCCATGTCATGGGTATCTACATGGACTATGACAACTGGATCCTCCTCCTCCCACTGCAAGTTCCTCTCCAGTCCTGAGCAGATGTCCCGAACCCTGGCATCAGACGGGCAACACAGCTTTCTGGACTGTCGTTCTTTGCTGCAGAAAACAGTGTGAATCCTCTTCACTATACTGTCCCTTAGGACCACTACACCCCTGTTTGCTCCTCCTGCTTGAGTGGCTTCTTATACCAAGATGCCATGGCCACCCTTCTCGTCCATCTTGCAGACCTTACTTTTGTCCGCACAAGTTGTGAGCACCTCAAACCTGTTTGTCAACTGGGAAATCTGAGGCTCCTCCACTACTGTCTGCTCATTTCCTTTACCTGCCTCACTCGGTCACATCATCCTGTCCCTCTCTGCTGACCAAAACAGACAACCCTATTCTAAGAGGCGTGACCGTCAGGTATTTCTTCACCTCCCTTATGTTGCACAGTGTCTGCAATTTGGCTTCCAGATCAATAATCCTAATCTGGAATTCCCCTAGCTGCTTACACTTCCTGCAGACATATTGTCATGGATTGCCTTGGTGTTCAAAAGCACCCACATTCCACAACTGCAAAGTAACACCTGTTCCATCATTCTAACTTATGTTATTTAGTTAATTTACTTTAATTACTCACTTAACTTACATAGAATAATTCCTATGTATACCACACCTCTTTCCCCCATGCACTTAATTCCCATGTGACCCTAATTTGCTACTCACTCAGTCTCCATCTTACTCTTGTGTACTCCTGTGTCCTCACCTGCCCCTTACTTTTGACAATTGAATGTTTTTATTTATAAAGTACCCTTAACATAGTAAAACCTTCCCATGCACTTTGCAGGAGTGATATCAAACTAAATTTGACAAGACAGAAATGTATAGCAACCTTGACTTGTAGCAGCACTCCCACATTCCTCTCACCATAATTCTCATCCCATGAAATGAAACATTGGCATCACAGCAACTAGAATAAAATCCCACTGTCCAGCAACAACAATACTGTGCCCATCACAGCACTTACAACCTATGACCAAATGAATGCAGGTCTACTGCAACATCTGTGTGCTCAGTACTTTATTATTACGCAATCACAGAAAAATCACTGAACTTAAAGTCTGCTCCCATAGGCCTTTCCCTTCCTGTCATTCTGCACGCGTGTGTCCTATTCTTCGATTGAATCCGTTGCTTCTCCTCAATGCAATTTTTCTGGCAGGAGCCTGAGATGTGAGAGCTGAGTGCCACTGAGAGGTTCCAGTGGTGCAAGAGGTTCCATGACACAGGTCGCATGGCTGCTTGGTGATCTTGTTTGAAGGTGATGGCTTTCCGCTGGTATGGCAGCAATTTTGTCCAGGATCATTTCAGGCCCCACTGAGGTGATCAGACCTTTGCGGTTGGTTTTCATGTCACTGTGTGATCACCAGTTTGTGAGAAGGCAGACCCGGGAATGACATTCAGAAGACCTGCTCCACCCCCCTGCCTCATCAGGCAAAAATTTATCAGTTATCCTTACCAATGAGGACATCAACCTGGAACTCAAGTCCTATATAATAGCCTTCAGAGCTGTCATAAGGCTTTTGAGAGACTGCATAGCTGATGCTCCTGAAGCTGCATCATTGTTATTTCCTGCCTAGGTAAGCCATACATGCGTTTGGTGGACTCCTTCATACTTGATACTAGTATGGGATGCTCTTGGACATGTCTTCCAATGACTGAAACAGTTTCTTGTGCTCCAAAAGCATTCATTTTTGAAAACTGTGGGGGCAAACTTGGATAGCCCCAGAAAATGGCAAAGGGCTTTTGCCACACAATTAACCCAGGCCAGTACAAAGTAATACAGACAGCAAGCAAATCTCATGCAGCCTGTTAATTACAATGAGAATGGCTTGCAGCCCAGTGCTCAACATGCTGCTGAGTGGAATGTATGCCTCAGCAGGGAGCCTAAGTTTGAGCATTACTTAAAGCCAGTCTGCATCTTTTAAAGGTGAAGTGTATTCTGACTGTTGTAGGGGCTGGGGGTGGTGAAAGAGTTGTTTATGAGCAGAAAGAACCTTAAAAATGCCAGACCAGAGAATGTGCCCCATGTTCTGCAATGTGGCACTGGAGGCCTTGGAGCAGGATGTGCAGAGGAGGAGAGAAATCCTCTTCCCTCAGAGGGAAGGAGTTCCTCAAGGCAGATATCAAGTAGGCCTTGGGAGCAAGCAGTCGTCACAGTATATGCAAGTAGTCCAGCCATGAGGAAGTGCTGAAAGAAGTTGTCAGGGTCAATGAATTCATCTTCACATGCCATTTCCTTACAAATGAAGCAATAGCCTCATACCTTGCTCAATAATCCTCATCCCTTTTACTGGCCTACCAACTCTACCAATCACAATTCATAACTCATATTCATAGACTCATTTCATCCTTACACAATCAGGGGAGGTGATGGTATAGTGGTATTGTCACTGGACTAGTAATCCAGAGACCCAGGGTAATGTTCTGGGGACCTGGGGTCAAATCCCGCAATGTCAGATAAAAATCTGGAACTAAAACTCCAATGGTGACCATGAAAACATTGTCAATTGTTGTAAAAACCCACCTGGTTCACAAATGTCCATTAGGAAAGGAAACCTGTCGTCTTTACCTGGTCTGGCCTACATGTGACTCCAGACCCCACAGCAATGTGGTTTACTCTTAAATGCCCCCTGAAATGGCCTAGCAAGCCACTCAGTTGTAACAAACTGCTACAAAGACACAAAAAAAAAGGAATGAAACCAGACAGACCACCCGGCATCGGCCTAGGCACCAGAAACAACAATGGCAATCTCAGCCCTGTCGACCCTGCAAAGTCCTCCTTATTAACATCTGGGGGCTAGTGCAAAAATTGGGAGAGCTGTCTCACAGACTAGTCAAGCAACAGCCTGACATAGTCATCCTCATGGAATCATGCCTCACAGATAACGTCTCAGGCTCCACCACCACCATCCCTGGGTATGTCCTGTCCGACCAGCAGAACAGAGGTGACGACACAGTGGTATACATTCATAAGGGAGTTTCCCTGGCAATCCTCAACATCAACTCCAGACCCAGTGAAGTCTCACGGCATCAGGTCAAACATGGGCAAGGAAGACTCCTGCTAATTACCACGTACCACCCTCCCTCAGCTGACGAATCAGTGCTCTATGTTGAACATCACTTGGAGGAAGCACTGAGGAGGGCAAGGGTGCAGAATGTGCTCTGGGTGGGGGACTTCAATGTCCATCACCAAGAATGGCTCAGTAGCATCATTACTGATGAGCTGGCTGAGTCTTAAATGACATAGCTGTTAGACTGGTTCTGTGGCAGGTGGTGAGGGAACCAACAAGAGGGGAAAAACATACTTGACCTCATCCTCACCAACCTGCCTGCTGCAGATGCATCTGTCCATGACAGTATCAGTAGGAGTAAAAGCTATGCAGTTGTTGTGGAGACAAAGTCCTACCTTCACATTGAGGATACCCTCCATCGTGTTGTGTGGCACTACCACTGTGCTAAATGGGATAGATTTCTAATAGACCTAGCAACTCAAGACTGGCCATCTATGAGGCGCTGTGGGCCATCAACAGCAGCAGATTTGTACTCAAACACAATCATGGCCTGGCATACACCCCACTATATCATTATCATCAAGCCAGGGGATCAACCCTGGTTCAATGAAGAGTGGAGGAGGGCATACCAGGAGCAGCACCAGGCACACCTAAAAAAATTGAGGTATCAACCTGGTGAAGCTATAACACAGGACTACTTGCGTACTAAACAGCATTAGCAGCAAATGATAAACAGAGCTAAACGATCCCACAACCAACAGGTCAGGTCCAAACTCAGCAGTCCTGCCACATCCAGTCGTGAATGGTGGTGGGCAACTCACTGGAGGAGGTGGCTCCACAAATACCCCCATGCTCAATGATGGAGGAGTCCATTAGTCCAAAAGATAAAGTTGAAGCATTCATCTACTTAGCCAGAAGTGCCGAGTAGGTGATCCATCTTGACCTCCTCTGGAGGTCCCCAGCATCAAAAATACCAATCTTCAGCCAATTCGATTCACTCTATATGATATCAAGAAATGGCTGAAGGCACTAGATACTGCAAAGGCCATGGGGCTGACAAAATTCCAGCAATAGTATTGAAGACTTGTGCTCCAGAACTTGCTGCACCCCTAACCAAGCTGTTCCAGTATAGCTACAACACTGGCATCTACCCGGCTATTTGGAAAATTGCCCAGGTATGTCCTGTACACAAAAAGCAGGACAAATCCAATCCGGCCAATTACCAGCTAATCAGTCTACTCTCGATCATCAGTAAGGTAATGGAAGGTGTCATCAACAGTGCTATCAAGTGGCACTTGCTTAGCAATAGCCTGCTCACTGATGCCCAGTTTGGGTTCTGCCAGGGCCAGTCAGTTCCTGACCTCATTGCAGTCCTGGTTCAAAAGTGGAAAAAAGCGCAGTGCTCATGAGGTGAGGTGAGAGTGGCTGCCCTTGACATCAAGGCAGCTTTTGACAGAGTGTGGCATCAAGGAGCCCTAGCCAAACTGGAGTCATAGAGAATCAATGGGAAAACTCTACATTGGTTGGAGTCATATCTAGCACAAAGGAAGATGGTTGTGGTTGTTGGAGGTCAGTCATCTAAGCTCCAGGGCATCACTGCAGGAGTTCCTCAGGGTAGTGTCCTAGATCCAACCATCTTCAGCTTCTTCATCAATGACCTTTCTTCCATCATAAGGTCAGAAGTGGGGACGTTCGCTAACGATTGCACAATGTTCTGCATCATTCGCGACTCCTCAGATACAGAAGCAGAGCATGTCCACATGCACCAAGACATGGACAATATTCAGGTTTGGGCTGACAACTGGCAAGTAACATTTGCACCACACAAGTGTCAGGCAATGACCATCTCCAACAAGAGAATCCAACCATCACCCCTAGATGTTCAATTTCATTACCATTACTGAATACCCCAATATGAACTTCCTGGGGGTTACCATTGACCAAAAACTGAACAGGACTAGCCACCTAAATACTGTGGCTACAAAAGCTGGTCAGAGGCTAGGAATCGTGCAACGAGTAACTCACACGTGACTCCCCAAAACCTGTCCACCATTTACAAAGCACAAGTCAGGATTGTGATGGAATACTCCTTGCCTGAATTAATGCAGCTCCAACAACACTGAAGAAGCTGGACACTATCCAGGACAAAGCAGTCTGCTTGACTTGCACCACATTCACAAACATTCACTCCCTCCACCACCAATGCACATTAGCAGCAGTGTGTACCATCTACAAGATGCATTGTAGGAATTCACCAAGGCTCCTTCGACAGCGCCTTTCAAACCCACGACCACTACTACCCAGAAGGACAAGGGCAGCAGATAGATGGGAACACCGCCAGCTGCAAGTTCCCCTCCAAGTCACTCACCATCCTGAGTTGAAAATATATCGCCGTTCCTTCACTGTCTCTGGGTCAAAACCCTGGAACTCCCTTCTTAAAAGCACCTTAGGTGTACCTACATGGACGGCAGCGGTTCAAGAGGGCAGCTCACCACCACCTTCTCAAGGGCAACTAGGGATGGGCAATAAATGTTGGCCTAGCCAGTGAAGCCCACATCCTGTGAATGAATAAATAAAAAGAAAGCTCAGCATTGCTGGAAGCCACATACATCTCACATCTTGCTTACATGTACAATTTATTTCATTGTGGCAGGCACATCACCTAAAGACATTATACCACACTCATTGTCACACTTTCCTCTCTTGTCGTTTAAGATAGCTCATAGTTGGAGGCAGCAGCACATAACCAGCAGGTGATAAGCATGGCTGCATATCTTCAACTCTTGGAGGAGATGGTGCTGTCGGGTATTGGTGCAGCCATGACTGAGGTAGTGGGGCTGAAAACATCAAGGATGGCAGTATACTGTATTCCTACCGAATCTACGTTCTCTTATCCCACTAACCTCTCATTTCACAATCTCCCCTGATTTACAAGCTGCAGATGGTGTAAGTGATGGTGCAAGCTCCTCTTGCTTTTTCTGCCGATATTTATTTCAGACACCCAAGAATTGCCAGGCATTGGTGCAGAAGGCTGAAGTCTTAGAGGAATAAGAGGCTGGTGAAGAAGAAACACTCTCACTTCATCTCATGCATGTAGCCACCAGCTCAGATACTGGCAAAGTGCTTATTTTGGAGGGTAGCATCGAGGCAGGATATGCTCATGGTGAGTCACAGAGCACACGTGGCCTGAAGCCAGGGAACAAGTTGTGTGCCCGGAGGTCTGGCAGTCAAAACCGACATCCTCCCTACATGAAACGCCTCTCCCTATAGTCTTCAGTAACTGAAACCGAAGATGAAATCTTGTGCCCTCTCTCATAGTGAGCTTGATGGTGAGGTGCATTTTGTTTGGCAGGAGGGTTGCAGGTGGGAACCCCACCAACTTCCCGCCGCCAGCCCGATAAACCCCAACTTTCCTGCCCCATCGCCAACTGAGGTCCTTATAAGTGGGAAATTAATGCCCGTTTAAGGGCCTCATCCCACCACTGCTGGAATTAACCCAGCGGTGGGTGGAGGGTTCGGCATATAAGGAGCTTGACAAGCAAACCTGTGTGGGATTCCTTGCAGGCTCTCAATCTGGCTGGGGCGGGGGGGTGCGGTGTTGGGTGGGGGGGTGGTAGGGGGTGAGGGGGTTTGCGGTGGGAGGGTCGCGATCCCTCGTTCAAAGGCACTTGTGCAGATAAAGGGACCCAGCAACAGGAAGGGGGGGGGGGGGCATTCCCTGCCTTTGCTGTTAACTCCCCTCCATCCCGATACGTTCACCCCGTGGCCCCCCTTCCCGCTATCATTCATCTGTGCTTGGGTCCCCTCAGCAATCCTCAGCCTCGGGTGGGTGTCATACCGACAGCAGCCACAGCCTTCCCCATGGCACTGCTGAGTACAGGAGGGCGGCCAGCCTCTCAGCAGGTGGGACTGACGGCCACTGGGGTCCTCGGCCCCGGGGGAGGGCCCATTGCTGGCCACTTAATTGCCTGAATGGCACAAGAGGTGACAGGCCTTCTTGAAAAGAGGCGGCATGGAGGTCTCGCTAGCTCACCAGCCGGCGGCTGGGACCCTCTGTTGCCACCTCAGGATTCCACCCTAATTCTGTGAAGCATCCAGCTTTCCACAAAGTTAGTACAGAGCCAGTAGAGATCAGGCAGCAAATAACTTGAAAATTGTTGATGATCTCTTCAAATAGCGCTAGTTGTGGGCCTTTCGTGTAGCTGACCACATACTCAGCGAATTAAGCGGGATGGCAACAGCTCTGGCCCCAAAGCAATATTACACGTGAGCAGATGTCACAACCTGCCTAATCTGCAGACTTCCAGTACATGCTCCTGATATCCTCATTAAGATGGCACTCGGCACAAGTGACACTGGAAGTGCACATGAGCCATTTTGAGACCAAAACACCACTTGTAGCACTGAAACAATGGGTGTTATAGAGCTAAATTTTGTGACCCCACCCCACCCCCCCCACCCATCTCAGAAACTGGAATTTTTGGCCTCAGCTGCACGGAAAGAAGATGACTTCACCTTCGGGGTATCCTGTCCTCTGGTGCTACCTCCCGTGACATCTGCTCACCATTGTCCATGGCTCTCCCATTGTGCTCCAACTATCTAGATCCCCTGTGGCAAGAAGGCTCTGTGCTGCTGCTTGCCTGAATTAAATGCAGCAATGGATGTTAGGTGACATCTTGTAACAGCTTTTCCTGTCAAATTTATGGAGACACCGAAGGACAATGTTGTGATACCTTCATGGTTATAGCGGAGAATAGGAATTGATAACTGATAACTGCTAGCATGGTGCCGTTGACGGAGATTAGATTGTATGGAAGCGCCAGCAACAGCATGTAGACTATAATACGAAGGGTAGCTTTTATAATATCATCCCTGCATTTCAACCATTCCTTTTGCTTCCTCCTGCAAATCCTGGCCCTAAATATACAGAGCCAGGTCCACAAATGGGGTCAGATTTCTTAGAGATGGTATGACACTCCAATGGTTCCTCCTCCAGGGAAAGGCCCAGATTTTGACAACAGGGTTATTTCAATGTACAGAAGTGGCCTGTAAGGGTGCTTCAACAGTACCCATCCTGAATTATTGGCCAACATGTTGGAATGGTACCAAGATGCTCTGAATAAAAGAAAGGCGCACTTAAACTCCAACAAGAAACAAAGTAAGTTGCTTCTCCTCCTGGGCTGACGTTCTCTTGCTCTAATCATCTTCAGGCCTTTTCTGGGCCTCCACACAACCCTCTCCAGCTTTCAGGGCTATCAAGGAAAAAAGGATTGGAGCTTCCTCAAACATGTGTCCTTGGATAGGCTATGGACATTGGGCTTCATTCCTGGTGACCTTTGTTGTGATATTATGACTACTTCCACGTCCCAGCTCGATGCCAGGGGGCTTATAAAATACAACCCTATATTTTTAATGATTCAGAATAATAGGTGTCATGTGATGAACCAAGGAACATGGAATGTTTACCTGCATTACCTTCTAGCAGTTTTTCTCAATGGGATGCAGATGGGTTAAAATCACAGCAGAAAGGTGGTCTGACCCATTTTCCCTTCCTGAACCGAAGATCCACTTTATATTACTGTTAATTCGTTCATGAGATGTGGGTACTGCTGGCCAGGCCAGCATCAATTTTGTACTTGTGCCTTGGCATCAATCTGAACTTTGGGGCTCTCGACAAGAGCAAGAAAAGGAAGTTGTATCAACGCAGTCATCAATATAATGGTGGAAAGGAACAGGAAAGAGTCCTGAATAGGACTGGAACAAAGAGTATGTCACATACCATGAAAATACAGTGAAAACTGACACCAAAGTGGGTTCACATTGCAAAATTGTTATAGCTAAAAAAAAACTAAGAAATGAGAACAGTTGAAAGAAGTCGTTCAAGTGAAAGCAAGTTAATCTGCTGGGTCATCAACAGTGCTAATCAAGTGGCACTTGCTCAGCGATAACCTGCTCACTGACACCCAGTTTGGATATTGCCAGAGCTACTCAGTTCCTGACCTCATTACAGCCTTGATTCAAACATGCTCTTTTAGGACAAAAGAGCTGAACTCCTGAGGTGAGGTGTGAGTGACTGCCCTTGACACCTGGGCCATACTTGATCGAGTGTGGTATCAAGGAGCCCTAGCAAAACTGGAGTCAATGGGAATCGGGGGAAAACTCTTCCACTGGTTGGTGTCATAACAAGCATGAAGCAAGATGGTTGTGGTTGTTGGAGGTCAGTCATCTCAGCTCCATGACATCATTGCAGGAGTTCCCCAGGGTAATGTCCTTGGCCCAGTCACGGGTTCATCCAGTCACAGAGTCATTGAAGTCTACAGAAAAGAAAAAGGCCCTTCAGCCCATCGAGCCTGCACCAGTCAAACAAGTACCTAACTAATCTAATCCCATTTTCCAGCACTAGGCCCATAGCCTTGTATGCTAGGGCATCACAAGCGCACATCCAAATACTTCTTAAATGTTATGAAGTTATCTGCCTCTACCACCCTTTCAGGCAGTGAGTTCCAGATTCCCATCGCCCTCTGGGTGAAAAAAATTCTTCCTCACATCCCCTCTAAATCTCCTGCCCCTTACCTTAAATCTATGCCTCCTGGTTATTGATCCCTCCACCAAGGGGAAAAGTTCCTTCCTGTCTACCCTATCTATGTCCCTCATAATTTTATACACCTCAATCATGTCCCCACTCAATCTCCTCTACTCCAGGGAAAATAACCCCAGTCTATCCAACCTCTCCTCATAACTAAAACTCTCCAGCTCAGGCAACATCCTGGTAAATCTCCTCTGCACTCTCTCTACTGCAACCACATCCTTCCTATAATGTGAATTCCAGAACTGCATACAATATTCTAGCTGTGGCCTAACCAGCATTTTATACAGTTCCACCATAACCTCCCTGCTCTTATATTCTTTACCTCAGCTAATAAAGGCAATCATCTTCAGCTGCTTCATCAATGCCCTTCCTTCCATCATGAGGTCAGAACTGGGGATGTTCACTGATGATTGCACAATGTTCTGCACCATTCACAACACATCAGATACTGAAGCAGTCCATGTCCAAATGCAACAAGACTTGGACAATATCCAGGCTTGGGCTGACAAGTGGCAAGTAACATTTGCGCCATACAAATGTCGGACAATGACCATCTCCAACAAGAGAGAATCCAACCATCGCCCTTGATGTTCAATGGCTTTACCATCACTGAATCCCCCACTATCAACATCCTGGGGGCTACCATTGACCAGAAACTGAACTAGCCATATAAATACTCTGGCTACAAGAGCAGGTCGGAAGCTAGGAATTGTAGGACGAGTAACTCACCTCCTGACTCCCCAAAGCCTGTCCACCATCTACAATGCCCAAGCCAGGAGTGAGATGGAATACTCTCCACTTGCCTGGATGAATGCAGCTCCTACAACACTCAAGAAGCTGTACACCATCCAGGAAAAAGCAACCTGCTTGATTGAAACCTCATCCACAAATGTTCACTCCCTCCACCACCAACGCACAGTGACAGCAGTGTGTACCATCTACAAGATACACTGCAGGAATTCACCAAGGCTCCTTCATAGCACCTTCCAAATCCATGACTACTACCATCTAGAAGGACAAAGGCAACAGATATATGGGAACACCACCACCTGCAAGTTTCCCTCCAAGTCACTCACCATCCTGACTTAGTTATCGCCATTCCTTCACTGTCGCTGGGTCAAAATCCTGGAACTCCCTCCCTAACAGCACTGTCGGTGTACTTACACCACATGGTCTGCAGCGGTTCAAGAAGGGAGCTCAACACCACCTTTTCAAGGGCAACTAGAGATGGGCAATAAATGTTGATCCAGCCAGTGAAGCCCACATCCCATGAATGAATAATAAATAAGGAAGGTTGTACTCATTGTGAAGTGGTTGTGTTGCTGTTTCAGGAAGAAACAGAAGGCATATAAACAATCCTGGTGAAAGGACAATGACATCTGATACCCAAAACAAAGCATACAGTTTCTAACTTACCGTCTATGGAGTTCATTGTCAGCATTAGCTGAGTCAGCTTTGTCTTTATTATTTGTTTCCACTTAATGTGATTCATGGACAGCTCCATACACTTGGCCTCCCATCTTCTGTTACTAACATCCTTCCATAATTAACTACAGGAGTACAGTTCTCTTGCCTTTTAGCAGATTTCATCTGTGACGTAAATTGTTCAAGGGGGCACTCTTCATCCTCTTTATTAATCTAGGAGATTGTTACCTATTTTGTGCCACTGGTATCAAATCAGTACCAGTGATTAAACTACAAATGGGGAAAAGAAAGTCATAAGCTCTGCAAAATTGATCCTGGTGTAGAAATTACAGTGGCACTATTGCACTGCCAGAATTGTAGTATGATGGTAAATTCTGCCACTGCCTGGACCCATTTATGACTCTTTCTCACATTAGAACGTGTCCAATTCAATAATGATACCGGGCAGACATGTTATAATCCCAAAACGGTCACTCTGTGGGGCTATAGGACAGTCTGGAAAGACTGGAAACTGTCAAACAATATCTTCTGATCTCTGGATGATAGCTCCCTCTGGGAATGATTGCTATTTGAATATCATAGGACAAATCCAGGCACCCACCCGGAGTCCATGCCCAAATGCAGCAAGACCTGGACAATATCCAGGCTTACCATGTGAGGCTCAACTTGCTGCAAATGTCGGAACAGCAGTATAACTGAAAAATGAGTCTCTCAAGGGAGGTGGTCACCAATCTGTGTGCCATGATGCAGGAGGATCTGAGTCCACTGGGAAATGATGGCCACCTAATACTAGTGGCACTGAAGCTACAGTGGCACTGAATTTCTATGCCTCAGGCTTATTCTAGACATGCTCTGGAGATATATGTGGGATCTCCTAGTGGGCAGCTCATCGCTGCATCAAGATGGTCCCAATGCCATGTTCAAGAGAACTTGGCCATATGTGCATTTCATACCAATATGGACAGTCAAACTGAGAGGGCGATAGGGGTCAGACCCATTGCTGGATTCCCCAGGTGCAGAGTGTCATTAACTGCATGCATGTGACCATCATGTCTCCCAAAATCCAGGCAGTAACCTTCATCAACAGAAAGGGATCCCACTTGCTCATTGTACAACTGGTCTGCAATCACTGCAAACAGATCCTATAAGCATTTTTCTAGGGCGGCAGCATACTGAAGGCCTCCTGCTCAAGTGCAGATACCTGTTCCATCATCGCAGTTATGCTGGGCACTGATGTCACTGACAGAGGGGGTAAAGAACCATTACCCACAACAGGAACACCTTGAGGAGTCCCCAGATATTGCAGGTAGCCATTTCTCTACCCTTTCAGGCACACGTGCCCCTTGCTGCTCACCTGAGGAGACCAAGGACGTGGCGGTGATTCCAGGTACCTCACCCCAGCTCTTGTCCAGCCTTTGCTCCACAAAACACAAGGAGGTGGTGAAGGCACGCAGGGCTGCTACACATCTGTGGCATCCACTGAGTGGCCTGCTGGATGCGGATAGCCTGAGTATCACCATTTCCTCCATGCAGGAAGCAAAATACACTTACATCATAGACATGGCGGCACTCTTGGCCTGGATGGACTCCTTCTGGAGCTGTCTGCTCTTGCCTTTGACCTGAGTGAAAGAGAAAAGTGATTAGAGGGTAGTGGGAATTCCATCACGTCCTTCAGACTGCCACTAATGTGCAGCTCCATGTGAAAAGTGACGGACATATGAGGACTATGCCTACTGTTTAACCAGAGCTTTCCTCCACCCTCAGGCAGTTAATTGGTTAGCGGCGACTGAATTCTTAACTCCGGCACCCCCTCGGCTCAAGTGGCAGCAACACCTGCTTCTGGCGCTGATGGCAGGAACTCAAGCCTTCCCAGAAAATTCAGCCTGTACTTTGTGAACTTGAAATGCTTTTTCACTCTAGCCCATAGCTAGAAATACAGCAAGTCGGGATTTCTAGATACCACTGTGCGCTGGGGTTAATTTGGTCCCAAAGTACATGATCAGGATGATATAGAAGGTCGGGAGCACAGCTTACACCTGTAAAGATGTACTTGAGGTGCCTGTCACATTTCCTCAATAGAAACCTAAAGCTGCACGAGTGGGATTAATTACCATTGTTGATTGAAGTGCTTGGAATGCTCTGTGGATCCTATCCTGGATCTCAACCTTCCACAGGAATTATGGAGGGTTAATTGAGTGGAATGTCTAGAGGACCGCAGCTCAGTCCTCCACACATGACCCCAAAGTTGGCCACAGATTTGTTGAGAGTAATTTGGGCTATGATTTGCATTGGGCATGGGTCCAACAGCTGTGGATCTGCTGCCAATTCAGAGCAACACCACAAGGTGATCTGCCTAATTTGCACACTAACCCATCCCATTAATTCTGTCCCCTGTGTTCTCTCATTTTTTTTATAAATTAGGAACATTTGAGAGTATAACCTAATTCAGGATGTCATTAAATAGAAGTAGAAAGATATTATATCCTGAGGGAATATGGACTAATGTTTTTCCTTGTGTCTTCTTTTATTTCTGCGATTGCTTCATCTCTTCCCTACACATTTACCTCATATTATCTACAAACTCTTAGGGTTGGGCTATTACAGAGTCAGAAAGACTCCATAGTCATTTAAAAATGGCAGGTGGGACATGGATGCATAAATCTTGCTCCCATTTCCAACAGATCCAATTTTTGCCAACAGGCGGAAGTTTGTGGGCGTGAACCACATAACAGCAGACTCGAACTCAATCGAACCATTTGGAGCTGAATTCTAACAGACCCCATTTTGGCTGGTCCAAGGGCCTTATCCTGCAGTATTGGAGTCACAAATTGATGGAGTAAATGCCCCTGAACAGTGGATGAAGTCTGTTTGCATATGATCATACGAACATACTAATTAGGAGCAGGAGTTGGCCACTCGGCCCCTCAAGCCTGTTCCTCCATTCATGGCTGGTCTGAATGTAATCTCAATCCCACATTCCTACCCCTAATAACCTTTCACCCCCTTATTAATCAATAATCTATCTAGCTCTGCCTTAAAAATATTCAGTGACACTTCTTTCACCACCTTTTGAGGAAGAGAGTTCCAAAGACTCACAACACTCTGACAGAAAAAAACTCCCCCTCACCTCGTCTTAAATGAGCAACCCCTTGTTTTTAAACAGTAACCCCTAGTTCTAGATTTTTCCACAAGAGGAAACACCCTCTCCACATCCACCCTGTCAAGACGCTTTAAAGGTTTCAATTAAGTCGCCTCCTACTCTTCTAAATTCCAGTGGACGCAAGCCTAACCTCTCCAGCTTTTTCTCATAAGATAACCTACCCATTCCTGGTGTTAGTCTAGCAAATCTTCTCCATTTACCTCTTTCTTTAAGTAAGGAGACCAGTACTGTACACAATGCTCTAGATGTGGTCTCATCAATGCCCTGTACAACTGAAGCATAATCTCCCTACGGTTGTAATCTATTACAACCCTCACAATAAACGATAACATTCTATTAGCTTTCCTAGTTACCTGCTGTACCTGCATACTAACCTTTTGTGATTCCTGCACTAGGACACCCAGATCCCTCTGAATCTCAGAGCTCTGCAATCTCTCACCATTTAGATAATAAGCTTCTTTTTTATTCTTCCTGCCAAAATGGACAATTTCACTTTTGCCCCCATTATACTCCATTTTCCAGATTTTAGCCCACTCACTTGACCTATCTATGTCACTATGTAGCCTCCTTACATCCTCTTTACAATTTACTTTCCTCCTATCTTTGCGCCATCAGCAAATTTAGCAACCATTCCTTTGGTCAAAGTGTTTAAGTGTCATGATCTGAGGTTTTTCAAATACTCTGATCTTTAAACTTGAAAAAAGGGCTTAAGTTGTCAGTGAGAGTTATAAAAAAATTGCTGGACTGCTTTGATTGATAGGTCATCTGGTGTAGGTTAAAAAATTACTATCTGTGCAGTATCAATAGAGTTATTTGTTAAGATTTCCCAAGGTCTAGTATTATTTCATTATGAATGTTTGGCTGAGTTTCAAAGGCTACAATTATTTCAGCAGGGAGTTCTGAGTTCATCGTTTGACAGTTTAAAGAAAAGATTAAAGGATTTGATATCGTTGATTATGGTGTCTGAATAGGCAGTTGTCTGTTTTATATGGGATTCAATATGAGAGGAAATCGAAAAGCTTTGGATGTATGACATGAATGGGAATTTTTATCACTATCAAGTTTGTATGAGTCAGAGCTGTAATAGATCATTAGAAGATTTGTTTTCATATCCACATAGCTCCTGAGGTCTTCCCATGGTGGATACAGGTGAGTGGCTTTGGAGTTAGCAGTGAGGTGTAACGGAGAATGTGTCGGGGGGGAGGTGTTGGGTGGGTCATAACTTGGCATGGAGGTGTGATAGGCATGCGTGGGGGGTATGAGTTTGCATAGAGGGGCCAAGGGGCAGGTGAGGGGTGAGGGTTAGTGGGCCTAACTGCTTCTAAAATGGCTAGGACAAAGTTCCAGAGACGTGAGATGGGCCTTTTAACCGACCTGCCTGAGCACGTTCCCGTGGTCACCTAGGATCTGCATCCGGGGTTGGTGAGCCCAACTCGATACCATCACTGCCTTCCTGGAGTGGAAATTGGGTTTAAGAGGGCCTTTCAAGCCTATGAATGTCTGCCGAGTGGGGAAATTTCCCAACTCAGTTATCTGCTACGGTAGCAATTTTTAAAAGTTCATTCATGGGATGTGGGCTTTGCTGGCTAGGCCAGCATTTATTGCCCATCCTTAGTTGCACATGAGAAGGTGTTAGTGAGCTGCCTTCTTGAAATGCTGCCGTCCATGTGGTGTAGGTATACCCATAGTGCTGTAAGGAAGTGAGTTCCAGGATATTGACACGACGACAATGAAGGAACAGCAATATATTTCCAAGTCAGGATGGTGAGTGGCTTTGAGGGGAAATTACAGGTTGTGTGTTCCCATCTATCTGCTGCCCTTGTCCTTCTAGATAGTAGTGGTTATGGGTTTGGAAGATGCTGTCCAAGAAGCCTTGGTGAATTTCTGCAGTGCATCTTGTAGATGGTATACACTGCTTTTACTGTGCGTTGGTGGTAGAGGGAGTAAATACTTGTGGATTTGGTGTCAATCAAGGGGGCTGCTTTGTCCTGGATGGTATCAAGTTTATTGAGTGTTGTGGGAGCTGCACTCATCCAGACAAGTGGGGAGTATTCCATCACACTCCTGGCTTGTGCCCTGTAGATGGTGGACAGACTTTGGGGAGTCAGGAGGTGAGTTAACCGTTGTGCTATTCCTAGCCTCTGACCTGCTCTTATTTATTTGTATTTATATAGATAGTCCAGTTCAGTTTCTGGTCAAAGGTAACCCCCAGGATGTTGATAGTAGGGGATTCAGTGATGGTAAAGCTATTGAACATCAAGGGGCACGGGTTGGATTCTCTCTTGTTGGAGATGGTCATTGCCTGACACTTGTGTGGAGTGAATGTTACTTGCCACTTGTCAGCCCAAGCTTGGATATTGTCCAGGTCTTGCTGCATTTGGACATGGACTGCTTCAGTATCTGAGGAGTTATGAATGCTGCTGAACATTGTGCAATCATCAGCGAACATTCCCACTTCTGACCTTATGATGGAAGGAAGATCATTGATGAATCAACTGAAGATGGTTGGGCCGAGGACACTACCCTGAGGAACTCCTGCAGTGATGTCCTGGACCTGAGATGACTGACCTCCAACAACCACAGCCATCGTCCTTTGTGCTAGTTATGACTCCAACCAGCAGAGCGTTTTCCCCCTGATTCCCATTGATTCCAGTTTTGCTAAGGATCCTTGATGCCACACGGTGAAACACTACCTTGATGTCTAGGGCACTCACTCTCACCTCATCTCTGAAGTTCAGCTCCTTTGTCCATGTTTGAGCCAATTCTCTAATGAGATCAGGAAGTGAGTGACCCTGGCAAGACCCAAACTGGGCAAGAGTGAGCAGGTTATTGCTAAGCAAATGCCGCTTGATAGCACTTTTGGTGATCCAATTACACTAGAGAGAGTGCAGAGGAGATTTACCAGGGTGTTGCCTGGACTGGAGAGTTTTAGGTATGAGGAGAGATTGAATAAATTGGGGTTATTTTCTCAGGAGCGGAGGAGATTGAGGATGGACATGATTGAGGTGTATAAAACTATGAGGGTCATAGATAGGGTAGACAGGAAACAACTTGTCCCCTGGGTGACGGGAGCAATAACCAGTGGGCATAGATTTAAGGTGAGGGTCGGGAGGTTTAAAGGGGATGTGAGGAAGAATATTTTCACCCAGAGTGTGGTGGAAACCTGGAACTCACTGCCTGAAAGGATGGTAGAGGCAGAAACCCTCATAACATTTAAGGTGTGTTTGGATGGGCACTTGTGATGCCATGGCATACAAGGCTATGGGCCTAGTGCTGGAAAATAGGATAAGAAAAGTTAGGTACTTGTTTGACCAGTGCAGACTCGATGGGCTGAAGGGCCTTTTTTCTTTGCTGTAGACATCTATGACTCTATGAGTCTATGACCCCTTCTATTACTCTACTTGAGAGTAGACTGATGGGATGGTATTTGGCCAGGTTGGATTGGTCCCACATTTTGTGGACAATATACCTGGGAAATTTTTCACATAGCCAGGTAGATGCCAGCGTAGTAGCTGTACTGGAACAGCTTGGCTAGGGGCATGGCAAGTTCGAGAGCACAAGTCTTCAGTACTATTGCCAGAATATTGTCTGGGTCCATAGCCTTTGTAATATCCAGTGCCACAGCCGTTTCTTGATATCACGTGGAGTGAATCGACTTGGCTGAAGATTGGTATCTGTGATGCTGGGGACCTCCGGAGGAGGCCGAGATGGATCATCCACTCAGACATTCTGGCTGAAGATTGTAGCAAATGCTGTACCTTATCTTTTGCACTGATGTGCTGGGGTCCTCCATCATTGAGAACGGAGATATTTGTGGAGCCTCCTCCTCCAGTGAGTTATTTAATTGTCCACCAACAGTTACGAATGGATCCGGCAGGACTGCAGAGCTTAAATCTGATCTGTTGGTTGAGGGTTCGCTTAGCCCTTGCTGCTTATGTTGTTTGGCATGCGAGTAGTCCTGTGTCCTAGCTCCACCAGGTTGACACCTCCAGATCTTATTCACATTTTTGCTGTCTTTCTCAGCTCTTACTCTTTCTTAACTGTATCACATACCAATTCCTTCTCACACTTCTCCATTGTATAATTCCTCTGAAATCTTATTAATTATTTCTCACTTTCATCCCTGCTGTTCGTTGTATCCCTTTCATTTTCCAACTCAGTCCTCTTTGCTTTTACCATCCATCTGTTGTACTACTTATCCATCTAATTCCCCATTTCTCTTGCTGTACCTTTTTTTTTCCATTTATCTCTGTACAAAGCTATCTTTTCATAATTAATGTCTCAAAACAATAAATTTGAGCCTAATGGTTAAAGTGCTTGCAGGACTGTTTCTCTGAACATTGCACCATTGCCTTACTCCTCTACTTCCAGCAATTAACTGTTGAATTTGCTGTGCAATATATGAAGACCTTTGCTTCAGTCCATTTATTTCCAATCATCAGTCCACACATTTAAAATGAAACTTGTGCACAGAGGGAAGTTTTGCACTTCTTCAAATTTACAGCTGTGAATGTGGAGCTCAACCTAAAGGAAGTTCAGGTGTACAGTGAAACATCGCACAGCATTGTGGCCCCTTTTCACAGGGTCCTAACTGCTTTCTTCACATTGCTTATGTGGTCTGAATGACAATAACCTATCGTGTTATACTGGCTCCCTAATCTGAAGAAGAAACCAGCCTAATTGTACCACCCTGGGCTATGATTGCACAACAAGAAAGTAACAGCAGACCGTCACCCTGCTAATCCTTTTGCTTAACAATTGGTAATAGGTACATATGATAAAAGCTTTTCAGCAATCAACTATGTAATAGAGACACACTTGACGATTTTAGGTCCTCCACTTTGGAACTGCAACTGGATTTCCATTATGCGAAATTGCTATAGGAGTATATTAGAATCCGAAGGCCACACTAGAGGCCAACCAAGTACCGAGCCAATTAGCAACTAATAAAAGCTAGAAGGTGAGCACACCAGGGATCAGTATTGCTGGAATGTTCACCTGACAGGATAGAATTCTTTGTGTTAAAAAAAAACAAAACACAGTTTTCCAATGTGTTTAACACATGGTTATTTCTCATTAGTGTCAACTTGGATCAGTTGGAAGCCTCTTGCTTCTGATATGAAGTCTGTGGCTCCAATATTAACATGAAGGTGTCTTCTGAGCTGGGAGTTGGAAAGATATGAGGCAATACAATTGTGGAATTGTGTGGGTTAAACCCAGAAGTCAACTCTTGGGTTTAACCCATGGAATGAAACCAGGCAGACCACCTGGCATCGACCTAGGCACTGGAAAAAACAACTGCAATCTCAGCTCTGTCAACCCTGCAAAGTCCTCCTTACTAATATCTGGGGGATAGTGCCAAAATTGGGAGAGCTGTCTCATAGGCTAGTCAAACAATAACCTGACATAGTCATCCTCATGGAATCATACCTTACAGATAATGTCTCAGTCTCCACCATCACCATCCCTGGCTATGTCCTGTCCCACCAGCAGCACAGGCAACAGAGGTCATGGCACAGTGGTATACAGTCGGGAGGGAATTACCCTGGGAATCCTCAACATCGACTCTGGACCCCATGAAGTCTCATGGTATCAGGTCAAACATGAGCAAGGAAACCTCCTGCTGATTATCATGTACCGCCCTCCTTCAGCTGATGAATCAGTGCTCCTCTATGTTGAACATCACTTGGAGGAAGCACTGAGGGTAGCAAGGGTGAAGAATGTACTCTGGATGGGGGACCTCAATGTCCATCACCAAGAGTGGCTCAGTAGCACCACTACTGACCGAGCTGGCCGAGTCCTAAATGACATAGTTGCTAGACTGGGTCTGCGGCAGGTGGTGAGGGAACCAACAAGGGGGAAAAACATATTTGACCTCATCCTCTTCAACCTGCCTGCTGCAGATGCATCTGTCCAAGACAGTATCGGTAGGAGTGACCACAACACAATCATTGTGGAGACAAAGTCCTGCCTTCATATCAAGGATACCCACAATCATGTTGTGTGGCACTACCACCATGCTAAATAGAATAGATTTGGAACAGATCTAGCAACTCAAGATCGGGCATCCATGAGGCACTTTGGGCCATCAGCAGCAGCAGAATTGTACTCAAACACAATCTGTAAGCTCATGACCTGGCATATCCCCCACTCTAACATTACCATCAAGCTAGGGAATCCTCCCTGGTCCAATGAAGAGTGCAGGAGGGCATGCCAGGAGCAGCACTAGGCATACCTAAAAAAATTGAGGTGTCAACCTGATGAAGCTATAACACAGGACTACTTGCATGCCAAGCAGCATTAGCAGCAAATGATAAACAGAGCTAAGCAATCCCACAACCAGCAAATCAGAACTAAGCTCAGTAGTCCTGCCAAATCCAGTCATGAATGGTGGTGGACAATTAATCAACTCACCGAAGGAGGTGGCTCCACAAAAATCCCCATCCTCATTGATGGAGGAGCCCAGCACAGTAGTGCAAAAGGTAAGGCTGAAGCATTTGCAACAATCTTCAGCCAGAAGTGCTAAGTGAATGGTCCATCTCGGCCTCCTCCAGAGGTCCCCAGTGTCACAGATGCCAGTTGCAGCCAATTCGATTCAGTCTGTGTGATATCAAGAAACATCTGAAGGCACTAGACATTGCAAAGGCTATGGGACCTGACAATGTTCTGGCAATAGTACTGAGGACTTCTGCTCCAGAACTTGTCATGTTCCAAGCCAAGCTGTTCCAGTACAACTACAGCACTGGCATCTACCCGGCTATGTTCGAAATTGTCCAGGTATGTCCTGTCCACAAAAAGCGGGACAAATCCAACCCGCCCAACTTCCGCCCCATCAGCCCACTCTCGGTCATCAGGAAAGTAATGGAAGAGGTCATCAATAGTGCTATCAAACGGCGCTTGCTTAGCAATAACCTGGCCATTGATGCCCAGTTTGTATTCCGCCAGGGCCACTCAGCTCCTGACCTCATTAAATGGACAAAAGAGCTGGACTCCCGAGGTGAGGTGAGAGTGACTGGCCTTGACATCAAGGCAGCATTTAAATGAGTGTGGTATCAAGGAGCCCTAGACAAATTGGAGTCAATTGAAATCAGGGGGAAAACTCTCCGCTAGTTAGAGTCATAACTAGCACAAAGGAAGATGGTTGTGGTTGTTGGAGGTCTGTCGTCCCAGCTTCAGGACATCACTGCAGGAGTTCCTCAGGGTAGTGTCCTCAGCCCTTCCATCTTCGGCTGCTTCATCAATGCCCTTCCTACTATCAAAAGATCAGAAGTGGGGATGTTCACTGACGATTGCACAATGTTCTGCACCATTCGCAACTCCTCAGATACTGAAGCAGCCCATGTCCAAATGCAGCAAGACCTGGACAATATCCAGGGTTGGGCTGACAAGTGGCAAGTAACATTTTTGCCACACAAGTGTCAGGCACTGACCATCTCCAGCAAGAGAGAATCCAACCATTACCCCTTGATGTTCAATGGCATTACCATCACTGAATCCCCCACTATCAACATCCTGGGGGTTACCATTGAGCAGGAACTAAACTGGACTAGCTATATAAATACTCACCAAAACCTGTCCACCATCTACAAGGAAAAAATCAGGAATGTGAAGGACTACTCCCCGATTGCCTGGATAAGTGCAGCTCTCACAACACTGAAGCAGTTGGATACCATCCAGGACAAAGCAGCCACATTCAGAAACATTCACTTCCTCCACCACAGTAGCAGCAATGCATACCATCTACAAGATGCACTGTAGGAATTCAGCAAGGCTCCTTCAGCAGCACCTTCCAAACCCATGACAACTAGCATCTGGAAAGACAAGGCCAGCAGATAGATGGGAACATCACCACCTGGAAGTTCCCTTCCAAGTCGCTCACCATTCTGACTTGGAAATATATCGTCGTTCCTTCACTGTTGCTGGGTCAAAATCCTGGAACTCCCTTCCTAACAGCACTGTGGTTGTACCTACACAACATGGACTGCAGCGGCTCAAGAAGGCAACTCACCACCAACTTCTCAATGGCAACTAGGGATGGGTAATAAATGCAGGCCCAGCCAGCGAAGCCCACATCCTGTGAATGAATAAAAGAAAAAGTATCAGCCTGTGAACCCTTGACATGTCTCCAGTAATGCGTGGGAAGGAACTAGAAATGAGGGCGGGTGTGAGTTTTCCAGCTCCTAGTATTGCATATTTACCAGGCCCAGAACCTTACACACCCCCACCGGTGGGTTTTTAGGTGGGCGGGCTTGGAAAGCTTGAAATTGAAGGGATGGGATTCCCTCCGGGTTTCTAGCCCGTCCTGTCCACACATCGATTTTATGTGGAGTTGGGCAAGGTCTCGGATGGGAAGACCGCCCTTGCCCCATTTGAGGCCCTTATGTTATTGGCCAATTTTTAGGCTGGCGGGAGGAATGAGCTGGCGTAGGAGGAAGGCTGAAAATCTAGAAGGTTACATCTTAGGTGGGAAGGCGGGGCGCCTCCATCAGTAGCCCCCAGCTAACTGGGGGCACCCCCCCTTAAGGTTGGGTGGCCTTCGGACCTCTGCCGCCCCTCCCCCAGCCTGCCCCCTGAGACCCCGATTGCTGCCTTTCCTACCCTCCCAGCCCTGAGACCCCTTGAACTTACCAGGGCATCTACTCCCCGGAATTAGGCTCCGACATCTTCCTGAACTTCCTCTCTGTCCGCAGCACCACTGTCACTGCAAGGACTGGAGCGCTGCCAGCCAACCTGATTAGCTAGCAGCCCTCTAAGGTGGGACTTACTCCCAAGTGAGGGGCAAAAGTCGTGCCTGCAGCCAAGTGAATCTCGTTCAAGCGTGAAATGGCTGTGGAGGACTCGAAGTGGACAGGGCGTGTTCCCCACCGACATTTCGGATGGCAGGAAGCGAGACTCTGACATCTGAAAAATTCAGGCCCATGTCTAGCAGATAGCAAGTTTCCTTCTATAGACTGCATGTATCTAACATCACCTGACATGAAAACCATGGCCTGTCAAAATAATGTTCTTTCAAGAGGTCAAGGAAGCTGAGCCTGTCAGCAAACACAATGACATGGGTTGCACCTCCTGCAGCCTCAGCCCCTCTCCTGTGTACCTCCCTCCTGAACATCTCTCTGCATTAGAGGTGCTGATTGCAGCACAGCACATTGTGACTGCCATGGATGGTGATAGTCTTCCTCTTCTAATGTTTGCCAGACATATCCAATGAGCCTTCCTTCGGCTCTTGTCATTTTGAAAGCCTCCAAAGTTTAGGAGAAAGTTATAATCTGCTCAAGAACTATCTACCAGCTGTGAGCTTTTACTCAGATTGAGCAATCAGAGTTTATACACCCATTTGATCCACGGCTCCATATTCGCTTTATTTTACTGGTCTATTCCCTGAGGCCCAGGAATCCCACATTAAATATATTAAATTTAAACAAAGTAAATTCAAATGTAAAAACACCTCATTAATCTCTTCCAAAGATATTAATAGCCTCAATCAATACCCTCTCACTTGCACAAATTAAAATCCTGGGTTACTCTCCCGCATCCAGTGCCACCCAACAGACTTGTGTGGAAAGTTATAGTTCATGGAATAAAAGGGACAAAAGCAACGTGGATACGAAATTGGCAGAGTAACAGGAAACAGCGAGTAAATATTTTTCAGGCTGGAGGAAGGTTTGTAGTCAAGTTCCCCAACCATCGGTATTGCTTTTCCTGCCATATATTAATGATCTAGATTTTGGTGTGCAGGGGACAATTTTAAAGTTTGTATATAATACAAAACTTGGGAGAATTGTAACCTGTGAGGAGGACAGTGTAGAACTTCAAAAGGGCATAGACAAGTTGGTGGAGTGGGCAGACAGGTGGCAGATGAAGTTCAGTGCAGAGAAGTGTGAGGTGATTCATTTTGGTAGGAAGAACATGGAGAGACAATATAAAGTAAGGGCTACAACTCAAAAGTAGCACTAGGGCACAACCCTGAGGAACTCCTGCAGTGATGTCCTGGCACTGAGGTGACTGAACTCCAACAACCGTAACCATCTTCCTTTGTGCTAGGTATGACTCCAACCAATGGAGAGTTTTCCTCCTGATTCCTATTGACACCAGCTTTACTAGGGCTCCTTGATGCCACACTCGGTCAAATGCTGTCTTGATGTCAAGGTCAGGCACTCTCACCTCACCTCGGGAGTTTGGTTCTTTTGCCCATGTTTGAACCAAGGCTATAATGAGGTCAGGAGCTGAGTAGCCCTGGTGGAACCCAGACTGAGCATCAGTGAGCAGGTTATTGCTAAGCAAGTGCCACTTTATAGCACTGTTGATGACCCCTTCCATCACCTTACGGATGATCAAGAGTAAACTAATTGGCCAGGTTGGATTTGTCCTGCTTTTTGTCTACATGGCATTCCTGGACAATTTCCAAATTGCTAGGTGCTTGCCATTGTTGTAGTTGCACTGGAAGAGCTTGGCTAGGAGCACAGCAAGTTCTGGAGATTAATTCTTCAGTACTATTGCTGGAATATTGTAAGGGCCCATAGCCTTTGCAGTACCCAGTGCCTTCAGCTATTTCTTGATATCACGTGGACTGTTTCAAATTGGCTGAAGATGGCAGTTGTGATGCTAGGGACCTCGGGAGGAGTCCAAGATGGATCATCCACTCAGCAATCCTGGCTGAAGAACTTGCAAATGCTTCAGATTTTTCTTTTGCACTGATGTGCTGAGTTCCCCCATCATTGAGGGTGGGGATATTCGTGAAGCCTCCTCCTCCAGTGAGTTGTTTAATTGTCCATCACCATTCATGATTGTTTAGTTAAGTTTGCGGGTGACACGAAAATTGGTGGGGTGATAAGTAGTGAGGAGGATAGCCTTAGATTACAGGAGAATATAGATGGGCTAGTCAGATGGGCTGATCACTGGCAAATGGATTTTAATCCGGATAAGTGTGAGGTGATGCACTGGGGCAGGTCAAACAAGACACAGGAATACATGATGAATGGTAGGACAACGGGAATTACCGAGGATCATAAGGTAGGACAGGTAGATAAGATGGTTAAGAAGGCATATGGGATATACTTGCCTTTATTAGCCGAGGCATAGAATGTAAGAGCAGGGAGGTTCTGCTGGAACTGTATAAAACGCTGGTTAGACCAGAGCTAGAGTATTGTGTAAAGTTCTGGAATCTGCATTATAGGACGGATGTGATTGCCCTCATGAGAGAGAGTGCAGAGGAGATTTACCAGGGCTGGAGAGTTTTAGTTATGAGTAGAGATTGGATAGACTGGGGTTATTTTCCCTGGAGCAGAGGAGATTGAGGGGGGACATGATTGAGGGGGTGTATAAAATTATGAGGGACATAGATGGAGTAGATAGGAAGGAACATTTCCCCTTGGTGACAGGAGCAATAACCAGGAGCCATAGATTTAAGCTAAGAGTCAGGAGGTTTAGAGGGATGTGAGGAAGAAACTTTTCACTCTCTGGTGGGAATCTGGAACTCACTGCCTGAAAGGCTGGTAGATGCAGAAACCCTCATAACACTTAAGAAGCATTTGGATGTGCACTTGCAATGCCATGGCGTACAAGGCTATGGGCCTAGTGCTGGAAAATGGGATTTGATTAGTTAGGTACTTGTTTGACCAGCGCAGAACCGATGGGCCAAAGGGCATTTTTCTGTACTGTAGACCTCTGTGACTCTATGACTGGATGTGGTAGGACTGCAGAGCTTAGGTTTGATCCGTTAGTTGTAGAATCTGTTTGCTCTGTCTATCACTTGTTGCTTATGTTGTTTGGCACACAAGTAGTCCTGTGTTTTAGCTTCACTAGTTGACACCTCATTTTTAGGTATGCCTAGTGCTGCTCCTGGCATACCCTCCTGCACTCTTCATTGAACCAGGGTTAACCCCTGGCTTGCTGATAATGGTTGAGTAGGGGTGTGCCAGGCCGTGAGGTTACAGCTTGCTGTTGAGTACACGTCTGCTGCTGCTGAGGGACCACAGGACCTCATGGCTGTCTAGTCTTGAGTTCCTAGATCTGTTCGAAATCTATCTCACTGAGCACAATTATAGTGCCACACATTACGATGGGGGGTATCCTCAATGTGAAGACGGGACTTGTCTCCCCAAGGACTGTGCAGCAGTCACTCCTATCCGATACTGCCATGATAGAGAGAGCAGTTATTAAAGCATATAATATTCTAGGCTTTATGAATATGGGCATTGAGTACAAGATCAAGGAGGTTATGCTGAACTTGTATAAGACACGAGTGAGACTTCAGCTGGAGAATTGTGTACAGTTATGGGTGCCACACTACAGGAAGAACGGGAACATACTGGAAAGAGTGCAGAAATGGTTTAAAAAATGGCTCCAGGGATGAGAAACTTCAGTTATGAAGACAGGTTGGAGAATCTGGAACTGCTCTGCTTGGAGAGGAGAAGGCTAAGGGGAGATTTGACACAGGTGTTCAAAATAATGAGGGAGCTGGACACAGTAGATATGGAGAAACTGTTCCCACTCATAAAAGGATCGAGAACAAGAGGGCACAGGTTTAGCAAAAGTAGCAAATGTGATGTGAGAAAAAACTTTTTCATACAGCGCGTGGCTCAAATCTGGAACGTACTGCCTGGAACTGTAGTGGAGGCAGGATCAATTGAGGCGTTCAAGAGGGCATTAGATGATTATTTAAATAGAAACAATAGGCAGGGTTACGGGGAAAAGGCAGGAGAATGGCACTGAGTCATAATGCTCATTCGGGAGCCAGTGCAGACAAGATGGACCGAATGGCCTCTTTCTGCACTGCAATAATTCTGTAATCCCAAACATACCTCCATTAAGACTGTTGGAGCAGAGTTGCAGTCACAATGCAACAAAATCTATTATTTTAACTAGGCCTCTGCCCAAAACCCACCCATTTTGGAGGTTAAAATTCCCCGATGTGACATCAAGCTCCAGTTCCAATGTATGAACTCTAGGATTGTATCTCAGTGCAGGGATTGTTGTCTTTCAAATGAGCTGTTAAGCAAAGGCCCTATTTGCCAGTTCAGCTCGATTTAAAAGATTCCATGATATTCTTCAGTTTTCTTTAGTGGTGTAGCCTAAATGTATTAGTTAATCAAAACAACTTGATTCATTATTTATTTAACCCACTTTTCCTGGAACCTTGCTCTGCTTAAACTAATTGCAGTTTTTGGCTACACAACAACAGTGAACAAATGAAAAATTAACTGATTGGTTCTGCAGTGTTTTGGGATGCACTGAGGTTTTGAAAGACGCTGGATTAAATTAAATTATTCTAGTAAATACCAGATTAGGAGAGAAGAGACACATTTCTCAGGACCTGATGGCCTGGATTCTATAAGTGGCTGCAGAGGTAGTAGATGCATTGGTTGTGATCTTCCAAAATTTCCTAGATTCTGGAAAGGTCCCAGGAGGCTGGAAAATCACAAATGTAGCACTTCTATTCAAGAAAGGAGGGAGAGATAAAACAGGAAATTATAGGTCAGTTAGCCTAACATCTGACATAGGGAAATTGCTAGAATCCATTAATGAGGTAATATGCAGAACATAATAGAACCAGGCAAAGTCAACAAGGTTTTTCTGAAAGGGAAATCACTTTTGACAAATTTATTTGTGTTCTTTGAGGAAACAACAAGAAAGGTGGATAAAGGGGAACCTTTAGATGTTGTGTACATGGATTTCCAAAAGGCATTTGATGAGGTGCCACATCAAAGGTTCTTTCATGAAATGAGAGCTCATGGTGTTGGGGGGTAACATATTAGCATGGATAGAGGATTGGCTAGCTAACAGGAAGCAAGAAGTAGGGAGAAATGGACTTTTTTCAGGTTGGCAAGCTGTAGTGGAATGCCACAGGGATCAGCCTCAACCATTTACAATCTATATCAGTAAGTTGGATGAAAGGACCAAAAATATTTTAACTAAATTTACCAATGACACAATGATTTATAGGAAAGTAAGTTGTCAAGAAGACATTATGAGTCTATAAGAGTCTATTAAGGGATATAAATAGGTTGAGTGAGTGGGAAAACAATGGTAGATAGAGTATAATGTGGGAAAATGTGAACTTGTCCAGTTGGGAAGGAAGAATAAAAATCAGCACATTATTTAAATGGAGAGAGATTGCGGAACTCTACAGAAGAGAGTGATGTGGGTGTCCTGGTACATATATCACAAAAAGTTAGCATGCAGGTACACAAGTGATTAGGAAGGCAAATAGAACATTGTTGCTTATTGCAAGGAGAATGGAATATAAAAGTAGAGATGCTTTGCTACAGATATATAGGGCATTTGTGAGACGGCAGCTGGAGTACTATGCACAGTTTTGGTCTCTTTATTTAAGAAAGGATGTAATTACGTTTGAAGCAGCTCAGAGAGGGTTTACTCGACTGATTCCTGGGATGAAGAAGTGACCTTATGAGGAAAGGTTAAACCGCTTAGGCCTATACCCATTGACATTCAGAAGAATAAGAAATGATCTTATTGAAATATTTAAGAACCTGAGGGGATTTCTCAGGGTGATTGCTAAAATGATGTTTCCCATTGTGGAGCAGTCTAGAACTAGGGGACATAGTTTAAATGTTAGGGGTCTCCCATTTAAGACTGAGATGAGGTGATTTTTTTTTTCTCTCAGAGGCTTCTTAAACTGTGAAATTCTCTTCCCCAGAGAACAGTGGAGGCTGGATCCTTGAATATATTCAATGCTGAGTTAGATCGATTTTTCATTGACAAGGGATCAAGACTTATGGAGGGCAGAGAGGAAAGTGGAGTTGGGGCCTCAATCAGATCAGTCATGTACTTATTGAATGGCAGAGCAGACTTTAGGGACCGATTAGCCTACTCCTTCTCCTACTTCTTGTATTCTTGTGATCTTGTATTTGAAAGGCTTTTGAGTACCTCCACTTTCTCTCAAGGGGGCTACAGGGGGCTATAGAGGGTGGTGATGGTCTGGAATGCACTGTCTGGGAGGGTGGTGGAGGCGGGTTGCCTCACATCCTTTAAAATGTACCTGGATGAGCCCTTGGCATGTCATAACATTCAAGGCTATGGGCCAAGTGCTGTTAAATGGGATTAGGTAGGTAGGTCAGGTGTTTCTCACGTGTCAGTGCAGACTTGATGGGCCGAAGGGCCTCTTCTGCACTCTGTGATTCTACGATTAATGGGGATATTATTTGCAAGGCATGTTACTTGACTACAGAGTCCAATAGGGACACTTCTGTGTTGCTCACACCTTTTGAACAATTGCCGCCAGTATAATTATATGCACTAAATAGAGAGATTGAAGTCAAACCTCCAGGGGATTAATTTAAGGAGAGCCAGTGTAAGAATGATAGCCCACTGTTGGATTATGAGAATTACGTTACAGGCCTGGATGCTCTAGTTAGATGAGGGGTAATCCAGGGAAACCTCATGTGCAATGAAACTGGGAGCTGTAGTTTGAATATAACCACAGATAGACAAAAAAAAATTGTTGTTCCGTTGGATCAGTTTAATTACACTGTAAGGTTTGTAAACTTTTCTTAACGTCCATTCCTCCACACTTGGCAATAAGAGAAACTTTGCCAAGTAGCAATCATTAACCCCATCATATGGATTGAAAAGAACTATCCATTTTTTGTCCCTTATACCAGGAAGCACGGTGACATTGAATAAATTGGTTCAGTCAAGTTTGTGGTCCCAGGGAGAAGCTTTGCCACTGGGAGCGCATATCAGGACTTTGGACACATGCTTCAATAATTTTCACTGCATAATGGAAATTCAGATGAGTTTTCCTCATTAATTTCCATCATCGAAATTAATAAATGGAAAATAGAAGGGAGTTTGCATCTAGACTCTGACGTGTACTCTTCCCAGGCAAACCTCCATGCCAGGAGCTTCTAGCTTATCTGCCCACTCAAGCAATGTAAAAACATCAAAGAGGAGGCAGTGGCAAAGTGCTATTGTCACTGACTCATATTCTAGAGATCCAGGGTAATGGTTGGGGGGCCTGGTTCAAATCCTACCAAGGCAGATGGTGTAATTTGAATTTAATAACTTTTGGAAGTAAAAGTCTGATGATGACTATGAAACCATTGCCGATTGCTATAAAAACCCATCTAGTTCACTAATGTCCTTTAGGAAATCTGCTGTCCTTACTCTAGACCCACAACGATTGGTTGACATTTAAATTCCCTCTTAACAAGGGAAATTAGGGATGGACAATAAATGTTGGCCACTGATGCTCACATCCCATGAATGAATTAAAAAAAAGAGCTACCAAGTGCTCCAAAGCTTTTCATCGCTGCCGCTGTCCCTGGACACCGGCTGCAAAGTCATGATCGTTTTAGTCGACCGCAGAAGAGTTGGATGACTGCACATGTTGTACAGTCTCCTTGCTAAAGCTGGCCATGAAGCAGTCACTGGTGGAGGCACTCACCCTTGCAATGTCAGCATCCTGGTTTGCACCAGTCTCCCCCATGGTTCAACCTAACAGTGCAGGCATGCAGTGTGGGTTAGGAGAATGCCTGCATCTGTGCTGAGAACACAGCACGAAGTCCAATGGGCAAAGCTGCCGCCAATCGGTCGAGTGGAGTGGGGGGAAGGTGGGTGGGGTTTCGGGCAGCCATGCAGCACACTAAACTCTGGCCATCCAAGTGGTGGCCAGCACTCTCCGGGCTGCATTAAGAGGCCTTCACACTTAACCAGGACACGTTCTTAGTACACCCATGCTAACCACATGTCTCTCTCTTTCATCCTGCAGGAGGAGTACTGCAGGATTTGGCACTACGGGGACATGGAGGGCATCCATTTCCAATGGCCATGAAAGTGACCGCGGTGCTCAATTCCTATGTCAGTGGCTCCTTGCAGGACTCCACAGGTGACCTCTGTTGGATATCACAAACCTCCACCCACAAATGTATCCATTAGGTCATGGGGCTGCCACCTTTGCAAGGACACACAACTTTGTCCAGGACCAGGACAACCAGGAGGCAAGAGCGATTGGATTTGCCCAGATCTCGGATTTCCCCCAGGTGCAGGGTGCGATCAACTGCACTCAGGTGGCTCTCAGATCTCCGTCGCAACACGTGGTGAACTACATTAGTCACAAGGGGCTCCACTCGCTGAATGTGCAGCTGGTGTGCAACCACCAGAAATGTATCCTGCAGGTATGTACACGGTTTCCAGGGAGTGTGCATGACACCTACATCCTCAGTCAGTTAAAGATCCCTGAAGTCTTCCAGGGTCCACAGAAGCTGCAGGGTTAGCTCCTTGGGGACAAGGACTACCTGCTGAGGATGTGGCTGATGACACCCCTGCAGCGGCCTCAGACTGCAGCAGAGCGACGCTATAATGAAGCTCATGCTGCAGCTTGCAACTAGGTGGAGCAGAGCATCGAGATGCTAAAAATGAGGTTCCAGGGCCTGGGCCGGTCTGGTGGAGCCCTGCAATATAGTCCACAGAGGGTGTCACGCAACGTTGTCGTCTGCTGTGCCCTTTACAACCTGGCGCTGCAACAGGGAGAGGAGTTGGCTGAGGAGGAAATGAAGTAGCTGGAGGAGGTCTCCTCTGATGAGGAGGACGCCAACAGTGATGATGGTGAGGAGGTCCTTGAAGGCAACAATGACGGGGATGAGGCCCTTACACTGGCTAGACTTGGGAGACTCTCATAGCTGCTAGATTTGTGGAGGATGATGACGACATGCAGTAAGGTGACCCCATAGATCCTGACATTGCATCTGTGAACATTTGACTCCAGCCTGGCTTATAGCAGCAAGAATACCCTCTGTGAGAATGCTCCTATCATGCAGATCAAGTGGAGGTCCTAATAAGCACACAATTGCAGGAGGATGATATGCAGTGATTACATGCAGTGAGGACACTCCGTTGATCTTCACATAACATCTGAGAATGTCTGACTCCTGTCTGGCTGAGTAAAGCTAACTTGCACGCTGTGATCAGGGTCATGCCATAAAGACGCAGCCATGATACTTTAGAATCATCTGATACTTTGTCTGCCTTCAGCACCTGACCCATTCAGGAGCACAGCATCACTGGTCACAGATGCTGAAGAGATGGGGTCCAGCCCCAATTTAAAGGTGCTGAGAGCACAGGGATAATGATGGAACACTGTGATGCCTGCTCACCACATTCTGGCAGCAATGACAAGCACCATTGATGTGCAGACATCACTGATGTGTCCAGGGAGTGTGAGGCTGGACCATCACTTTGGTCTGAAGGCTGCACAAAGCACAGGGAAGAGGCCCTGGACTGAGACTTTATCTTGTGCAGGAAGGCTTCACATCTGAGTGACAAGAACACTGCTCATAAGAACAAGTGGCCAAAGGCAGGGAGACATTCTTGGGAGTTTATTGACAAAAATGAACAGTATGTACAAGTGATTAACTCCCGTGGCCAAGCTGTGCAACTAATTCTTCTTAACTTTCCCAACCCTCCCACTATGTCTTGGTGCTCCCCTGACATCAGCAGTGGACATGGAGGCAGCCTACTGACTGTAATGCCCTATCCGTGATGACCTTGGTGGACATCCTCTGGAGGGCTGAGATCTGGCGGGCCCCCGACTGCTTTTGGGGTCCTGCTGTGTGGCAGTGACCCCCTCCTCGGCCTGTGAAGCTGAGGTTACAGGAAGAGGGGATTTGGATTGGCCGGACACTCCCGGAGTCACCTGAATGGATGGCCCCCGGGTGTGCACCTGCTGATCCTCTTCCCTATGGGTACCTGAGGGTCCAAGACTGACCGCTTGAGGAGTAGGGCTAGATGGAGTGAGATCAAACTGCCTGGCACCCCTCTTGCATAATTGGAGGCCAACTGTGGCATCAACGATGGAGTTGAGCCTGCGCAGCAGTGCCGGACCAATGTCCTGGATGAAGGCCTCCATGGCAGCCATCATCCTGCCAGTGTTGACCTCAGTGCGTTGGCATGCCAGCGCGATCACCTCAGAGTGAATGCTGATGAACTCTTCCATCGTGCCTTGCAATCTGAGGAGTGCAGCGGACATCCTTTCCTGTTGTTCCCGAGCTAGTCTTTGCAGCTTCAGCAACTGTGACATGACCGAGTCCAGAGGCTCGTCATCTGACTCGGACTCAGCAACGTTCTGGCCTCCAGCAGCTGTCCAAGTGCCGGACACCTGGGAAGTCTCTGCCGCCTCCTGCTGTGGATCAGGAAGTGTGATGTGCTCACTAGACTTTGATCCTGAGGCTACTCTAAAGCTAGATCCCACTGAGGTGTGTGTGTCTGCCCTGGTGGAGGGTGTGGGTGAGCGCTGTGACAAGGAGGGTACCCTCAGGTTCCTCTTCAGAGGTTTCTTTGGGGCTTGACGGAAGCTCTAGGTTGTGGACTCCCAAGATTGTTTCCCAGATGTGTCTGCCCAAGTAAGGGGAGATAATTAGTGCATGGCAGTGGCCTGTGAAATGGGACACATCATTCACAACATGGTTGTCATGTTGTGATATTACATTCAGGAGACGACCAGGGACATAGAGTCTGGGATCTTGCTGTCTGCCTCATTGCTTATAGGCAGGAGGGAAGAAGGGGAAGCATGTGGTGGAGGCACCTGGCTCGCCAAAGGGAGGAGCATAACCCTGAAGACCAAGGGGCGGTATAGCCTCCCCTGCACAGACGCTGAACCCCACAGAGCTGTCGTTCATAGGCACATCACTGGACCCTGGCCTTTTAACGGTGCATGTGCTGCCTGCAGATGAGCGAGAACCAGTGTTGCCGACACCTGCACATGTCAAGGGAACTGGTCACGCACATATGCCACCTTGTGCAGGATTTTGCACCACGGGGACTCAGGGCATCACTGCCATTGGCAATTAGTTATCTCCGTGCTCAATTTCTATGACAGTGGCTCCTTCCAGGGCTCCAATGGAGACCTTTGCAGGATCTCTCAAGCCTCCACCCACAAATGTATCCAGAAGGTCACGGACACCCTCTTTACCAAGGCTCACACCTTTGTCAATTTCGATGGGGATCAGGCAAGCCAGGAAGCAGGAGCTCGAGGATTTGCTGAGATTTCCAGATTCCCACAGGTGCAGGGTGCCATCAACTGCACCCATGTGGCTCCTAAAACTCTCTGGCAACAAGCAGTTCACCATGTGAACCGCAAAGGCTTCCACTCTCTCAATGTTCAGCTGGCCTGCGACCATAACAAATCATGCAGGCGTGTGCAAGATACACTGGAAGCATCCACGACTTGTACATTCTCAGCAGGTCTCAGATCCCTGACATCTTCCAGGGACCACACAGGGTGCAGAGTTGGCTCCTTGGGGACAAGGGCTAAGCACAAAGGATGTGGCTGATGATGCCAGTGCATCATCAGACTCCCGGTGAGAGAAGGTACAACAAGGCTCATGCCGCAACCTGAGGTTTGATTGAGCACCTCATTGGTATCCTGAAAATAAGGTTCCAGTGCCTGGACAGATCTGGTGGAGCCCTGCAGTACACTCCCCATGGGGTGTCGTGCATCGTTGTGGCTTGCTGCATGCTACACAACCTGGCGATGCAAAGTAGGGATGACCTGGATGATGAAGAGGTGCAAGAGCTGCACGCCTCCTCCAATGAGGAGAAAGTCAAAGGGGTTGAGGATGATGAGGCCCTGGAAGATGAGAGTGCAGGCGATGAAGCCATTGCACTGGCCAGACGAGGCAGGCATAGTCGTGAGGCCCTCATTGTCACAGGATTCCAGGAGGATGATGACGATATGAAATGAAGGCTTCCTGGGATCTTCACACTGTATCTGGGATGTCTGATACCTGTCTGGCTGAGGGCAACTCACATGCACTTTGTGAAGAGGCTCATATCATCGAGACGCTGTTGAGAAACAGCGGCTGAGAAACATGGACTTTAAGACAACTTGCTCCTTTGGCAGACTTCATCACCTGTCGCCTTCAGCATCACACCTTCACCTGTCAGGAATTGTGTCAAGATGGGGGAGCATGCCCTGCCTCAAAGGTGCTGAGACCACACAGAGGACATCACGGAACCAAGTCACGCAAGGGTATAAGATTCCTGCAGCAAACAGAAGCCACGTGGAGATGCACGCATCACTAATCAGGAGAGTGACTTTGAAGCTGGACAACCACTGTGCTCAAAAGCTTACACTCTGCACAGGGGAGAGGCCCTGGACTGTAACACTAGCCTTCATTTTGTGCAGGAAGCAAGGTTTCACATCTGACTGACATGTGTTCATCATAACAAGGAGCCATAGACAAAGAAACATTCTTAGGAGTGTATTTACAATGGTCAACATTAAGTCCAAGTGATTAACACCTGTGCCCATTTTTACAACTAAATTTTCTTGACCTTTTTAACCCAGCCGCTACATCATGATGCTCCCCCGAGTGGAGGTGGGGGTGGCCTGCTGACTGCTATGCTCTGTTGTTTTTGATGACCTTGGCGGCGTGCTCTGCGGGGCTAAGACCTGGAGGGCTCCAGCCTGCTTTCAGGGCCCAGCTGTGTGGCAGTGGCAACATCCTTGCCCTGTGGAGCTGGAGCTGCTGGGGGCACAGGAAAAGGGGGTTCGGATGGGCTGGAGACACCCGGAACACCTGGGTGAATGGCCCCAGGGTATGCATCTGCTGATCCTCTTCCCGATGGGTCCCCGGTGGCCTTTGGCTGACTCTTTGAGAGGAAGGGCCAGCTTGTGGGCCCCATCAGTTGCTTCCCTGATGTGCCTACAAAAGCAAGGTGATAATTAGTGCTTGGCAGGAACGGGGAAACACACTCATAGCATGGTTGTCTGATGGAGGTTGCACTGCTGGATCCTCACTTGGTAGAGCAGCACCGACCTCACGGTCTGCACAGGAAGAGCCCAGATCTTCACCAGCCAGCTGGATGGCTCTGTTTTCAAAGTCCGTGAGGAGTTTGATGTCGGGAATCCCTCCAGCAGTCTGCAACCTTTTATTGTATTCCAGCTTGTCCTGCATGAATACAGATGGGAGAGTGTAAGCAGGGCGCCCGCCAGATGGTAAGTATGCCTGGCATGTGTTGGTGGTGAGTGGTGCCATGGACAGGATGAGGGCATGATCCACAGGGCAGATGAATGTGTATATGGGAGACAGTGAATGGTGATGTCCCTTGAGCTAGCAATGAGTGAAATGCCTGTAGATGTGTGATGGGTTTGTGAGTGTGATGGGTTTGTGAGTGTGATACGTTTGTGAGTGTGATGGGTTTATGAGTGTGTGAGTTGAAAGTGATGAAAAGGGTGACTTACCCTGGTGGAATGGAGGAGATCATTCATCCTCTTTTGGTCCTCAGTGGCTGTCCTCTTTCAGAGGACATTGGCGATGACCACTGCTGCCACCACCATCCCATGTTGGATTGGTCACCTTGCTTGCTGGTCTTTGCCCAAAGCGGGGGTAGCCAACATCGTGGCAGACCTCCACTGCATCCAGTAGGTGCTCAAGGGAGGCATTGCTATATTTGGGGGCAGCACATTTCCTCCCTATGGCAGCCATCAGTTCCCAGCAGCTTCCAATCCCTTACAGAGGGCTATATCTGTAAAGGGGCTGCCTTTAAATATGGTGCCCGATTTACTGAAGATCTGAGGTCACAGTGAGGCGGGGGAAATCAGAGGCCACCCCACCAGCAATCCGATATAAAACCCATGCCTCTCAATTTTTTTTAAACAAAATGGCACACAATACAGTGGAAAAAGCTGCCATTGCAGTTAGCGGGTTATACACGCCTTTCCCCGCTGGCTATCGGACTTTTCCGATTTCTAGGACAATTCCACCCCATGGATTCCATCACATAATCCAGGCAACTCGAGGTGCCATAGTTTCAAACACATAGGACCGCCAGTAACATTTTCATCTCTGCCTGAGGCCACTTTCAGCTTCAAACCAACAACCATGGGGAGCACAAACAGGGAGGTGGCCATTTCCTCCATTACTTAAATGGATCATCAGTTGTTCACAGATAAAGCTGTGGAAGGTTTTGGGAGACATTTTACTTGCTTACACCTGAGGAACTATTTTTACCCTGGATATTTTCAAAGTGCTTGTAATTGTTGTGGAACATTCTGAGCTGCTAAAGGGTCTTGTTATTTCTTCACGGGGTCTTTCTGGGAATGCCACTGTGGAAAGGGAAGGAGGAACATGAGTGCCGGCTGTTGGAGGTAAGAGCCAATAGAGCTGCAGCTTGCTCACAGGGATCCTCACCCTCCGAGCACTATAAATCCCCAACAGAGATTTTACAGGCCTAAGACAACATACCTGCAATTCTCTGAGCAATAGTATATAATGAGACTCTACTTCTCTTAAGGAGATTGTCAGAGAATTGTGCACATCTTGCATGAAGACCTGCAAACCAGTGTTATGGGTGCCAGAGATTTGCCTGTCACAGTCAAGATTACTGCAGTCCTGAACTTCTTTGCCCCAGCTCCTTCTAGGCTGGCGTAAGGAATAGCAGCAACATTAGTCAGTGTGGAGTTTTGCCTGCATTAAGCATGTGACTGATGTCATGTTTACTGCAGCAAGCACATTCATCATCCTCTTCATAGACACGGAGGTTAAAGCCAGCAATCTGGGTACCTGCTGTAATTTAAAATTATTGTTTGTCTGGAAAGCAATGATTTACAATTGCTGGGTTGTACATGAGAAGTGTCTGTAGCTTTACATCTACTGACTATCAGGTGGAAAACGGCACTCCAGAAATTCAGACATGATTAACACCATTTCAGAAATGCGTTTGTAAATTTAACAAGGTAGTTAAAGTTTCACGCAATGGGCAAACAATTTGGACACTTATATAGTGGATACTATTAACTTACATCACGCAGCTTTCAATCAATTACATTTTACATGTACTTAACACACATAACACACAACTCACAGCTCATGCTTCTGCTAAGCTTCACCAATATCAACAGACTAAAACCAGGTCATTTGAACAATCCTTTCTAGCATCTGAAAGAATTTATCATAAATATGAGCATGCATGATCTATTTATGTATGTGGAGACACCAATTTCACAAATGGGTTTGGATCCTTGAAAATCTTTACATTAAGTGCCTCCCTGTGGTAATCTGATGTGTACTATACTTTTAAGAAGAATGTTATAATGGAAGATCATATGAACTTAGTATCCCATAGAAGAATAGCGCGGGCTATCTCAGCAGTCGGTAATCTATAGTTAGAGTCTGTCATGTGGAGACAGGGTTTGAGTTGAAAACACACAAGTGTAGCTGCAGAATATCTTTGTAAATAAACAGAATGTGTTCCTCTTAAGAAGTGTGTACTGACTTACTCTGTCTATTGTACCAACTTGGCCATCCCAAAACAAGTGTGCAACCTGGATCCATTGTCCTAAGTGTGGGTAACATTTTACCCATTGGCCGCAATGGCAGCTTTTCACATTGTATCGTCCCAAACCCGCCGCATTAATTATGCATTCCCGAAAAATATGCCGTTTCCATGGTGAGCGGGCACTCATTCGCCTGCCACATCATCGTCTCGCCACTTCAGCACACCGGGGCGCCATTTTAAAGTCCAGCCGTGTGCACACCTCCCAGAGCTTCCAGCCCACGGCTGCTGCAAAGAAAACATGGCCCCAAAAGGCAAGAAGACTGCAGCCCCTAGAGTCAATGATGTGCCCCTTGAGGGCCTCTTAGACATGGTGGAGACTTGTCGTGATGTCCTCTACCCCACTCTGGCCACAGAATGGGCAGAAACCTAACTAAACCTGGCTTGGGAGGTGACGGCAGCAGTGATCAGTGCCAATGCCCTGCAAAAGGGGGCAGCCACCCAATGTCGTTACAGGGTGAATAGTCTCATCCCTTCCGCCCCAGGGTAACTCATTCTTCTCTTCACTCTCAACTCACACACTCACAAACCCATCACACGTCCACAGGGATCTCATACCTAAAGAGACAACACCATTAACTCTCCACACATGCTCACATCTCTTTCAGGCTCATACCCTCTCGAGCTTGGGTCCTCATCCTGTCCATAGCTCCACTCACCACACAAACATTCCACGCAGTGCCCTGAGTCCTGCTCACACTCTGTCCATCTGTTTTCATGAGAAGCCTGCTCATATCAGCAGGAAGAGGTCCCAGACCGGGGAAGGACTGGCCAACATTAGGCCCCTTACTCACTTTGAGGACTGTGTCATTGCAATGACTGATGAGAATATGGACCTTGCCTGCTGTGAATGTGAGGTTGGCAGCAAATGCCCTTGTGAGGATCCTGCATCACATCAAACCTCTCTCAAAGCAACAGTGAGCGCTCTCTCTCCTGCTTTTGATTCTGCTGCTATGCACTAATTACTTCTACTTTAGTTTACAGGGAGCTCTGCCAAGCGACCAACACCCTCAGCTAGCCAGTCCTTCAGCTCCATCTATGTTCTCACCTCCAGCCAAGCAGACACCTCCTCCATTGAATAGCTGGAAATAAGCAGCCTGGAAGACCTGTCACAGCGCTTACCCACATCCTCCACCAATGCAGAGACCTAGATCTAGAGCAGGCCTGGGTTTCCAGTGTGCTGGTCACTGCATGGATGCATATCTGCAGCAACAGGAGGCAGGTTCAACCAACATCCCCAGCACTCGGAGGACTGCTAGGGATCAGGTACCTGTGAGGTCCAAGTCAAATGATGAGCCTCAGGATTTGGCCTTCCAACTCATCCTGGAGAGTCAGCAGAAGGCATAGGAACATCATGCCGAGCTATGGGAAGCCCTCAACAGCAGAGTGGCACAAAGGTCAGAGGAATGTGTCCACCTGCTCTCTGATGAAGTGGTGCCCACATGTGCTGGTATGGAGATCGTCATAGGAAGGATGGAGGATGCCATGGAGACCCTGGTCCAGTAGAACGTGGAGATATGTGCAGACCTACACTCCATTTTGGGAGCCATGGGTAAGTTCCTGGAGTAGTGATGCGAGAGAGAAACGGGGCACCTTGACATCCCTCCAGGTGTTCCTTCCCTTCAAGGAGTTAGGATGGGGCCCCTGGGCACCCGAAGAGAGGAGGAGCAGCAGCTGGACACCCCCGGGTCATCCACTCAGATATCGCAGAGGCTGTCTTCTCCCTCTGAGTCCCCTTTGCCTGTGAGCTCCTCACGCTCATCCTCTGTCAGTGTAGAGGGAGCAGCTGGCCAGTGAGTGATCCTGGAGGGAGAAGTGTATGTGGCAGGGCCTTTCAGAGCCTCGTGCAAGAACTCTCCCATGCACGCTGATCCTTCATGTAACATACTCACCTCAAAATCTTGAGTATTTTGAATGCAGCTAGCTGGGATTCGCTTTCAGTTGTCCACCTGAGCTGACCTGCATCTCCACCCACCCACTGATCACATTCAAATATAGCACCTGCACTCACTCACCACGACTCTTGTTTCAATTTCAATTTGGACAGCATGGTCTAGATTCGTTTTTTTGTACAATCCCCCATGCCCCCCCCAGCACCCCCACCAAGTCATCCATTTCCTTTCCCCCATCACAGTTGACCCCCCACCCCCGGCATCACCTTCCACATCCCCTCCATGACCTACCAGCCACAATCCTTTTCCTTCAGAGATGTCCAGGTGAATGAGCACATGAGCACGTTCCCTTCCTTCCCAAAAATCCCACCTCCCCACCAACACTCACCTCCCTGACCTCCTCCTCCCCTACCCCAGAGTCCACGTCTGCCTCCAAGTCCCCACCAACCACCCTCGCCGTCCCTTCTATTGCTACCATCGAACTGTAACCCTCCCATCCTACCGCCTTGCTCTGCCCTTGGTCATTCTCACCATTCCCTCATATCATGCCCTCCCTCAGTTCGCTCCCCAGGGGGCAGTCAAGGACCCATCGGAGCCCTCCCTTGTACGTTCACCTGGACATCCCCCCGTCCAGGCCCCTTTCTCCCTGGAGCCCATTCCCGACTCTGGGCCACTTCACCCCTTGGAATGCCTTGCCCCCGGAACCCATTATTTCTTCTGCCACCCTTTGTATTCCACACTCCTACTCCTTCCTCCAGCCTTACCTCTCCCTCCAGCTTTATTCGTTCCCCCTTCCCAACTCCTTGCTCCATCCTTACTTCTTTCTCCACTCTTACTCCCTCCCCTCTCCAAATGCCTTCCTCCTCCTGGACTCACTCCCCTCTCTGCACTCCACCCACCCCACCCCCAGGACTCCTTCCCCTCTCCAGACTCCTCCTTCTTCCTGGATTCCTTCCCCTCTCTGCATTCCTTGCCCCTCCAAACTCCTTCCCTTACATCTTCCACATCCTCCCCATACACCTACCTCCCCAACTGCCATCTTCTCCCCCATCATCCCCTCCTCCCCAAGTACTATGCCAACATTAATTGGGATAGACATAGTGTTAAGGGCTTGGATGGAGTGGATTTCTTGAAATGTGTACAGGAGAACTTTTTAGGTCAATATGTAGAGGGTCCAACAAGGGACGGTGCTGGACCTAATTCTGGGGAATGAAGCCGGACAGGTGGCTGAGGTGGTGGTGGGGGAGCATTTTAGTGATAGCGACCACAACATGGTACAGTTTAAGTTTGTTATGGACAAAGAAATAGACAAGTTGCAAAAAAATGTTTTGGATTGGGGGAGAGTGGACTTTAGTAAAATAAGGCAGGATCTGGCCAAGGTGGACTGGGAACAGTTACTTGTGGGGAAATCTACATGCCATTTTACGCCGACGGCAATATTCTACCCAGAGGTCGTGACAGTTGTTTAAAGTTTCCCTCTGGGATTTTAAATAACTCAGCTTTTACCAAATAATGTGTCATAACACTCACACTTACTCACATTATACTCCATCTGCCATCTTGTTGCCCACTCAATTAATCTTTCTATTTGCATCCTCCTCACATCTTGGATTCCCACCTAGCTTTGTATCATCAGCAAACCTAGGGACATTACCCTTCATTTAAATCATCAATATAGATTGTAAAAAGCTGAGGTCCCAGAGTTGGTCATTGTAGCACTCCACTAGTTCCAACCTGCCAACTTGAAAATGTCTCATTTCTGCCCCCTCCCTGCTTTCTGTCCATTAACCAATCCTTTATTCATGCTAATATATTACCCCCAAATCCATCCAATGTATTAACCTATCGTGTGGTATTTTATTGTTGCCTTGTGGAAATCCAAGTATACTACATCTGCTGGTTCCCCTTTACCTACCCTATTAGTTACACAAAAGATCCTAATAAATTTGTCAAACAGCATTTCCCTTTTGTAAGACAATGTTGATTTGTTCTAATCCTACTCTGCTTTTCTAAGTGCATTCTTAAGACTTCTTTAATTATAGATTTCAGCGCTTTCCCAATGACTGATGTTAGGCTAACTGGTCTGCAGTTCCTTATTTTCACTCTCCCTCCTTTCTTAAATAGTAGTGCCACACTTGCTAACTTCTGCTGGGACTATCCCAGGGTCTAGGGAATTTTGGAAGATCATAGCCCGTGCGTCCATTACCTCTGCAATTATCTCTTTTAGAACCCTGGGATAAGACCCTGGAGATTTGTCGGATTTTTGGCTCTTGAGTTTCTCCAGTATTTTTTCTCTGTTGTGAATGTTGCGAAGGTCATTGTGCCATTGAAACATTACAGACGTTTTGCCTGGCATTTCTCCAGCCTGTGGAGGCAGTTTTGGAGGTTTGGGGACCATGGAAATTCTGAAAGTGAAGCACCGGGCTGGCTCTCCTACATGTTCCGACCTTTGTGCTGGGTGTGCTCCCAGCACTAATGGCTGCCTGCCCAGCAGCAGTGGGAAGCCAAATCATGTAATTAAATGTACAATTATGTCCTATTTTACCAGTGCAATGACTTTTTCTAAACACCACACGGGTCCCATACAGTGTCAGGAGATTGCCAGCTCCAAGGAGATGAAATCACAGCGGGGAGTCATTGTTGTTATTAACTGACAGGCACTCAGGTCAACAAAGAAGCAAAACAGCAAGGCTCAGTGGAGCTAAATAAATTAATAAATTAATCAGAAATAAAGAAGAAAGAATAATACATATAAATCCTATAGGGAGAAAGGTGTCGGAGTTCACCTGGCTGAATACAGAACATACTTAAATATAAGAGGATGAACAGAAGGTCAAAGAAAGACCTGTAAATGCTATAACTCCAGATAGAAAACATAATGTTAGGTTAGCACTTCAGTCGTACAACAGTAAGGAGGTAAGTGAAGATATGAAAACAAAGAAAAATCTGAGGATGAGTCTGGGATAGTTTAATAGATGATTCCTTCCTTAGTGAACACTAGGGGAAAATAATGAGCACCAAGCTGTCCCTCAGTAGTGATACTCCAATACAACTAACATCACCATAGATCAGCTGCAAGCCTGAGACAGGGTAAAACGGCTCAAAACCAATGATTCTCCATTGATGGATTACTTCTTGAACAGTAGTGAGAGAACCAGATATGTGAAGTATCAATGGTCATTTTTTGAGGGGGGTCAATCAGCTTTGGGGTGGAGGGTATACTGTACAACCTGCCAACATCCCTATAAATCAGTGTTCTCGATCATGTTGTTGACCTGATCTCCTGCCTAGTGTCCCCAGGCAGACTGTGAATTGGCCAGCTCCTGTAAGGTTGCACTGTAGGGTGCACCGCTGATACCAGCGGGCTCGGAACCTGGGAATGGTCCCGACGCCTGATCATTTTATCAGTCCAGACAATTGCAACTGTAACTATCTTGCATGTCTCAAGGCTTTCTCCAAATAATTGGGTGATGTGACATCTTTATCCCCCTAAGTGTCATTGTAAATTATTTCAGTCCAGTGATAATAGCTTTTAACACTGGTATGGACGGTCTTTTGTATAAACAAGCCTTCGTGATGTAATTAAATTTGGAGCATTATAGCCCGAGCAGCTGAGAAAAATTGTAGTAGCTAAAAAATTTTATGGTACAATGATTTGAATTAGCCTGCATCCCCAGCGTTCCGTTCAATTTTATATGGACACTTTTAAAGATGAACTCCAATTTGAATGTATTGCTGACAGTTTACAGGACAACCTTTACTACAAATCTCAAAGGAACCCTTGCAATTTACAGGGCACGGTTCCTATGGTTTCTATGTACCTTTCCCTTATTCTCGCTACTAGAGCCCAAAGTAATATTTAAAAGAAAACAAAGTCTCAAATTTAGAGCGTTGCTGTAGGTTTCAGTTGAAAACGATTGACACTTCTCATTATTTAAGAACTGTGTTCAGTTCTGTTAAGGCTGAATGATACTGAACACAGCACTGAGGTGCAATGGGATGTAAGCAGTTGTAATGCTACATTGTGAAAATGCATGTGGCCCTGCACAACAATATGGGTTTAAAAGTTACAATGAAACCGAACAATTAAGAATTGACTATTCTCCAAAACAATTGTGAATTAAAATGTATTTTCCATTGCATCTTCCAGGGGCAAAGCTCAGCTTCAAGGGCTATGGTTGCTACAATGAGGAATTTGCAGGCAGGCTAACTTCCTGAAATGTAATGGAGTTGTTGTTTAGTATCATCAAATTCTTCCCCAGGAGAATTGAGTGAAACAATGGAGGGCTTCACAAATTTGATTGGCTGTGATTGCTTCTTCCATGGCCAGTCATTGGCATACCAGCCAATAGGACGCCAGTTCTACAGGACAAAAGGATTTTGGGGGCTTCCACAACCAATACAATGAGGGTTCTATTCCCACCCAACAGGTGTGAGCATCGTTCTGGATGTTAAACCAGAATTCAGAGCTCAATCTCCAGTCTTCAATTATTAGGACTATCTAGATTGAGTTTCAAACATTGTACCTTCTGACTTAGAGACAGAAATGCTACCACATGGCCCAAGGCTCATCTTGATGTGAGATGGAGTAATCGACTGCAGTTGTTTTGCCTTATTAAGTCTCTTCCCTAGCTAGGAAACATCCTGAGTGACAGTTCGATACACAATTCCTGAATCCCAAAGATCATCAAGCAAGGCTCTAAAATTTTTCGGTATTAGCACTGCTTCATTATTCAAACAACTTGGTGTCCCCAGTAGATAAGGGGGGAATTTCCCTATGTCGGGCGGACAAAGCAGGAACGGGCGTGGACACGATTTTACGCGGGAGGGCCAATTAAGGCCCGCCATACATATTTCTCAACTCCCGAGGGTAGTGGGAGTGGGTGGGCGGCGGAAGGTGTGCACAGACCGCCGGGTCCAATGGTGACCCGGTGGACTGTTTAAATGAAGGACTGGCAGCCTTTGCAGGGCTGCCCACCAATATCTGGGAGAAGAGCTCAGCAGAGAGCTACTGTGCATCAAGCAAGTCAAGAGGGTAGGCCAGCAAGCCAGGCCAGGCTGGAGTGTAGGTCAGAGGGGCAGTGTGCCCCTTGTTTCTCCGACGAGTGCCCAGTTTCCCTCCTGGAGGGGGTGGCAGTGCGGCGAGAGGTGCTGATTCCAAGGGAAGGGAGGCGGAGGCCCCCTCCCCCCCCACCTGACCAAACGTGCATGGGAGGAGGTGGCCGAGAGTGTGAGATCCCATGGTGTGGTGCAGTGCCGTGAAAGATTCAACGGCCCCCTGTGCTCGGAAGGGGTGAGTACCATGATGGCTGAGGTCACTTAATGCAGCCTTCACCCCTTCCCTCCAGCAGTTCCCCTCTCCCCCGCAACTCTGAGCACAGTAATGACATTGAATCCTTCACGATGTGTATCCCTCGCTGGGCCAGCAGATATTGCCCATGTTTAGTTCACCCTGAGAGGGTTGAGCGAAGATGGGTTTTGTAACCACAGCATGTGTGACACTGACACCCAGAGTATAGGATGTGGGTGAAACTCAAGGATCTGCACCTAGGCAGAGTGCTGGAACTGGGAAGCATGTCAAAGTCAAGGTGCTAACATGCTGGGAGGGGAGATTCCAGCTGGCAGGACACCAATCCACCTGCTGGTCTTTGCGCTCTACCTGCTTGTGTCTCCTTGCTTAGCAAAGTTACACTTTGTGGTGCCACATGTGAAGGATGCAGCATTTAGGCAAGGGGCGGGGGTCCAGCCCTGGCTTCTTTGTGTGAGTGTGCGGCAGCTGCAGGGTAATGAAGGACTGGAGCCCTGCAATGTCCCACTCTGGCTGGGTTGGCAGGGATGTGATGGGAATCCAGGTACAGGCTGGACTAATCAATGCTCTTCTCTCCTTTTCAGGAGAAGACTGGGCACAATTCCACTGAGCGGATGTGGACTGGCAGAGGCCAGGCCCCGTTGGCCATCCTGACACCTTTTGAGCAACAGGCCATGGATCTGGAGAGGTGCCAAGCCCCAGGTCCACCAGTGGCGGTGAGGCTGGGATGCCACAGGGAGGTACGTTTGCCGAGCACTGAGGTCACCATGTGTGTCCCAGCAGCCATGGCACTGCTGAATGCTCAGTGATTGAAGTTTGCAACATGGGTTGACCATTAATTATAGAAGGATGAACGCATAATAATCCAGGGGACCGGTATGCAAATTGACATGGTCTGCACTGTAGAGAATCAAATGTCCTTGTTCTTCCTTTCAGCATCACCGGAGCAGGGCCAGGAGGAGGAGGCAGAGGGGCCAACTCTCATACCTGAGGGCCCAGAGGAAATCAACTCACCAGCATCACACCATCTCAGTCAGGCAGGTACCAGCGCAGATACTAGCACCTCGGTGGGAATTAGATCGTCGGCTAGTGTCCAGGGGCACGGCCGTGAGGGCACTACACATTTGCTTGATGTGCGGGCAAAGACAGAGAGTGCCCAGGGTGCCAGCAGTCCCAGGAATGCCGAGGACCAGGCACATGCTCCGTTGGTGGCTGATGATGTGCCTCTGGAGTCGTCTGTGAGACTGCAAACACTGGAAGTGTAGCAGGGTATGTGGGAGGATCTGGTGGAGGTACATGAGGCTACGCGTGGCACGGTGCCCGTGCCTGAGGAGTCCACGCGGAGCATCACTGATGCAGTGAGCCTCATAGCCGAGCACCATGCTACCTCTATGGAGAGAGTGGCAACTCTCGTGGAGAGGCTCCTCCAGGAGAACAATCAGGGCCTCCTGGGGTTGCGCTTGGACCTGCAAGCCCTCACAGTGGCATTGACCGCAGCTGGTCAGTGTCAATGTGGGGGATGGTTTGGGCATCAAGTATCCCAGCTCGGTGCCCATCCATCTACAGTGAGCAGGGAGGTCCGAAGTGACTTCACATCAGTGCAGGAGCTGCCTGTCATCTCTGCGGGCTCCTCTCAGGGTGCTCTGGATGAGGGTAGCTCATCCGCCCCTCTGCCAGTGACCGTGGCAAGCGTTGAGGCACTTAGGGAGATGCCAGCTGTGAAAGTGGCCCCTTCCTCCCAGGCGGGAGCATCAAATACTCCACGGAACAGAAGACATCCGCCAAGGTCATCGAGGCCAACAGGACAGCAGAGTGAGCAGGCTGGCTCAGATGCCAGTGCCAGCGAGGGGACAGCATCTAGATGTAGCACCTGTAAGTGTAAATTTAAGGCACCCTAGGCACACCACGGGTTTCTCACTGATGCTTTTATGTTGGCCAATAGGAGTTTATTGAAGACTTGGTGTTATGTCCAACACCTTTTTTTTTGGTTTATGAAGCTACATTTGTTCTCTCAATAAATTTTGACATGTTGCCATGTCTCAGGGTGTTATTCCTTACTTCTGAAATTGGACAGGAACCCATGATATTATGAGTGAGTTGTTTGGCATTGAGCTTTATTGACAAGGGCCTTAGTTAATGTTAGTATCCAGGCAGATTTAGCACTCAGGTATCGAGAGTGGAACCTGCAGCCCTGGCGTGTGTTGAAGGTCCATCTATGGTGTCCTAGCTGAAGGTTCTTTGGATTAAAGCTTCCAGGGTGTCCCTGCCTCCCTGGAGTATGCCCAGGTCAGCATCTACCCCCTCATTGTTCTCCTCTGCGTGATCATCCTCGGACTCACTGCTGGACTGATCGCGTGCATCCAGAGCAACTGTGTCTATGTCTTCCTCATCCACAGTGTTCCCCCCTTTCCAGCGCCAGAATGTGGAGAGCGCAGCATGCAACCACTATCAGTGACACACGATCTGGGGGGTACTGGAGTGCGCCCCCTGAATGGTCCAGGCATCGGAAGCACATCTTGAGAAGACCGATGATTCTCTCTACCATCACTCTTGTAGAGGCATGGCTCCTCTTGTACCGCTGCTCAGCCTCTGTTCTTGGATGACAGAGAGGCGTCATGAGCCACCTTTTAATGATATAGCCCTTGTTCCCCAGCAGCCATCCATCCAGCTGTGCTGAAGCACTGAAGAGCTCTGGCACCTGGGAGTGTCTAAGTATGTAAACATCATGGGAGCTGCCTGGGTACCTTCCACAGACTAGTAGAATTTGCAGCTTGTGAGTACACACTGTATGTACATTCATGGAGTGGAAAACCTTCCTGTTGACGAACGCACTGGACTCACCCACTGATGCCTTGATGGCCACATGTGTGCAGTCGATTGCACCCTGGATGCGGGGGAAGCCAGCAATGGGCACAAAGCCTTTAGCTCGCTCTGGCTGGCCTTGTCTCAGCGGTAGTGGATGAAGGTCAATGCACGTCTGAACAGAGCGTATGTCACCTGCTTGACACAAATGTGGACTCTGCAGAAATCACCCACCAGCCCCTGGAAAGAGCCAGAGGCATAAAAGTTGAGGACAGCAGTGACCTTTAGTGCCACTGACATGGGGTGCCCACCCACACAGTTTGCGGAGATCTCAGGGCCTATCATCTGACAGATGGAGGTGACTGTCTCCCTTGAGAGATGGAGCCTCTTTCGGCACTGCACCTCAGACATATTGAGGTAGCTGCTTCACCGCCTGTATACCCTGGCAGCAGCATAGTGGCATCTTCTGTGGCCCTTTCCGCTTTGGACTTCCTGTTGGCCATGTGCCACTTTTGCCTGTGCCTCACCTCCCAAAGGTGGCTTCCCTGTAGGCTGAATGTCGATTCATGGCCTCCGCCTCCATTTGGCTCTCTCTTCCTCCTCAGAAGAGGTGCCTCCAGTGGAGAGCACAACTCCCATTCCCAGGCTATAGGGAAGACTTCCTGAAACCTGCAGGCCTCAGAAATGATCTTTCCTGTAGAGTCCTGACCTGAAGGCTGTTACTCTTGTCAAAGCAATTGGTATGAGTTTTGAAGTATTCCTGCTGACACAGGCAAGTATCAGTAATTTTAACGCTTAAATACCTGACAGATAACATTCATGACCCCACTCACCCCTCTTATCCCGCCTGTGGATGAGGTGTGTACAAATGGTCCTACCTACCTGCCTGTCGCGTCTGTGTGACACCCTGGAGATCGCACGAGCCCCGAAAAATTGCAGTCAATTGCATTTGTATGACATTTGTATAAACCTGAACCACAGGCAGGATATGAGGTGTGGGTGGGGTCGCGAATGTTATCTGTCACGCGTTTAAGCGTGAAAGTTACTGATACTTGCCTGTGTGAGCAGGAATACGTCAAAACTCATACCAGTCAAACTCACGCCATTCAATTGCTGCCTCAAGGGCCTTAACCAGGTGACCAATTAATGGCGGGCACGCATCCGAGAACATCGCACGCTCGCCCACCTAAATATCGCAATGGTATGCGGTGATGTTGGGACACTCGACCGACATCACCGTGCGTCATTTTACACGTCTGCATGCGGGCCCCAGCCCCCGCAATTGGAAAATTCTGGCCCAGGAACCCGAAAACCATTGGCCAAATTTGTCTACTTCTAACCATGCCAACCCACAACTTATCATCTATGAAAATGAACGGATGGAAAAATAATGGGCCGGAAAACAGAGTTAACAAAAAAGCCTCAACGATTGGCTCCCATGTAGGATTTTACCATCTCTAAAATA